>NC_091827.1:103756255-104061612 GCF_038994185.2 Dermacentor albipictus | reverse complement strand
GACGTCGCAACAGAAACATTCGGTTGCGACGGCCAAGAGTTCTGAAGTCGCAACAGAAGCACTTTCCGTCGCGGCCCTTTAAAATGTCAGCTTCGCATCGGTGGTGTACACTGTACTTTTCTCTTGCGCGGTATTCAATCGTGCTTCTCTGAAGCCGGCAATACTGATAGCACCGACACCGGCATTAAAGTCGACGTGGCCAATTGTTATAATTGTGCCGTGACGACGCGGCACCAGCAACGCGCTACCGGCCTCCTCAAAATCGGCCGCTGATCAAAATCATACCATCTGCGGGAATGGCTGCGTATCCGCTTTGTTTTATTTGGTAAGATGGGGCACACAGTCCTGTGGACTTACATGTGCGGTTACACTGACACATTAGTTAATTTCCCAGAAATATTGCACAAGCTTATGCGAAGCGGAAAAGAAGTTTTGGAATTGTTCCACAAAGCTGCGTGAAAAGCTTTCTCGCTCAGGTCTCATTAATCTGGTACAGCGCTGCCGTGAGAAGCCAGTATACTGTCCGGATCAAGACTCACCCACGAGTGTTTATGTAGCTATTTTGCATTGAATGCACGAATTATATGCGAGCTCAAAACTGTAAAGAGCAAGAGACAACTGTCGAAATTAGCAGTAACAACCTGCAGTGTCCCCGGTCACCGTTGTCTATGTCTGAATTTCTTATTAAATAGGGATATCGTTACAGTAAAATTGATGTTCTAGCATTCCACGATGTACCTGTCGATGGTAACAACACTTTTGCGCATATAGAGATGCGGCAGTTGACGCGGTGAAGTGAAAGCGCAGCTTGGCTTTTAAAATGTAAATGTAAACAGCAAGCCAGAAATAGGTTTATATTGCTGGCCTAGTCGAGGTGTGGGAGTGTTCGGCGTGGTGCGGTGGTAAGATGCTTGTCTCTGAATCGTGAGGTCCGCAGTTCAGATCCTGTGCGCAGCTCTTTTTTTTTTCTACTTTCATTTTTTTGTATTAATAATTTTTTTTATCCTTAAAGAGGTGTCTGTCAATTTTTAATCAAATATATTGATCAGAAGCTACAGAATTTTCGACTACAAGACGTCACACAACAGAGAACAGAACGACAGTCACAACGTCCCAAAATACGACAGACTGAAAATTTCCTGTTGTGTTATTCAAGTCAGTGAGACGTCTATAAGGCGTATACGCACATTGCCGTCCTCTTCATTAAAAGCAACGTTGCTGAAACACGTCGTACAAGACGCTGTACGACTCGCATAACATCGAAATACAACGCCGTCACCATCCATGAGATCACCGAAAGCACGGTCGCTTTCGGTGGCGGCCTACAGATGGCAGCACAGGTAGCGCCGGTAAAGTTACAGGTGATATTATTTTGCCGTCTTCAGCCTTAGCTACATGTGAGTGCGCGCTGCATTGACGCCGTCCGATGCAGCTGTTTAATCGTGTGTACGCTGTGCCGAGAGTAATTGTGGTGCATTTTGTATTCATTGAGAATCACAAAACCCCTGGGACCGCGTAATGTAGCCCGCAGTATCCTTCGTGTGGTGCGCCGATGTCGAAGGTATGAGCCTTCGCCACTTTCTTTGTTCCGGGCTCACGAAAAGGATCTCCTCCTCTGGCACTCTCGCATCGTGTCACACTGTACGGAAGAATTTGGTGACAATTGTGCGCTTACGTCCTGTAGTTGATCCGCAATTCAACAGTGTGTGCGCCGGAAGGACCGTTGGTGCAGTCGATGCCGCGGCACCTGTGACGCTAAAAGGAGCGTTTTCCGAGTACGCCTAGAAAGGTAAGTCCGGCGCTTGCGCGCATTCTTCCTGTCTATGGTTCGTGAAGTGTGCGTTCTTGTACGTATCGCAAGATCCGTACAACAACCGAATCCGAATGAGTAAAGCAGCAAGAATTATAAATGTGCTTTTCAAATGGTTGTTCTTCATGTCGCAGTGCACATTTAGCAAAAAGTTCCATGGAAATTGCCCTAAAACGCATTCATGTTACCAACAGCTCTATCTGTGGTTTATTTACTTTCACCTATGAAGCACGCTAGCGCGGGTGGTTCTTTGATCTAAATGGGCACAAAAATTCAAGCAAAGAAAGTTACTGCTTGTGTACATAATTTTTCGTTGAGAAATGGTATAGGCATTTCCAGAAGTAGTACGTCGATGTGTCGTCTTCACAGCTAACAGCTGCGCGAGATAGCACCCGATTTCTTCTTCGACGCATGGCCAGATTTTTAGCTTGTATGGAAATTCGTCTGTTTATAGAGTGTCGTCATATGACGTGTATTAGTGTCCTGTGTGTTTTCGTGTACTTGTAAAGGGTTCCGATCTTGCAGAGAAGCCGAAATTACAAAAGCAATGTTTCCTTTTATTCGAAAAATCTTTCTCTTTTCTGTATTGTCTCTCCAGAAAAACAGGTGGTCTGTTGATATTTTGAGCGCATCGTCCTTTGGGAGCAGTGCTTTGTTGCGCCGCATAAACAAATTAGGTTTTGGAACGCTTTTCATGTCCTAAGGAATTTTTTGATAGTACAATTCACATTTCACGTTATACAGCTGTACGTTTGTGTGAACCTTTTCATAGTAGATTCATGTTTGCTACAGTTCGATTTACGTGTTATTTAACCGCCTGTGATGTTACGGTCAGATATTTGCACAACCAGTTGCAGCTTCATGTAACTGGTTGTATGAGACTTTTTTCAAAATATGACGTGATCTTTTTATATCACAAGTTTGCAGTTTCAGCAGAGATTACAATAAATTAAGCATTTATTATTGTTTAGGGATGGCAAGATTTTGTGAACCAGAGGCACCTCCAGATATGCACCTGCAGCACTTCTGCAGCCTCAACAGCACGGCAAAGTACCTGATGTGCATGCTGTGACAAGGTGTGTGCAAAGCAGTTGCTGCCACTTACACGAGCTGCAGATTTTGTTGGTATCATCCATGTTTGGAAACTCTCCTGAATTTTCCGTGGGTTTACAAATGTGGGCTCATTTTACAATTTTATGGATGTCACTTTAAGAAAGACAATGAAGTTGTGTTGGTTAAGATATTTTAAAGCTGTTGAGAGATTAAGGGCATGACATTGTTAAAATGCACGTAAAAATTAATTGTAATGGTACTTGTAATGGTTTATTATTAGCGATGCAATATCTCTAAGGAGAACATCAGAGGGGCACTTGCTTTAGGGAAGTTTGGTCAGATAAATTCATGAAGCAGCGTAAAGCGGCAGCAGCAAACACGCTGTAAAAGCTCTGTAATCTAAAGAAAAAACAAAGTTGTCAGTTACTGGTTTCAAGTTCGCTGCTGCTTTTTGTGCTGCACGACAAGTTAAATAATGGTTGATAATGTGTGTGTGATGTAATAGTTCTGCGCAAACACACGAGGTGGAGAGAAGTAATTGTTAAAGGGAAAATCAGACATCGTAGCATTTGCTACAAAGGAAACCCGTATGTGTTCCTCAAAAGGAAAGCCGCACAGTTGAAGAAAAATTCGTCCTGGTCCGGGACTCGAACCCGGGACTACCACCTTTCCGAGGCAGCCACTGTACCATCTGAGATAACCGGGTGGCTAGCACATGGCAGGGCGAAGTCGAATCAGTTGACAACACGAAGCAAAGGCAAGGGTTTGACGTAATATTTTTTTCCCCTTTATTAATTACCTCTCTACACCTTGCGCATTTCCACAGAACTATTACGTCACACCCTTGCCTTTGCTTCATGTTGTCGACAAATTCGAATTCGCCCGGCCATCTGCTAGCCGCCTGGTTATCTTGGATTGTAAAGCGGCTGTCCCGGAAAGACGGTGGTCCCGGGTTTGAGTCCCGGACCTGGACGGTTTCTTTTTTTCAACTATGAGGCTTTCCTTTCGAGGAATCCGTACGGGTTTCTTTTGTAGCAATTGCTACGAGTGGGTGGATGTGCGATTTTCCCTTTATTAATAATGTCTGTGTGTATGCAACAATGGGGGTGCTGAGAGCAAGCTTTAAAATAATGTGTGTTATGTCCCCAACAAAGAATTTAGTGTCTGCAGCATTTTTACAAAATATTATGTTCACAGGTTGGCAGGTATGACATAATGTACAACAATAATGTACAACACTTTTGCTGTAGATGCCATATTCATAACGTCCCTTTTCTGTCTACTTGAATCGTATATTTAGAATTTGGCCCACCTTCAGTTTGATCAAGGTTCATAGGTAGCCCCCTCTGAAATAAATATAATTAGGAGCTATTGTAGATAAGCATGATATACCTACTGACTGTATTGTGCCATATATTTTTAGGGACTGTGTTGTGAGGCATGCATATCCTTTTACCTGTATGTCTTGCAGCAAGTTGCCCAACAATAGCATAAATGCTCTGCCCACCTTTATTATTATGCTTTCATGTAGACATCTAACATCTGTGCCCACATATACTCCATGTTCTTAATTACATTTTTCTAAGTATTCACTGTTGTGCATTACATTATTGTGTTACATTACTGTGCATTACATGTTTTCTTTGTTTTATTTTGGAGGGGCTATTCATTTCTATAATAGTACAGAGAATAGGACTTCAAAACAAAAAACCACGAAAGGTGGCTTAAAAGTGTATGATGCTTGGAATTCTAAATTCCATCCCCTAAAGCGCTACCAGTAGTAAAACATTCCTAATTGTCTTTTTTATAAGCTAGCTGCCAGATACATAGTCCCATTATGAGAGTACGTTATTTTTTTTTCTTTGGTCTGACTTGTTTTGTTGAACGTTCTCCTTGTTAGTTCAGAATTTGTTTTCTTGCCACCTCATGCAATACTCCAACTGGAGACTATGAGCTATGTGTACAATAAATAAGTAAATTCCTAAAGCATGCAACAAACCATGCAGCATAGCATTTAAATGTTGCCAGTTTATAATGCTTCTCGAGTGCAGCGCAGCATGGAGCTTGAGGCTGATCTCTTCAGATGTAAAAAAAAATGCAGGTTATGAAAATGTGGTCCTACAAACTGCTGGTTACGCATGTCAGTCAGCCTGTTGCAGTGGTCACAAGTGAGAATGTAACTAAAAGCTGGACGTGCTCGGCCATTTTGCATATGGCACAGGATAGAGCTTCGCCTCTGCTATTGCTTCTCTTATAATAATGGCCTCCGAGTGTACATGCCGAATTATGCTTCTGGGGACACTTATTAGTTAACCTTATCAGGTAATACCATTAGCCTTATGGGTGCTTTAATGTTGCAGTGCCTGCAGGATGGCCAGCATTACAATACACATTAAAATTATTGTACAAGTCATGCAATGGTATCGATATTGGCCCACCAAGTGACACCCTTTACTTACACTATACCTGGGATCAGCCCAGCTCACTCAGTCAGGGAGACATCCATGCATAAGGGGAGGGGTGTAGCAAATAGAGGGCGTTCGATTAATCTTTCTCGCATAGATAGCTCATGCATATAATGTTTCTTAAATTGGATGCTTTGTTGCTCAAAATGAAGTTACTTATGTGCATAATGTCAGCAATGCGATCCTATTTATGCCTACCGAAAGTTGCTTTGTTCACTGCCACTTTTTATATTGTTTCGCTTGTTATTCTAAGCTCACTTGTTTTATAGCTGCTATAGGTATGGCTGGACCTGGAGAAGAAGTGTAAGCAGACCATGCTATGTTGCTGATCTGCGCTGATCTCCACATCCAAGTTGGTCCCATGACAGTTGGGCGCCATTGTGCCTTGCTTCATTGACAAGGTGATATAATATGGTGAGCTTGTACTTCAATATTGGTATTGAAAATTATGTTAAGGAAAAAAGACAAGGATTGGTCTTTATGATAGATACACTCATGTTCTTTCTTTAAGGTGTTCTTTTGACACTGTTCTGCATGGACATATTTTTAGAGAATTATAACAGTCCTTTATTGCAAAGTGCCACGGCGCTAGTTTATGCGTTAAACTAGCACTCTTTCACCAAAAAAAGCCGTATTTAGCACACAATTCACAAGGAAAGAAAGGAGGCAACAGCACAGAGTGCTACTAACAGTTCAGTATTATAGCTCGCACAGTAATATTGTGCAAAAGTTGAAAGGGGGAGAATAGATCTGAATACATATTGTTCGCACAGAAACGAAAAGGATGCATCACATGGTGAGTGTGACATTTGTTTTACAATGATAAGAAGCAGTCTCACTGTCTAGTAACTCTCTGCATGGGGAGCTAGTGCTAGGTTCCTCGTCATACATATAAGAAACGTTTCAGATATCTCTCCAGCGCTTTTGTCTTTTTATTTTGTCACGATCAAGCAGCTTTTAAACATAGGTGCATGTGCACCGAGAGTAGTGCACTACCACTGCTAACTCACCCACACATCAAGTTTGCTTGGTCACGCTGCCAGTCATTTATACATTTGCCGGTTTATCCGATGTAGCCTCTACTGCACGAAATGGTATGTGATAGACACTGCACCTGTGTACTGTACGTGCTTTCTTACATTATTTTTTTCAGAGATAGTGATGCAGGCCTTTTCATTATTTACATGCCTACACAACAAACGAAGCATTATCTGTGCTTAGAAAGAATTGTAGGAAAATCCAGCATGAGGCAACTGTTCTCAGCACAAAACAAACTTGATTCGTTGGTTTTCGTTCATTATTGCGATCACACTAAGGCAGACAAGCTTGTAGGCTGTGCTTCTGCAATTTGTACAGCACACTGACAGCACTGGTGTGGGCCTCATCTGTGGGCTGACTGATGGCACCTTCTACGGCGCAGACCACTTGTGTTGGGCGAGGCACCAATGTTGACGTTTCTTCCCTTGTGCCAAACAGCAGTCCTAGGTTTAGAGTAGCTGTAGGAAGACAAGGTAAACATAACTTCCATGGCTTGAGTGGGCTCATTTCTCTTGGGGCATCTAGCTTTTTTTCTTGCAACTGTGCAGAGGTGCTTCCCTAGAGTCAGCGGGAAAATGGCATAGAGTTGTGCATTCGGGAACTCCTTAACAATGATCTGCCGTAGTTAGGGCCTTGCGAAAATGCACTGTCTGCCAAGTGGTAGAAGGTGCATTATGCAGCCACAGATTTCCTGTTGGCATGATTGCACTCGTGCTGTCAGTAATTTCTTGGCTTGCCGAATTATCTTGAGGCCCCACGCTGATGATGCTACCGATGTCTTCGTGTGCAGATTTTCAGGATGAGGTTTTTTGCTTTACAAATGTTGTTGAAAGGTAGGTGGTGCTTACAGGTAGCTATTCTAAATATTAGTGAAATGAATTGGCCCATCTTGCTTCGTCAAACATCGTCACGCCGACATCAGTTGCACAAACAAAAAACCTGGCCTACTTGCAGCGTCGTGCACGAAGAAACAAACAAATCAGCTGCTGGATTGTCTTGGCATCGCATACTAAGCTGAGACGGGAACTGCTGTAGCTACAAACCAGGCAGAAACGATGATGATGAGCAGGGATTTGTAGTAGCGCCACTTCGTGGGGCACCAAGGAGGCTTCGTTGAAAACAAAAATGGCGTTCAGCAAGTAGAACCATGCCACGGTGAGAGTCGGTGCATGGTGCTCTGGATCAAGTTGGCTCAAGGAGTGTCCGAAAAATCAGACGAGAGGTTGCAAGGCGTCCGAATTTTCGGAAGTTGTTATATGTTATGGTCCATGGGGAGAATGGCGGTGCCGTGAAGCAGACCGAGTAATCATGTCCGGAAAATCAGTCGGCGACTGTACCTATACCTATGTGTCTATGTATACCTAGGTGCAACAGTGTTTGCTATGATCTATGCCAGAATTGCTGTTTCCCGTAGATGCCCAACATGTCGGGTGTCAAATTGTAAAATACCTTGCAAAAGTGATCTACGAAAAAATACCGCTTCTGCTATATTTCGCTTTTGCAAGAAATTTAGCGGCTGCTGGCACCTACCTTAAAAGGCTTTATATGGTCTTCGCATGGCCAGGGCCTTCTACTTTTGTGAGTTTACTTATCTCGAAATTTACCCCAGTTTTTATAACTTCAAGTTGGCGGGATCCCTAGTCTCCTTTAACGTGTACCCAATAGACCTTACATAGGGGTTTTGGCATTTCCCTGCCATATAAATGCAGCCATTGTGGCTGGGATTCAATCCCATGCCCTCTGCCTGAGCAGCGCAATGTCAGAGCCAGTACACTACGGTATTTTGCTGGCAGAAGGGTTTAGTTTCTAAATAATTTATTATCTCAACCTGTCAGTGTTCTTTTTAAAGGTATTTCATGTTTGTATTCTGTTGCTTCAACACTAGTAATTGTTGTTAATCAAACGATGTGTCCATCTTTTTCCTATAAGACTTGCTTCAATCGCCTGCTAATTATGACAGCTTATTCTCCCACAGTAATCCATGTTCCCTTGAAACATAGGCAGTGCATGAAACCACATATTTTTCAGTAAGATGTATTCGTTATCTTCTATGACCGGAATGCTGAACCTTTCTTATCTGTGAGAACATAGGCAAATTTGCCTATGTGCTAACCTGTTGCATGAGTCAAGACAAATTATTGGCTTTACTTTTTCAGGTGCCCTGCTCGCTCTCACCCAAGCAACCCACTCCAGCGGTCTTCTCTCGGCAGACTGGATGCATCGAAATACCGTTAGAAGGTCCAATAAACAGTGCTTGAGACATTTATGACATGCTGTTATTTAGGCCGGAGGACTTCAGGCTTAATGAAAGCTCAAGTGGGTGTACAGAAATACCTACGTAAAGTATACTTGTCTTTTTCACTTACAAGTACATGCCAATACTTTGCCTGACATTTTTCACCCCAAAATTACATTTTTTTGGATTTGTGTACAAACCATTACAGCAAGAAGCACTGCATTAAGATGAGTACAAGTAATTGAACATATACTAAACTAGCAAGAGTTACATTTGCATACTTGTAGTATAAATATGAAAAGGAGGTACAATCTTCTTCAGGGTGCATTTTCTTGTAGGTCTTGCATAGAGAACGTACTCGTGGGTCATACAAAACTTGTTCATAATGTATCACATCAGTGTTGGTAGTGCTAATCAATTTATGCCGAAAATTGTGTTCATCTTCGTATCAAGCAATGTACCAGGCAAACCTACATATGAAAGTGGCTTCTTGTTGCGAACCTAATGCAGATCTACTTCTCTTCAATGCTGATCGCAAATACACAAGTCCACAAAATATGTGTAAAGAGTAAATTATATTAAGCAACATCAATCCATTCTGAAAGGACCTGGTATGAATGTAGCAAAAAATAGGTCTGAACAGGGGCAAACAGGTCTGGGTTAGATAGGACGGGATTAAACGGGTCAGGATTAAACAGGATTTAAACGGGTCAGGATTAAACGGGATTTAAACGGGTCAGGTTTAAACAGGATTTAAACGGGTCAGGTTTAAACAGGAACAAACGGGATTTAAACAGGTCAGGACTGAACAGGATCAAACGGGGTCCCGTTCCATAACCCTATTTGATGAAACCCGTTTGAAAACAAATAGGATTTTCTAGTAGGGTCTGACCAAGGTAGCGGTCAGACCTGTAACACCGCAGCGGGTGCTAAGAATCACTGGACCCGAACATGCCTGGAATGAAAACTGACCCTGGCAACGCTTAACAACTGAGCTCCCTCTTGTGAATCTAGCCTAGCAGGACTCTTTGAGTGATTATGAGGCATTGGCTGGAAAAACATTCGCCTTAGTGAGATTAGAACTGGTTAGACTTATACAATACTGAAAAATGGCAACACCCCCTGCTATAGAGTACTTCCAGATAAGCCGTACGGAGTAGGATACCTAATCCATAAGCACATAGCGTGAAACATCAGCCAATTCTACAGCATTATTGATAGGATGGCGGTAGTCGTAATAAGACCTACTAAGAGGCATAGATAAAAGTAGCACAAGCCTACGTTGCAGCCTCCAGTCCTGAAGATGATGAAATACATCAGTTCTATGAAGATGTTGAATTAGCGAAGATATAAGTATAAACTATGTATACTGTAGTAATGGGTGACTTCAGTGCTATAGTGGGAAAAACCCGGCTGGAAAACAAGCAATTGACAACCGCGGCGTCGAGCCTGGGAACACTCGAGGAGAGATGTTAGGTTTCGCGGAGAGGAATAAGCTGCGAATAATTCTTCTTCATGAAGCGTTGGAAAAAGAAAGCGGACCTGGAAAATCTCTAATGGTCAAACAAGAAAAGAAATTGTTTGCATACTTTCTGCCGATCCCAGCATAGTACAGGATGTAGAAGTGCTAGGTAGGGTAAAGGGGGTGCAGTGATCTTAGGTTAGTGAGGTTTAGGATTCACCTTAATTTTATGAGAGAAGGAGTAAAATTAGTCAAGAAGTAACAGGCCAACCTAGACGCCGTAAGGCTAAAAGCAGACCTCTTCAGGCTGGTACTTGCAAACAAATATGCAGCCTTAGAACACAGAGCTGAAGATGACATACAGGTAATGAATTAAACCGGAACTAGGCTGGCTTCAGAAGCAACAATTGAAGTGGCAGGTAAGGCACCAAGGCAACCAGCAGGTAAGCTCTCACAACTAACAAAGAACCTAATTAGGAAACGACAAAGAATGAGTGTCCAACTCAAGAGTGCCTATGGAATTCGCGCAACTCTCAAAACTGATCATCAAGGAGAGAATACGGGATATTCGAAATTATAACGTGAGAAAAGGTGCTGTAAGATTTGTTCGTCGCGTATGTCTGTGTGTATTCATGCGGTAGTGAACGTCGGAGACGTAAGAACAGATGTAAGCCAGACTTGAAAAAAAATCAATCACAAAACACAGAATACAAAGCAAAGGTCACTAAAAGAAACACAGGTCTACATTAGGTCCTACGTGCACCATTCACTAAAGAAGTAAAAACGTCTCACAGGTTTAGTTCCCACGGTGCCATCGATCAGCGGTAGATTCCCTGAGCAGTCGCGACAATTGTACTTGGAGGACAGCCAAGACACAATGACCCTCGTGATATGCGAGCCAATGCACGATAATGCTTCTGGGAGGCGAGCCAATCGACGATAACGGCACTGGTCATTAGATGAGGCAGACGACGACCCCCGGCTTCATTACCGTGGCCAGCCACCTCGAACGGGAGCCAGGCGGGTAGCTTTGACCGCCACAATTGCACGTGCCACCTCAAGCAAGTGGCGGCCTCAAATAAAAGGCCTCGGTTTCGCCGCAATCAGGCCTCATCTCGGTCAAGGCCTCACGCTTCTCCGACAGGCGGCTACGAGCAGGCAACAGCCAGGTCTTCTCCAAACGGAGTCAAACAAGGCCCCACTCCTGCGCCTGCACCAACAGGCTGGCGCGTCCTCAAGGTCAGCTCAGATACCGCAGCAGGAACTCCTGGAACAGCGCGCTGGTCCTGCATCTTCCAAGTCACGAGCCACTCGTCTGCTCGGTTGGTACCCGCCTCTCTCACAACATAGTTCGTACCCACGAGCGTGATTGGCCACACTGTATAGAATGAAACGCTGAACAAGCTGCAAGCTGACCGTGCTCACCTTTTTATGCTTCCTCTTTCTTCTTTTAGGTCCAAAATTCAAAACCCTCCAGAGTTCTCAGAAAGTTCACGTTACCATAAATTAGGTCAAATTAGGTTCGTGCATTACAATTATCTCCCACTTATTAAAATTGTTGGGGAAACAACTTGTCCATGGTGCGCCCTGTTAAACAACAGCCACAACAAATTTATATGCTGCTGTTCACATCTGTTCGATAGTAACTTTTACCGATATCAACAATAATATCGTGTCTTGTAGTCACGATAGCGACTCGCTACAGCAGCATTTTTATGTGTCTCTTTCCTGTGTAGAGCAACCAAATGTATATAATCTTCTTCTGCCATATGTGACTCAACGGTGACTGCGGTGTGCGGCTGGTCGTCTAGTTCCGTTTTCCTCTCATCACATATTTTTAGGAGGTTAATGTTGAATAGGGTAACTCGCGAACCGAGGCTTACCAGATAGTCATAATCGTTGCGTTTTTCACTGGCTGCGAAGGGGGCCTTCCATATCAAGATTAGCTTGTTCTTCTCTTATGGAAGGAGCAGTAACCCTTTGTCGTCTGGAGAAACCGGCCTAGCTCCAGATTTTCTATTACAGTAGTTCTTTTGGAAAGCTTCTGCCTGCTGTAGCTCTTCATGAGCCATCTTGCAGGTTTTCTGCAATCGTTCCTGAAGCTCTACAATATATCCGTACGTCGTCTTAGCCTCTGTGTCGAGATCGTCACCTGTCCATAGTTTCTTAAGTATGGACATCGGTCCCCGCCCAAATCTTCCGCACAGGAGGTAAAATGGCGAAAACCCAAGATTTGCTTGTGGGATCTCTCGGTAGGCAAAAAGAAATGAGGCCAAATATATATCTCATTTTACTGCATTCCTGACACATACGTCGGGTACTTTCCTTCAGGGTTTCATTAAACTTTTCCACAAGATCATTCACCATAGGATGGTATGGCGTTGTGGGCAGTTGCCAAAATGACAGTAATCGTCCCAGTTCCTGCATTAGGCTGTATGTGAAAGACTTGCATTGGTCACTCACTATCTCTCTTTGAATGCAGCACGGGTGAACATTTGTAGTTGGTCTCCTGCTACCCGCTATGTCTCAATACTTGGTAATGCTAGTGCACAACATTGTACTGGAACATGGAAGTTCTTACAAATACTTTGGCATACTTTTTGACAAACACCTGCAATGGGAAGATCACATAAACAGCATCTTGTTGCTACGGCCTAACCGTAGGACGCGAGTACTTTGACACCTCAGCTTTGAGTGGAAGGCAGTCGAGCTATTGTGTCGACTCGTTGGGATGGGCGTATAAAACTATATTACATCCTTTTATGAAGCTTCGAAAACGCACAACTAGAATTACATCTCATTCTAAGTATTACGATTACACTTATCTCAGCAGAGAATTTCATTCTTACTTTATAGTGTTGTTAGATTCCACCCCTCATTCAAATCGTCGATATTTTAGTGGTCATCAGGTTGTACAAGAAATATAACTGCACGTGATTTTAATCTCGCGCCATGTAGCAATGTATTCTGAGAGCGTATGCTACAGTTTAAAGGCATTACAACCTGGAAGAGACTTTCAGCGGGAATCATTATTTCCTCAAGCTTTCCTAACGCCCTGAAACAATATTTTCTTTCGCTGTTAAAGACAGAGTAATCATGGTTTCCTGGATAGATCTGTACAAAATAAACACAATTATATCTTACAGACTATTTGCTGCCTCTTTATGTAATTAGAGTGACGCGATTGTGTTGTTTTATAGTTTAATAAAATGTGATATTGTTCGGGCTTTGCTCGCCTAAGGCACGTGTTGTAATTCAAAATTATATGTTATAGCTAGCATTTCAATACTAATTGATCATTGTATCGCACTTTTTGCAGGATACGTAAAGGATATGCCCGTTATAGAGCACAACCAAATTGAGATAATTATTCTCTTGTATTTTAATTGTGCCCCTTGCATTGTAGTTTGGTATTCTGATGTTTGTTAATTTTCGTTCTATTGACTTACTTTTTCATGACTTGTGGATTTACAGTCAACTACCTTGTAGGTACAGTTACTGTCTCTTTTTTGGTTCCTTGCGGTGCTAGGATTTTCATTATATTTATGTATCTCGCTTTCAACTAGCCTTAGGCTAGACATTAGACCAGTGCTTGCTACTTGTGCATAATGATATGGAAATAAACATTTCATTTATATTTCTGTCAGATTGCATGCGTGGCGCGTATAGCGTCGGCAAGTGCTCAGCGTATGAAAGGCGATACGTGGATCGCACAGTGCTGGCCCTTTTGGGGCCACCAATGATCGCTGGGTGATAACAGGGTATATTTGATTATCCTGTCCTAGACTGTCTGTAAACCACCTGCGGCTTCCGGCCTGACTAGCTCTGACGATAGAGTTGCATACAATAACTACCAGAGGGAACCCTGTCGCTAGTATCTACAGGAGCTACAACCGGTGTGGTTCAGCCAGAATAAAAATTGCGGAAAGTGTACATGGATGAGCCTAAACTTCGTCCTTGTGGCTTCAAAAGGCTTCGCAACTTCGTAAACTCTTCATTTTCAACGAAATTCTGAGTAACGAAAACATACACAACATACAATTCTCCAACAGGAAGATTCTAACACTTCAACTCAAGCAGAGAAGCCCGATCTTGAAACCATACGCCAAGGAAGAATACATCGACAAGCGGCAATACACGCCCCTGTGAATTTATAGCCGGTAGGCCAGTACCTTGGTAAGCTTGGTGCATTTCGATTTTGCCACGATGACGAGCTGAACCGCTGCAATCAGTAGTAATTACGAGAGTTCGCAGCGCATTCTGCAGTTGGCAAAACAATTTTTTTCTGTAATTTACGACAGTGAAGGCATATAAAACGTAATAAACAAAGCCACAAGAGCCTCTGAATTCACAAGCATGAAGATAAGGCAAATTCTTGCACTTTCCTTCATTACCATGGTGGCTCAACGATTATAGTGTCACATTTCCCTCTAGTAATTATTATATGAAATTCTATGGCTCTGACAGAAGGGCACGTGGCCCAGCTGTCGGGCAATGTTGGAGGTTTCGCTCAAAGGCACCCTTATCGCAAGTCATTGTCCTTGTTGCCGTCTTAATCTCATAGCTAACGGTAGTACCTATCTTTGTTTACGAGATGCGCCCAGCTGATAGATAGATGTCTTCTGATAATATTTAATAGGTCCTTAAAAACTCGTAAAGTACCTCCACATCGGCTCCAGACCCTTGTCCGGTTGTTTAGAATTGTAGCGTGGTAGAAAGGAGTAATTACGGACCATTTTCCTTTACGTGTATTGCTTGCAAGGTGCTAGATCACATTCTGGTCATATATTTAAACAACTACTTGGTTAAGCAGAATATCATACACAATGCGCAGCATGGGATCTGACGAGGCTTTTCTACTAACACGCAGTTAATAGCAACATATTAAGTTTGCTAAAGTTCGAGATAACATTGCCCAGGTGAACAAAATATTTTCGGACTTCTCCAGTGATTTTAACTGGGTGTCTCCCAATCAAATAATCCTTAAGATGACAACAATTCATATACCTTCCAAAATAACCATCTGGGTTAGATCTTATTTGACTAATAGAAAACTGTCCGTAGATCTAGACGGATCGGGTTCTGGAAATTTAGATGTCTACTCTGGAGTACCCCAAGGATGTGAAATAGGACCGGTATTGTTTAACGTATGGTATGGTATGGTAAAACTTTAATAAATGAAGTCCTGCAGATCGTGAGTCTTCACGAAGCCGGCCGCTTCCACGTGGGAACCGGAAGGCCGAGCCTCTCGGCCGCATCGTGGGCCTGCTGGACAGCCCAGAGTTGTTCAGCCAGAAGAGGACTGCGGAGAACCGCCTCCCATCTGGCCGAGCTGTTAGCGATGATAGAGCGTGACCGAGCACACCGCCAGAGCATATGGCCTAAAGTGGCTATATCTCCACAATCGTGGCAGGTAGCGTTGGTGTAAGTATCCGGATAGATTTTATTTAAAAGCGATGGATTCGGACAGGTATTCGTTTGTAGTAGACGGAGCGTTAATGCTTCAGCTCTATTGAGGCGCAGATGAGGAAGAAAGTAGGTTCTACGGCTGAGATAGTAGTGTTTAGTAATCTCGTTGTAGGTGGAGGGCGTGTCCCTGTTCTCTGGGGAGTCGGCTTCCGATTGGTTGAGGGTAGCGCGGTGGGCAAGTTCACGCGCAGCCCCGTGAGCCGACTCGTTGAGGTTGGGAGGAGCACCCTTTATCTGACCCTGATGCGCCGGAAACAAATAAATGAAGTGGTGCGTGATTGCCTAGTCCCAAATGAGTCTGAGGGCCTGTTTAGAAATGGCGCCTTCTTCAAATGCTCTGACTGCAGATCTTGAATCACTATAGATGGCATCCCGTGAGCTATCCAGCAGGGCTAATGCAATAGCCATTTGTTCAGCTATTTCGGAGTCCCTCGTCCGAACCGAGGCAGCATTGGTATTCCTTGCCGACCATCAACAGTGACGATGGTAAACGCTCGACGTCCCTTACAAGAAGCGGTATCCACAAAGCTGACCTGTCGCTGACCACTGTGTATTTGCCTAAGGAGGTTGGCCGCCCTTGCTCTACATATGTATCAATAATATATCGGATTTTGTCAAATCAATAGTTTCATGTAAATTGTTTGCAGAGAACTCTGTCTTCTTTTTAAACCATAAACTTCGTTTCTGCCCAACTGCTGAGTGGGACAGGTATATTATTTTTAAGTAACAGAACAGATGTGTCTTACTAGAAAACAAAAGAAATTGGTGTTTTTAAATAACATAAGCGGTAGCACGATCAAACAATTAGAGGAATATAAGTATTGAGCAATTACGATTACAGCCAGGCTTAAATCGACTGCTGTCGTTGATAACATGTGCTCTTGAGCTCATAAAATATGAGGCTTCTAATAGGTAAATTAGGAAGATCATAGACCAACTAAGAAACAAGGCATACAAATTTATTGTAGGACATTTTCGCGAGTACGCAAGTATTGTGTGGGACCATCACACAACGGTACATATCGAAAATATTGAAAAAAAATTGAAAGATTAGCTGCTCGTTTCAAATATAACCGCTACGAACACCAGGACTCTCAGTCGGCTATGCTGCAGGAAGCAAAGCTGGAATGGTTAAAAAAGAGCAGAATAACTGCTGGAAGTAAGTTTGTTAGCCACCTACATTTTTTCAGAAATTAAGCTTTGATTCCCAAGAATACATCACTAAACAATCATAAGAAAAAAATTATCAAAGGCATCAACACTCTATTGCTCGCACAAATGCGTATAAGTATTCAATTTTCCCCAGTACAAACACAGATTCGAATGCCTTGCTGCATGATTGTCTCCTCTTTGCTCCTCATGAGCGATTTCGACCATCAGGATACATTGTCTGTGATGTGCGCTTTGCTTATTTCTTTTATAGCTTTTTCTTTAACGTGAAATATCTCGCTCAGTTTTGTATAAGTACGCATCGTTCATTTTAGTGGGTTTCGGTCAATATGCGTGCTTTCTTCCAAAGTCAATTATTGTTGTTTGTTTGTACTCTGCCTCTCCTGCTTGGACTATGTTCGGTCCACAGTAGGTGATAAATAAAAAAATCAAATTCATTATCATAGCCTTCGATATGGTGGAGTCCTGTAGGCCACGTCACCGACCAAAGCACAATGCACGCACAGTGCGTTCCCTTCCTGAGTGCATAGAACATGTTCGCTAGGCGCAATTTGCAATGCACACTCGCTATTCGTGACGCTAAGCCACTGTAATTAGGCTAGTTGGTACCCTGCAAAATTTAAGCTGAATGCGCACATGAACGTAAGCAAAATTGTGGCCTTTCCATGTTGCTGCTCACGCAGAAAGTGCCCACAGGTCGTGGGACCGTCTTCGAAATGCCCGAAGGGTATCTAGGGTAGAGTGCGCGTACACCATCTAGTAATCATGCACGTGAAAACGCAAGGGCTCGAACTTGACAGCAGAAGGTATAACCGGCGAAGCTGCGATTGCGGACCAACCCAGCTACAAGCGTCAAATAGCTGCATGCGATAAGATGTGCTTCTTCACACACCAGATTCACTCACTTCGAAAGTGACAGTAGCCTGTATACTACACATATTTTGTAACCTAGTCGGAAAAAACGCGAGGAAGGTATCTCGTTACGATGAAAAAGTGCAGGGCTTTTATGAACAATAATAAAGAATGATGGCCACCTTGTTGGACTGGTAGCTTTTTCCATTACAAATTTGGCGCAGTCCTATGTGGAACCTTGTGCTACTCGCCTGAGTCACTGCAATTTTTCATGGACAATGTGCAGCGACATTGCACTTGCCCATGGTACGCCGGTGCAAGTTGTACAGTTACAGTGCGTCTACGGTAAAGAGTGGTGCTGTTTCGCCAAGCACAGATCTTATCGAACGTTTGCTACTGCAAGCTCGACTCCCTGAAGTCGAACGCTGACCAGGGCTTTCAAGATTGCCATGAGCGATGCTCAGCATAAAGTAGACATCGAGCTGCCTTGCATGTTTAGCGGATGCAACATAGCAAATTTCGTCTTTACTGAAACGGAAATAACCTCACACAACCCCTATTTCAGTACCTAATGACGACAGTGCAAATGCGCTGATGTACGACATAATGAAGTTGCAAGAAACAAATAGACAGCATCAGCAGGAACTGTTGGATTTTTTTACTTCAAGCAAACGTTCGCCAAATGAGAAAAGCAGCTATGCAATTCGTCATTCAGGAGGTCTACGACTAGTCGCAAAGAATTGCCCAGAAATGGCTTAATTTTTGCGTGTACGCCTCCAACAGAAATTGCTGGCGGGAGGAAAAGGACGAAGTTAAGAACATGCGGATATACTTGAGATGAAGAGAACATACATGCCATGAGTTTCGAGATTCTTAAGAACCTTATAGGCTGTGCGAAGAGTGGAAACATAGCTTGTTAATTTCATTCGTTGAGAAGCTTCAAAGCTGGGACAAAGCTATATCTTACAATTGCGGGCCCTCTCTTGACTATTTCATTGAGAACTGAAGGCTGCTGCTTTTGACTAACTCTGCCCTATCCCAGGCATCATTGGTTCTGTTCATTGCGCTGGGACTTGCGGAAGACATGCGGTGTTGTGTTTTGCTTCGAAGACCAAACGGCACAGAAGAGTTACTGCCGAAGATGAAAGTGTTGTGTAACAATCCTGGGCAACCTGTGAGCAAGTATGATAGTGTCAGCAAGGTATACAGAGCAGCAAAAGAACGTTGAAATGCCAAGATGAACTGGACCTTCCGATTAAACAATTCCAATATCTGGAGGAGAGCAGGCAGCCAGAGAAACAGACCTCTGATTACAATTTACCGCGACCTCAACAAAAAATATTTCTTGTAGAACGCCACAACTTGGTGTAAGCTTCCATCACCTAAGTCAACAAGAAACATACTCCGGACTTCAACCTAGTAAAACCTTATGCTGTCGCTGTATAAACATATGACGGCGAAAAGCAACTGCACATGAGTGGGCGGAGGTTGTCGTCACGTGTCAGGGCAAGAGTTTCACAAGAACAGATCTGGTGCTCGATGGAGTAAAATATGAAATGTTTTCGTCCCGCCCAGTAACGGAAGAGATCCGTCTAAAAAGTTATTGACGTGGCCAAGTTAATACTCAAGATGATCGTCGGCTGGCATCGTTCTGCTTGCTAAGCGAAAGCATTCGAAAGCCCGCTACAGCAGGTGACATCACCATAATGCGCCCGGAGCTCGAATGGTAGGATGTTATACTAAGGCTACATTCAAGTCTAAAGTAGTATTTGAGCTCCGAGATACAACAGTTGTGAAGCGCAAGCCTTACAACATGTGAGCTAGGAACCTATGGCTGAAGCAAGAACAGAAGATGCTCGACGCTGGTGTTATCCGACCGTCTACGCCTACCTTTGCATCACCCATCACTAGAGCACCAACAGAACATTGAACCTATCGATTTTGCACCAATTACAGGTAAATCAACAAACAAACGTACTTGTTCCCTTTCCCGATTCCCCACATTGGCGAAATTATCAACGAAACTGGTTGCTTAAGCGCCTTCTCTCGCTTCGATCTTTGCAAGAGCTTTTTGCAAGCACCTTTAGAAGAGGAGACCAAACACTTTTCGGCATTTGCGACAGCTTTGGACAAATATGACTATAGTTGAGTGCATTTAGGTGGAAAAGAATTCGCCAGCTTGGTTTAGAATAATAATGAATATTGTTTTGAAGCGACATCTTGGACTCTTTTTTCAACGTCTATATTGATGACATTATAGTCCACTTGAGGTCAGAACAAGAGAACTCTAAGCACTCGGCCACTATTCTGCAAGCTCTTAGTGATGCAGCTTTGAAAATAAATAAAATTTAAAGTGAATTATTCGAGCATCCGGCAGTTTTACTTGGAAACGTGTTTGGTGTTGCCACAAAGAGCACCAAACGAGAGTCTGCGCAACGAATCTCGAAGCTTACGAAGCCACATAATCTGCATTACCTCAGAATTATTTTTATGCTTGCTGATCACTTCAGAGCATTTACCAAACATTTTTCTATAATATGAAATGATAGATTGGTCTGGCCAATAATGGTGCCTCTTTTATCTGGGCGGAAGAACGTCAGGCAGCATACCAGGACCTCGCATATCGAATATCGTCTGGCCCAGTGCTAACGTTATCTGACTTCAGCCTGCCCTTCGAGGTGAATAGTGATGCATCTAACAACGCTACTACGGCCCGCGATATTTCCTAATTCAGCAGCTACGAGTGATAGGTTAGTATTTCTATATCTCTAGGCATCGCGAAGTTAGACTACGACCGAGAAAGAGGTGCTTGCTGTTTTCATTGCGGTGCGTTATTTTCGGTAATTATCGAAGGGAGAAAGTTTAAATTACATACATCAAGCCCTGACTTGCCTCCTGAACATGATGGAACAAATGGAGAAGAAACATTTCTCTTTCGATAAATCAACTACAGCAACATGACTTTGAAATTTTTCGTCATTCAGCCAACCATCAGCATGACGCGGATGAATTGTCTCGATTGGCATTTGAGCTCCCACATGAAATCATTAGCATCATCAAACTTTCGGATGGCTGTGCTGACCTACATTTAGAAAAAGGAGAGTTCGTGGCACCGAGACTCTTGTTTCAAAAATACTTCACCTTTACCGCGGCACTCCAGAGCCCGGCAGCCACGATGGTTTCTAGTTCAAGTACCTGATTTTTCAGACGTTTAGATAGAAACACATCAAAAAAGATATTCAAAACTATGTAAAGTCATGCCGCTGGTTTCCTATAAGTGGAGGCTAGTAGTGGCCACAACCAGACGAACCTCTGTTGCCTGAACGCTCAGACCAATCTTTTTGCAGTCATGGATGTAAACTCAGCCGAGCTCAAAAAGTCCAGGTGTGCGCAAAACCCTGTCATTTCCGGTCGCAGTAGGTCAATGTGTAGGATGGCGGGTAGCATGGCCCGGCAAGGAAGGCGCAACGAGAGTCATAGCCCATTTGACATAGGCATACACTTCGATTAGCAGGTTGTTATATTGTACACTGGGCCTGTATATTTTAGCATAAAGATTCTTGAGCGGGTGAAAATCTGCGGGGTCACAACGCGTCGTTGTGCTCCCTATCACCTGCAGGCAAATTGAATGGCGGAGTGGCTGATGCGAGATCTGAAACAATTCATGTTTATGTGTCCAAGTTATAACAGCGGCTGAAAATGTCACCTATAGAAGCGGCTGTGGCTCATGATAATAGGACAAATACACATACCATTGGCTGCAGTTCATTTTTTGCTGCACGTGGTCATGTCCCAAAGCTAAGTGCAGACAAAGAGCCCTGGAAATGCAGACAGGCTACTACTGTCTGCATGTAGCAAAACATCCGAGGAGCGATACATATATAGAAAAGCAATGACTCTCAACTTTGACAAGCGATGCCAAGGCCAAAAGCAGACGTTGCACTGCAAGGCCTTGTGCTCGTTCGGAAAGGACCACCGGCCAGTGAAGCAAAGGTTCTAGGGCCCTTTGAAGTAACGTAGTTATAAGTGCAACAAAGTGTACTCAAGACCTTAGGCTACATGAATAAGAAACACCTGTTGTTTCTGACCATACGCAACATGCTGTGTTATCACCCCAGGCGCAGGGATGCAGTAAAGGGACAAGTGTAACCTTGCCAAAGAAGAAGCCAGGAAGGTGCTCCTGAAGATGAGGTGTAGGGTTTTTATGTACAGAAATAAAGATCCATGGCCACCTTGTTGGCCTGGTCACTTGTTCTGTTTCATATAGCAGTGAGCGTGACAGATTTAGCAAAGCCCGACAAGTAAAGCAAGCTTGTGCACTTCATCTATGTGCTTGTCTCATAAAGCAAACAAAGACTAATGTTGCTGCATTTACACCGCTTATGAGATGCTCGCATGACGACCCACTAAGCACTTATGTAACAGGCGCGATAGCTGAGTGCGCAATATTTACCGTCTAGAACGCCAAGCTACGCAGGAGCGTGCGGCATCTTTAACAACATGCTGCTTGCGCTGGGCCGTAGACAAATCAGCTGACAGCTCCAAGAAACCACGGACCGTCCGCGACTTCTGGTCCGCGAAAAAGAAACGCAGTTCTGGCAGCTCTCGGACTGGTGGGTGGAGCTTCCAAAGTTAGCCTAGCAAAATCGAATGTGACGGAGCAGTTCCAAGCAGTCCATGGCTGATAATAGGAAAGGCCCACTGAGGAGGCCGAATGCAGTCAGAAGCTATCAAAAAGGCACTCGCTTTCATTTGATAAAAAAATATACGAGACCGGTTTCTCCGGCATACTCAGGAGGGGAAACAATTTCCGGCAGACATGTGGTCCGGGTATCGCTTTAACTAGCTGCCCACTGTAACTTCTGGAAGGCACACGAACACCAACAATTTCGATGGGATCTTAGACGAGTCAAGTATAAATATCCGCCATGCTTCACCTGCAGATCAGATTTCGATCAACACAACCATGCTCGCAACTATTTATTTATTTACAGTATACCTACATCGCCAAAAACGCATAACGTAGCGGCGAACAAATCAATACTAGCTAATAAGAACGAAAGCAGGAACCATCGTTCAGCTTTCAGTGGCGCTTGTTCTTCGGGATACAAGTTCGCCCAATAAAGAGTTAATTTCCCGAGCCACAGTGTTTACGGCTGTGTGGTGCTTCACTGTCGCTTTGTCTTTCCGTATTGCGTTCATAATTACTTATTGAAAAATTGAATTTTGAAGGGCCCCATGTCGCAGGAAATCTGGCGTCGTTATCCCGCGTCCGGCGTTGACCGTCGTTTAAGCAAACGTTATTTCGAATTAGTCATACCCAACCAGGCAGGCCTCCTATGTAACGCAAGCAACTTACTGAACTCATTGACTTTATCAGTGCAAAGGACGTAAAAAAATCGTGAAGTACGACTTATACATGCCCTAAAGACAGGATACTGTCGGTCTGTAATTTGAATATACAAGAAGACGTAATCCTCTTGCTCTGACACCTAAAGCTGAAACCCATGTTCCAGCGCTTCTATCATTCATAGAATGGCCTTGGCCTCAGGGGATTTGCGAGCGCTGGCGCGCAGATATATCACATGCCATACAGCGCTCCGCGCGGTTCTGTGCAACACCTCCACGTGACATGCACCTGCGTCGAATCGTGGCCAACACAAGAGGCCACGTTTTTTACCAGAAAGCTCGCCTTCGTGCATACCATTCGATGACAGCGTTTGCCGGCACACATTCCGGTTAAATAAGCTGCATCTGCCGGGAGGCGTGAGATGCAGTCGGGGATCATTGAATACTGTCGCTTTCCACTCCGGGAGGCGAAGCTTAAGCGTCCTCCAAATTTCTTCACCACTATTTTTCCTGGCCGTTTGCAGTTTCCTTCGTTCCTGCGAGCGTATCCCAATTGTTTGCACACTGCCGCTGTGCTGAGAAGCTAATGCACTGGCACTGAGCCCTCATGCTGGTGGCATAAGGTAGAACGCTGTCTTCGCTGCAGTGCAGAGGCGATTTTGCTCAGCATGATGATTCATACACTTGCATGTTGATTGTTTTGCATCCATGCCGACAGTGCGTCTCAGGGAATTGCAGCATAACGCGCTTATCCTAAGTGTGAAATCAGCAAACTATCTGTAGTTCCTCAGCACATGATATGTGAACGGAGTGGCGCCAAATATTTAAACATTTCAGGAATCTCTATATATATCTAATTAAACGGTGGGGGTGAATCTAAAGTGCTTCAATAGTTGTTTGCAGCAGTAAGACAAAAAACAAAATAAAACTTTATTAAATGTTTTGTAACGCGTGTGAGATTGGGGAAGCTGAATTGTGCTTTTAAGAAAGTCGATTAAAGATAAAGTCGTGCAATGCTGGAATAAAGTTCTCTTGAAAGGCAAGAACAGTTGTAAAAAGGATGTGAACCTGCTGAAGTCTTCATTGAATGTCCTTTCTTTATCTGTTAGGCTTCATATCGCCTGAAGGGACTTACTGCGATGTTTACAATAGAGCGTTCATTCTTCACTCTCCGCCCTCTTTCCATGCCTTCACTGAAAAGTAAATCTCGGCATTCTTCTTTGAAGTGCTGAGATTCACAGCTCACTGAAATCCCTTCGTACAGGAGCCGCCGAGAGACTTCCTCAATTTCTCCGGGAGGGATTAAATAGGAGCAGAGCACTTTTTCCTGGTCATTCCGCAACATTTTTAAAGAGATTTTTGTCAGGGTCTTCTCAACGACGCAATGGCTGGAGCTTTGCAATTCTACTTACCAGTTCTCCAGAAAGCAATGTGCTGCCAAATCCTAGTTACTCCCTAAAATATAGTATAGTTGAGTCCGCCTTTGCAGAGGAAAATCTACGCTTTCCATTTGTTTTATTTATTCTTGTTTGTTATTGTCTCTGCGAACCCTGAAACGAATGCTGCTTGTTTACTGTGGATACTCGGCACCTTTCTAGAAGGCTATGGCCGTTTCCTTGTGGTGCGATTTTGGAAGTGACAGCGGTATTTTGTTTTGCATCACCAGTTGTAGTCAGGGCATTCTGATCCTTTATTAAGCTGTTTAGCGAGCTGAATAACACACTTCATATTGACAGCCTGAACAACGCGAAACCATGCGTATGCTAGGTATAGCGTAGAATAAGAGACACACAAAGAGAGGTCCACTACCAACGGAAATTTTATTAGTGGCACGAGCATCGACTGACACTCTTGTTTCTGGCGCAGCACTTCCAGTTAACATACTGAGAAGACAGGGAAGAAAATTGAAAATAAGTAAGAAAATAAAACAAAGAAAGTGTAGTACAAAATTCATGGATCTAATTATAAATTTGCCATCGGAACATCAGTTTAGTTACAAGTTGAGCTACTGAAGTGTCTGGAAGAATTAGAATTAGTTATAGATCACTGATTACCCCGCAGCAAGGCCCAGAATCGCAGAATTTAGAGACCGTACACGTGAGCACGATTTTGGCGAAATTCCTAAAAACTAGGAACAAGAAACAGGAAGTAATGACGTCACTAATGACGTCACACCCAAGAAGGTGGTATGATATGTAATCGGCTAATTAATGAAAAACAGATACCTCCGAGTTCGGTTCATGCCTTGCGTTCTCCTGAAGTTAACCTAAAAAACACCAACGCCGAAATGCGATAGCCACTAATAGACATCTAAGTCAAAGATTTGACCCGCTTGCTGTTTTTATTACGGTCATAACATTATGGGCAGCATTTTCGTATGTGTTGCATTCGTCACAAGGGCTTGCGTTTTGTTACAGAGGGGGAGTTGGTTAAAATTGGAAAACGGAAAGAAAATAAACAAAAGTAGGCAGAAACCAAACTCAGGAAAACTGTCCACTGCAATGAGGATCTCATTCAAGAAATGTAGTGACACAACGTATCGCTGAAGTCGCCTTTATTTAAAACCTGTAGTTGCACTTCTGCGACTTTTGTTGCTTCTGCTATGCGCGACATACACTGTCTATGTTTGCTATGACAATTGCTTGCCAAAGGTGCGCATGAGTGACATGGCATGACGACGATTGCACGAAGACTACGCAATCACAACAATTGAATGACAACCAAGAAATGATGCCCATACAATTACAAAAGTTGTACGACAACCACGGCATCATGAGACAGTGAGACCGATACCCGCCGAGGTTGCTCAGTGGCTGTGGTTTTGGGCTGCTGAGCACGAGGTCGCGGCATGAAATCGCGGCCACGGAGGCAGCATTTCGATGCGGGTGAAAGGCGAAAACACCCTTTACTTAGATTTAGGTGCATGTTAAAGAACCACAGGAGGTCGAAATTTCCGGAGTCCTCCACTACAACGTGCCCCATAATCAGAAAGTGGTTTTAGCACTTTCCCATAGACATAGCTTATTTTTTTCAGTGAGACTGATATGGCGGCTATGAAGTGACGACGATGGTAAACGATACCAGCGAAAAGGTGACAGCACAAAAAAATGGGATGACAGCGAGTGTGCAAGGACGACGGTATGAGGACAACCGCAAGACGAAGCTAGAATGACTAGGATGGTACTACCCGGATGGCATGCCTGCGATGGTACGAAAATGAATGAGCGACGTGCAGCCACACTTTGGTTTAGACGCAATCACGGCGATGGCATAAAGTCGAGGCATCATTCAGATCTATTAACGACAGTACGATTGCGATAAAATGGCAGATAGCGAATGACAACGATGAAGCGACGAAGGCGGTGTTATGACGACGGCATGATCGCAACGGCATGACGATGGCTGTCTGGCGACGATGAGGTGGCGATCGCGGCCAGAGGGCAGTTAGAAAACGAAGCTAGAATTATGACACTGGAAAGACAGCGACGAGATCGCGATGCCAGAATTACAACGAATGGGTGACGATGACTGCACGAAGATGACGGGTGATAATAAACGACATGACAGCGGTATGACAAGAATGTGGTGGCGACGGGTCTGTGACCACGTTGGTGTGAAGACGAGTGCATCGCGAATATAGTACGATGATTATGGCGGAATGACGCTTGCATGAAGAGAGTGGCATGAGGAAACTGAAGTGACGACAATGTAACTTCCATGACAGCATCATGACTGCGGTATGACAACAAATGCATGATGACTGTATGATGATGACGGCATGGCAAGAGGCGCGTTAGAAAGCTGGGATGACGATGCAATAGCCACTGATACTAATAGCAATTGAACTAACAAACACCGGTCCTCACTGGGCAGACGTGGAAGGCGTCACGACGATGGCACGACCAGTATCAAATAATCAAACTGGAATGATGACGGTGGATTAACAACTGCATCACGACTATAAGCACATACCTATATTCAGATACAACTTAAAAAAAAAGGGAGCGTATACTCCTCCGAGGCGGAGGCACACGAGCAACCACCAAGGGGTGCGCACTCTGGACTAACGTCGTCAGACGGACGGCCGGTGAACCCGCCGACGGAGAAGATGGCCGGCCGCGCGTCGAACTGGGTGAGGTCGCGTCAGCTGTGAGCTTCAGCCCCTCGTCATATTGAATTCGAGAACTGTTTGTGATGGTCTATCAGGCCGGAAATATAACTACGAGCTTAAGATGCGGCATTTGTACCGCGTGCGTTCATTCAGAGCCGTGACCCGGCGAAGGAACATTGCAGCGAGCATTGCTGGTGCTGCGCTACGCTTTGCCTGAAAATAGGATCCCGTGGCGACCGCGACAAACACACATCGGCGTGTTTGTTCAATGTTGTTTTATTTCGCTCCCGGGCGACGTTACGACGAGAAAAGTTTTCCAAAGACTGGTGCCTACTGTTAGCGGCGGGTGTGTTCGTGTACTTTGTCGCTGCGTTTTTCGTCGGACGAGGTGAAGTGATGGATCAAAACCATTCTCAAGAGAAATCTGAAAAGTGTACGCGCATGAAACAAACCTACGAATGTCTCAACAGAAAATATTTGCAGAAGAAATCTTCAACGCAAAGTTTGTCGCCGTCAACTTAGCGTCAGTGATCGTTGTCAGCAGTGAGATAGCCGAGCGTCTAGCGACGGTGTTCGAGCGTTGTGTAGCACCGTCAATTGATTGCTGTCCACCAGTCCTCAAAGCACGCGCAAGCTGTAAAATGCTTGCTGTGGAATTGTGAAAGCAAACAACCAAAAAAGATAAATTTTATGCTATTTAAAACCAAGAGTATTTATTTAAAACGATGAATGAAGCATTTTTGTACCTTCCTGCCTCGACCGTATTCTCGGCCCAGGTTTGTAATGGTTGCGAAAAATGCATTATTTTATATAAGTACTTTTTCATTAGCAACTGATTCATTTTAAGCTTGAAAAACGTGTATTATAGATACGCCGTGTGCATAAAAACAAGTGCAAAAGCCATGCAGAGCTGCTCTTTCTACTTTTGCCACTTGCAATGAAGCTAAAGAGGAGACGACGGGCAGCGTTGTGGAAGGCACGGGGTTATTTTTTTGTCGCTATCCGGCGTGTGCTGCAGCAAATGAGAGCGCTACTGTACCAGCCATCAAAATACAAAAGTCTTTATTTATACCGAGCATTACGCGTTTCAGGAGCACGATTTTTCGAGCGGTACTATTTTAGTCGCGGAGGCAATCGGCTGTCGCGCTTCGGTCATCTGGGTGGGGCCTCCCCTTTTTTCTAAAGTTGTATCCGACTATGGTGGCCGAAGCTTGTAACAGTGGTCCAAGTTGTTAATTATGACAACTTGGACCACTGGATCCTTGTAATAGATACATCTATTGATCGATGGATGGATGGACAGATAGAAAGATACCTATAAAGATCGATAGATATGTAGGCAGATATATAGGTACATAGATCGACAGATAGATTCAATAGGGTTGAAGGAGGCAAAGAACGCTAATCGCATTAAACACTTTTGACAGCATTGCATCCCAGAGAGAAAGTTCCATGTCACATGAAATCTCTCATTTCCGTAACGTGAAACACTTTCAGGACGTTTTTGCAGCCGCGTCCTTACATTGGCCGCGAATCCTAACAATCATATATTGTACCTCACTCTCTCTCTCTCTCTCACACACACACACACATACACACACACACACACACACACGTACACAAACATTCACACGCGTCACCAAGTGAGAACGATCCAGGTTTCTTAAATATTGTATGTTATACATCATAAAATCATTCACACAGCGAACGATTTTTTTCACATAGAGCTTGCGCGAAGACAATGGTATCTCGTACACCCCTCGTACATCACCCTTTTACTCCTCTGATGCTGTCGGCAAGAGGAAAAAGCTCTTATAGCTTAAAAGAGTCGAACGAGCAACGGGAACGCCGTGCCTGCCCGCTATCATCTTTAAGGCCTAGCAACCTTACCCTGTTCAAGTACGGCGCCACTTCAAGCCTCAGTTTTGTAGACTCAGAGACTCGAGAAATTTAGGGTCATGTTGTGAACAGATGGAGAGGAACTGCATAATAACGAAGCGCACGTGCCAAGGGAAATGTGGTTCTGTTAGGACAATGGCAATGAGCAATCGCGGCCGACGGACCCGTGGTCCCTTGGTTCCTTACAGTCACAATTAGTTAAAACTGAATATAAATAGGTTCTAAAAATCAGTAGGATTTCTCACCTGACCGCCAAATGGACTCTGGCTAGGGAACGTTACCATTTGCTTCAATCGGGGCCCTCATAGATCCAAACATTTGTGCGCGAAGTATTTAATAAAACCAATCTTCAATTTCTACTAAGAAATCATCATCAGCGGTAGCCTGGGTACGCCCACTGCAGGGCAAATCCTCTCCCATACTTCTCCAACAGCCCCGGTCATGGACTAATTGTGTCCATGCCATCCCTGCAAACTTAATCTCATCCGCCCACCTAACTTTCTGCCGCCCCTGCTACGCTTCCCTTCCCTTGGGATCCAGTCCGTAACCTTTCATGACCATCGGTTATCTTCCCTCCTCATTACATGTCCTGCCCATGCCCATTTCTTTTTCTTGAGTTCAACTAAGATGTCATTAACTCACGTTTGTTCCCTTACCCAATCTGTTCTTTTCTTATCCCTTAATGTTGCACCTATCATTCTTCTTTCCATAGCTCGTTGCGTCGTCCTCGATTTGAGTAGAGCCCTTTTCGTAAGCCTCCAGGTTTCTGCCCTGTAGGTGAGTACTGGAAAGACACAGCCATTATACACTTTTCTCTTGAGGGATAATTGCAACCTGCTGTTCATGATCTGCGAATGCCGGCCAAAAGCACCGCAGCCCATCCTTATTCTTCTGATTATTTCCATCTCATGATCCCGATCTGCCGTCAGTACCTGCCCAAAGTAGATGTATTCCCTTACGACTTCCAGTGCCTCACTGCCTATTGTAAGTTGCTGTTCTCTTCTGAGAGTGTTAAATATTACTTTAGTTTTCTGCTGATTAATTTTTAGAACAACTCTTCTGCTTTGCCTCTCCAGGTCAGTGAGCATGCATTGCTCTGAGTTATTTAGTTACTGAGTTACTGAGCATACATTGCAATTGGTTCCCTGAGTTACTAAGCAAGGCGATATCATCAGCGAATAGCAAGTTGCTAAGGTATTCTCCATCAACTTTTATCCCCAATTCTTCCCACTCCAGGTCTCTGAATACCTCCTGTAAACCTGCTGTGAATAGCATTGGAGAGATCGTATCTCCCTGCCTGACGCCTTTCTTTATTGGGATTTTGTTGCTTTCGTTGTGGAGGACTACGGTGGCTGTGGAGCCGCTATAGATATCTTTCAGCATTTTACATACGGCTCGTCTACACCCTGATTCCGTAATGCCTCCATGATTGCTGAGGTTTCGACAGAATCAAACGTTTTCTCGTAATCAATGAAAGCTATATATAAGGGTTGGTTATATTCCGCACATTTCTCTATCACTTGATTGATAGTGTGAATACGGTCTATGGTGGAGTAGCTTTTACGGAATCCTGCCTGGTCCTTTGCTTGACAGAAGTCTAAGGTGTTCCTGATTCTATTTGCGATTACCTTAGTAAATACATTGTAGGCAACGGACAGTTAGCTCATCGGTCTATAATTTTTCAAGTCTTTGGCGTCCCCTTTCTTATAAATTAGAATTATGCTAGCGTTCTTCCAAGATTCCGGTAGGCTCGAGGTCATGAGGCATTGCGTGTCCAGGGTGGCCAGTTTCTATAGAACAATCTGCCCACCACCCTTCAACAAATCTTCTGTAACCTGATCCTCCCCAGCTGCCTTCCCTATTTGCATATCTCCTAAGGCTTTCTTTACTTCTTCCGGCGTTACCTTTGGTATAACAAATTCCTTTAGACTATTTTCTCTTCCATTATCGCCGTGAGTGTCACTGGTACTGTATAAATCTCTATAGCACTCCTCAGCCACTTGAACTATCTTATCCATATTAGTAATGATATTGCCGGCTTTGTCTCTTAACGCCTACACCTTATTCTTGCCCATTCGCAGTTTCTTCTTCACTGTTTTTAGGCTTCCTCCGTTCCTGAGAGCATGTTCAATTCTATCCATATTATACTTCCTTATGTCAGCTGTCTTACGCTTGCTGCTTAACTTCGAACGTTCTGCCAGTTCTATTCTAGCTGTAGGGTTAGAGGCTTTTATACACTGGCGTTTCTTATCAGATATTCGGTCTCCTGCGATAGTTTGCTGGCATCCTGCCTAACGGAGTTACAACCGACTTCCATTGCACACTCCTTAATGATGGCCACAAGATTGTTGTTCATTGCTTCAACACTAAGGTCCTCTTCCTGAGTTAAAGCCGAATACCTGTTTTGTAGCTTGATCTGGAATTCCTCTATTTTTCCTCTTACCGCTAACTCATTGATCGGTTTCCTACGTACCAGTTTCTTCCGTTGTCTCCTCAGGTCTAGGCTAATTCGAGTTCTTACCATCCTGTGGTCTCTGCAGCGCACCTTGCCGAGCATGTCCACATCTTTTATGATGCCAGGGTTAGCGCAGAGTATGAAGTCTATTTCAATTCTAGTCTCGCCGTTCTGGCTCCTCCACGTCTACTTTCGGCTATCCCGCTCGCGGAAGAAGGTATTCATTATCCTCATAATATTCTGTTCGCAAACTCTACCAATAACTCTCCCCTGCCATTCCTAGTGCCTATGCCACATTCCCCCACTGCCTTGTCTCCAGTCTGCTTCTTGCCTACCTTGGCATTATTGCCGCCCATTAGTATGGTGTATTTGGTTTTCACTCTACCAATCGCCGATTCCACGTCTTCATAGAAGCTTTCGACTTCCTAGTCATCATGAGTGGTTTTAGGGGCGTAGACCTGTACAAGCTTCATTTTGTACCTCTTATTAGGTTTCACAAAAAGACCTGACACCCTCTCGTTAATGCTATAGAATTCCTGTATGGTACCAGCTATATTATTATTAATCAGGACTCTGACTCCTAGTTCTCTTCTCGCCGCTAAGCCCCGGTAGCTCAGGACGTGCCCGCTTTTTAGCACTGTATATGCTTCTTTTGGCCTCCTAAATTCACTGAGCCCTATTATATACCATTTACTGCCCTCTAATTCCTCCAATAGCACTGCTAGACTCGCCTCACTAGATAACGTTCTAGCGTTAAACCTTGCTAGGTTCATATTCCAATGGCGGCCTGTCCGGAGCCAGTGATTCTTAGCACCCTCTGCTGCGTCGCAGGTCTGACCGCCGCCGTCGTCAGTTGCTTCGCAGCTGCTGGGGACTGAGGACTGGAGTTTGATTGTTGTGTTCATATAGGAGGTCGTGGCCAAGTACTGCACCAGGGTGGCCAATCGTTCGCTGGTGAGGGAGTGCGTTACCGGTTCTGGTCACCGGGATCAGGCCACACTCCAGGCCTGTTTGCGCAATTTTATCAACACTCGGATTTTTTTTTCATCCGGCGGAAAATTGCCGGCACCGGGATTCGAACCACGGACCTCTTGCACGCGAAGCGGGTGTTCTACCTCTACGCCACCACTGCACCTCCTACGCCACCGCTGCACCTAGCCTGATAAGAAATCATGCTTTCCGTCATCACAATTTTTCAGTCACTGGATTACATCACCGGAATTCTCGGCATAGAAAAGATGATGTACACGAAGCCTTTCGGTGGTGTACACGAGCACGGTACTGTTATCTGTGGAATGTGATTTGCCTCTATGTGTCATCTTGATCATTATGCATACGGCTGAAAATATCAATGGTCGTTGTGGTTTATATCATTAGCTGAGGCCCGTGGTCCCTCTTATCGCTCTTTAGGCCGCCAGAAATAATCATTGTTTAAAGCGAAGTTTTCAAGAACAATATTTCCCGCCAGGCAATTATTGCCGGCAGGAGAGTACAAGTTGTTTATGTCGATTTACTGAGCGTACTGTTACATAACCAGCAATCAGGCACGCGCAAGTCAGCATCCCCTGCGCTTCTTTCTAATAACTCTCTCTTATCGATCAAACCCTCTACGGCAATAATCTCAAACCTCCATAATCATTCGAATAAACAACAATCTTACCAATCGTGGGAATTCTTATCTAAAGGCTGCTTGAGGCTCATTTGAGATATTTCGTAATTAATGGGTATGACATATTTCGTAATTTTAAGTAGGCTAGACAACGTATGATGCATAGAAAGTCTAAATCAGTTACACCAACTTCATGAGACGGCGAATCTGTTACTTAAAGAAAACAGCTAAATAGCAAAAATGAAGAATATGCTGGACCATTGCAGAGAAATTATTCGAGCAATACTGACACCTGTATGCTTTGTGAAAGTCACGCAAGATCAGTTTGACGGTGACACGCAACGTGCGTTCAAGAAATCAATGCACGACCTTGACCGCAACCCCTAAAAACCAATGTAGTTATTTTTTTAATATTTTTGTGCTATGTGGCTTTGAATGTGCAAGTGCTATCTGCAAATACTGTCGAGTCCTGTTATTTCGATTTCAACTAAATTGGCTAAAACACGTAGGCGGGCTTGATGGTTAGAATCCATGATAGAGTTTATAAGCGCGACTGAGCGAGGACGTAGAAATCAACAGCTAAACAGAGAAGCGCTGTCTCTGTGTACCTGTTCCTTTCCACGTCCTCGTTCAGTCGCCCTTATACACTCTATCAGCTTAATGGAGCGTTCGTTTAATTCGAGCGCATTGCATAGTGTCGGAGAGAAACCTTACATGTCAATGGAAAGAAAACTCATTAGTTCACATACGAAGACATGTGGCCTCTATCATTTGAACCTCTACTGGAGCAGCATCATGCGCGGGGCCGTTAATAAACAATTAAAACGAAGAATTCAAGAGTAGACAACTTTCCTAACTAGAAGACGATGGCGCGGCAGCACTGTGTCCTGCTCCGATGATGAGGACTTGCGCTATGCCCGGGGTGATACCCAATTTGCAAATTTTGCGAGTGCTGACGACACAGTTGACGTCTATCGGCCACTGACTGACCATGAAATTTATCTTCATTGTATAACCACGCTGAAGGCGTCTGTTTACGACGACACGCAACTACTATCATTAAAAGGTTTCGATTCGATTCAATTTTGAATTAGTTCAAGGTTCGATTTTGCACTGCTAGCTAAATAAACTTCTCAGACAATGCTACCAAATGTTGCGGTCTCTAAGTGTCTAATTACCGGAAGCTGAGTGTGTACACGTTGTGCCATTTTAACAGCGTATATAGAAATTACTCATTTGAAAATGTTTGAATATAAAGTACCCACTCGTTTTATAAAGGACTAACTCTAGATGGTACACGTTCGAAGAGGTTGACGTGGTGGACTAGACGATGCAGTTACACACGACGCTTGCGAAACTTGTATGGATGTATGGATTCAGCTTAGGCTGAAGCGGTGCTTAATGTTGTAAACGGCGAACTTGTACACCTTTACGCCTTCCAAACCGTGAGCAAGAACCTCTACTGCGAGACGTGATAGTAGAGTCGCTTGTTATGATGTCAAAAGCAAATATTAAGTGGAGGCTGTAGGTGTCCTTCATGAAATGGATGATCCACGTGTTTTGGGGCTTGAGAACTATGGTAGTGCCCCAGTGAGAACCAGGGTTATTTGATTTTTTGTGTCATTGCAATGACCCAGAAGTACGCACATGGGAGCAAACTGAACTAACTGTAGAAAGCAGTTGAATGGAATTCGTTATGCGCTTCTAGGAACAATCTGTAGCTCGAAGTTTGGATTGACAAAACATGTAGACTATAGAGAAGTGTGGACATACTTCTATATATTTCAGTTATATTGCGGTGACCTTATTGGTGCAGCTGCAACCGTCTGACCTTAATGCTTTATTTGCGTTTCGTAGGTAACAGGTGCAATGGCTAAGTATAGATGCCATCCTTGTTGCGAGTGCGCATTCCTGCATTGGTGGCTAGATTTCTTGCAGTTGCGGAATGCAAGAACACCAATATAACCCGATTTTAGTGCACGGTACGCGATTACAAGTAATAGATCCTTGTCCGCCGCCGTTGTTTAAGGTCTCTTCCCACCCGCCGTGTGGCTTTGGCACGTGAAAGCCTGTAATCAGTCACTCAATCTTGCAATAAATGTTGAAGTCGTGAATATGTTTCTCGACGTCGAATGTGCCAGGCCGCAAAATGAAGGGGAAAAACACAAAACGAAGGAACATTAGGAGTGCGCCACGTCACTTGATGATGAAGTCATGGAACAAGAAGTGTTGCAATACTCGTACGCTACTTCTGAAATAGCGTATAGCGTACCACACGGCCATTTTTTTTCTGAGAGATGCCAGAATCGCCCCCATTTGGCACCTGTCTATTTTACATGACCGCCCACATCTTTAATAGGTAACGTATCCTGCCAAGCTCTTTTACGCTAGCACATTAAAATAGCATCAGGCAAGAGCGACGGCAGTTGTTCACTGCGTTCAGCTCTTCATATATCGAAATACATTAGCGTTGCGTCTAACAAAATGTAAGAGATAGGGGTTAGCGCTTAGTTACAGAAAACTGTGCAACATTAAACAGCTAATATCATAGAGTTGCTGTTATTCCAAAGGCGGCACTTAGCATACTTACGCAACTAATGTTTTTCACAGTTATGGTTCCAATTTTTATGGCAAAGTACTTTATTATAGGTGAATGCGTTTAAATATTACAAAAGCGTAAAAAGAAATAAACTAACTCGCTGTGGTTGCTCAGTGACTATGTTCTTTGCGCTGCTGAGCACGAGGTCACGGGATCAAAACCTGGCCACGGCAGCCGCATTTTAATGGGGGCCAAATGCATAAACGCCTGTGTACTTAGATTTAGGTGCACGTTAAAGAACCCCAGGTGGTCAAAATTTCCGGAGTATGAAATTACGACATGCCTCCTAATCAGAAAGTGGTTTCGGCACTTTCACTGGTTTCAGCTCACATACATACATACATACATACATACATACATACATACATACATACATACATACATACATACATACATACATACATACATACATACATACATACATACATACATACATACATACATACATACATACATACATACATACATGCATGCATACATACATACATACATACATACATACATACATACATACATACATACATACATACATACATACATACATACATACATACATACATACAGTCCACGCTCAATTCTAGGAATATACGTATATGCTTTCGTCACTGCGCAGGAACAGACACCGCTTTTTAATCGGTCGTTTCTTCTAGATCTACTCAGTGTGGTTTCAAGATGTCGTCTAACGTCCCCTGGCGCAAAGCAAAGCTGGATGGTGGCCTGTCGTCATTGCAGCTTTTCGCCGAAGTAATTACGATAACTGTGCATTCTAGAAACTAGGGAGGCTATCGCAGGAGTGAAGCGGCCGATTTACTCTTCAAGGCGTTGTGTTGCTCTCGCAAAATGTCCAGTGGAGTGAAGTGCATTGTTCGCTGCGCCACCAAGGAGAGAGTGAAATGTGCTTTGCACTCTGCCCTTCAAAGAGAGAGTAGAATGCCCGTTTTACTCTTCTGGCACTAGAGAAGAAAACATAGCGTAATCGTCTGCTTCAACTGCAGGAGGCTGGCCGCGAACATGGCGATGCATCACTCACGCACGCTGAGGGAAGAACACACCGTGTTTCTTCTAAGAGAACAGGCAGCCACAGTCCAAAGGAACGCCGAGTGAGGGCTCTACTTTTTCACTCGGAGTTGCTCCACCGCGCGCGCGCTCAACATCGCGGAACAGCACAGCACGGGAGAAAGCTTATCCGTCCAGCGAGCAGCAACGGAGGCCATGCAAGGGAAATCGTGTGTCAGCGATCTCGCGTCGCCTCGAAAACACGACAGTCGTTCGCCATTTGTTGGAATAACAACAAATCATCCACGGTAAGTGAATTCGAACTTAGGTGCACATTCTGCGTATTTGACCTGCTGTCGCCAAGAAGTATCGCTGCCCTTAGCCGACTAGTTTGACAACTGGCTAGGCAATGGCGCTGTGTCTCTCCGTGTCAATCGTAAAAGCCAGTCGTCGCGATAACTACATGTGATTTTATTACTTGCCGCTATCCGGAAGAGCTTTGAAGATAGCAAACGCGGCCAGAACCATGTTCAATAAGACCTGAGGCGAGGGGACGCATAAAATGGTTTATTTACCAGCCCATAATTCCGAGCCTATGTGGAGCGTGCTTAGCCTGCCTTTTGTGTGTTTGATCTTATTCAGTTTGGCGGTCTACTGTGTACGGAACGCTGTTGAAATAATGAGTCGTATAACAGAAGGTGTCATCTTGCTCGCGGCATGCTATCGTTATAATGAGCCGCGCGCTTGACGGTATCGTTCGCACATGAGTAATCTGTGACCACTGAAGTTACGTGCAGCACGAGTGCTGGTTAGAAACTTTGCTGCAGGCATTTAGCTGCGTGTTGCAAGAGGACAATTGGGGCATTATCTTGAACTTACCGAAAACGCATGAGGAATTCATGTTTTATGCTGAGCATAAACTCCATATAAGCGATCTTGCGCGCGACAGCTACAAGCGATGCGATGGAGATGGCCCTTGTGTTTGCTCGACGCCTACAAGTCGTACTCTGCGAGCGGCGATTTTGAGGGACGTGTCCCCGGCGTTTCCGGTATGAGGGCTGCAAATACGCGTCGAAACTAGCGTGGCACGTGTTTTAGTAATCTAACTTGATGTATATTACTGTAAAAACCACCATAAAATATTTCCTCAGGTCTTTTAGTAGGTTCTTATCCTTGCACGTAGAAAAATTCAATCACTTGCTCCTTCCGCGCGACAATCGGTAGTACTTGAGGGATGTTCATCCCGTTCCGGATCGCACTATTGGCTAGTCGCTCATAGCACTTCCTCGAGACGAGCGACTATTTCTAGATTTCCAGAACCGAGCGGTCTGTTCAAGCGACGGACCGTTTCGTCGCTCGAAGCCGTCGCTCGTCGCCGTCGCGCACTAAATCGCTCTCATGTAGTTTAACCTTAAGACTGAACTGTTTTCGCTCCTTTATGGAAATGGTATGATTATATGTCTGATTTTGTCACCTGTTGCTATTTTCGAGCGCGGTGCGAATCTGAAAGGGTGCTTATGTCTACAAATTCGGTGAATTGTCAAGCAGCGAGTTATGAATCGGCTTATGAAAGGCTGCTGTGTGAAATTACAATTGCAGGGCCGCTTTGCATGCGCTTATTGTTTTGGACATGCCTGTGCATTTGGTAAAATGAGTTCGCGTTTCAGCGTTATGTCATATGAACAGCTAAATTACCCTTCCTTTGGAGTTTCCAAGCGGAATGTGTGCATCTTGCTACTGCATGGCAGATCAAAATGTGTTTATCGCTTTAATATTCTTATTAGAGAAATAAAGTGTCAAACTAGAACGTTGCTTTATTTCCGTGTTACCAGTCGTCTGTCGTAAACAAAAGAAAGAGTTCGTCTAGTAAACTATTAACTGCGATCTAACTGCCGCTTTTACATCCCTTCAAGAATGTAAAATGCTCGATTTCAAACTGCAGCAGTAGTCCAGTCCCTCAAAAATGAACCCAGTTGCGCATCTCATAAATGAAAATAAATTCATGCCTTTTACTACGCTTAGATGCAGGCCGTAGTAAACTTTCTTGTTATTATTAAAATGTGGGTAAGTTTGCCAAAACAAGCCTTGTTACCTTTCTTATAGGCACATCCAGTCATATCCATTGAACTGGAGGACCATATTTTCATCCCTAAAGAGCATCATGTTTGCAGACATGCTCCTCAAATTAGGGCTTGAGCTCTGGCACAACCAAAGATGGTGCGGGGGCACAGTGCGCACGTGATTAGGATGCGTCACAAGGGCTGCTTGCGACACACCAGACCAATGACAGACTTACGATATCTGACAATGACCAATATTCTATTTATTAGCAGGAGTGTCTAACACTGGTGCTGTACGAGGATGAACTTTCGGTTATTTCTTTTTTTGTTTTTATCTAAAAATAAATCCTAGGTCAGCAGTTGACTGCTGCAGGCATTTAGATGTTTCGCATGCATTTCAGTAGGAAGGCTAAGATTTAAGACTCTCCTTTAGTACCATGACCTTGACTATCTTGATGTTTTTAACGCCATGTCTACATGTTGACTTTTGCACACAATATTTTTCAGACAGCTGGTTTATGTAACGCAAGAATGCAGCTGCAAGGACACAAGGATGGCGAAGATCCAGCCCAGCACGACTTCACGTAGTGCAGAAGAGCGCTCGCCAAATAATCAAAATACATTGCCATGTAACTTGGACAAGAAAACTGGAATGTGGGTATATTGGGTGTACCATTCGACTAAATGTCAACAAAATAAAATACCATGTGTCACACCGAGATGAAAATTCTCAGATGCTCTAGGCAGTCATTTTAACATGGTACTTTTATGTAATGTCTCTGATGGGAAAGTCAGTATCAAGTATGCTCTCTCGAGACAAACACATTTTTGTGAAAACGCAGTTTTGTGAGAAGTGACTGCTTTTTGTCTTGCCTACAAACAGATATATCCATGTGATAAATTAGTGGTACAATGAAATTGCATATTTGCTTAGTGGCATGGTACTCATTGCAATGAGCACGATACCTGTGTTCGCTATTAAAAGCAACAGCTCATGCTTGGTCAGCTGCTGGCATGCATTTACCTACTTTAATAGCTTACATAAAGAGCGCGTGAAACAAGGGTCCAAATACAAACCACTGTGATCCTGTATTTTAAATGCTGACATCAAGCAGGCAGATTTTCATGTCTTCCCTTTTATGTATTTTTACGCGTCATTTTAGAATTATGGTTTCCTTTTAGGTTCCAGAATGGGGAAGCAATGAGGGAAGAGAATCTCATGTTTAAGAAGTGATTATTGCTTACGTGCATGCTCACGAAACCAGTTCATTAGAGCCTCTTGCACATCCTGAAGCGAAAGCAAGGAACAATTATTGCCTTCATCTATACACCGTGGTGCATACCTTACTTCTTAGAAGCCGGTGAGTCACTTGAAATTTAACCTTACTTTAAAAATGTGAAATTGTGGTTTCTCCTTCTGTGAAATAGTCATATGATAGCTTCTGGCAGGTACATGATGTTTTTATTAGGGCGACTCAATGTACTTTTCAACCAAGTATGCTAGCCGAGGTAGAGATGCGTTCAGTGCAAAGAACTGCGAGCATCTGAGTAGAACACTTGTTCATCAATTGGCGGATGTGAACATATAGTGTTAGGCAAAAGGCCCTTAGTTTCATGGCTTGCGTAGCCATAATTTTTATAAGGCAAAATAAAATTAAAGCATTTTTGCACATAGTAAATTTCTGGATATATGATAGAGTACACAGTGAGGCGATGTATTAAGCTTCCTTGACACATATGTGCTTGTTTTTAAACGAAGATTCTGTGAAGTGTGAACACTTCAGTAGGAAAGAAAGCTTTGGCTTGAGGTAGTGGGTTCATTGTTCAAGTATCCGCATAGTCGCATGCGAAATCCCCGTGCACGGAAGGGATATGTGCAACTGGATGGTGCCATTGTCAATTTATGTTTTGCTTCTTTGTCTTTTTCATGCACTTCCCTGCCTGTACTTATGCTTATGTCGCCTTTGATCCAGCATATTCGTCACATCTGGTTTTTCGTTCATACCTAAAGCCATGGCATACTTTAGTTAGATTGCATATTCAACGAGGCACAATATTTCATCATGTATTTAGGCAAGCTGCTCCTGAGATGTATAGCATTCGTACTGCAATGGGAATAAAAAGTTACCGTATATGACAAGAAATTTGATGCGCGAGATTTTAATCCCAATTATCCTTGCAGTTTCATACTCATTTGCTACAAATTAGATAAAGTTGTAAATTAAATTGTATTTATTTGTGAAATAGTCTAACGAATAAATACCAACTGCACCAGGAAACTACTTTCGTGAGGAGGCCAACCGAATAGCAAATATGAAACGCTTGTGTACCCCTTTGAGACCGGGCAAGATATTGCTGCAGTACCACGACAAGACACACTTAGAAACAGTGGGGTGCGGTCCATACATGAATAACTTTATGTGAAAAATAACCAAAGCTAGTTAGACTTGCGGCCTCCCATGAGAATACGTTACACATTTCTAAACGCCCTGTACCCTCAGTCAGGAACATCCATACGCTCTACAGCACGTTATCAAATGAGCTGCTGCCTTAGAATATGGCATACAAAAAGTTTCTAGCACAATGTATCTACATTTCCAGTCTCATGCTTAGCAGCTCATCTGGTAACCGCTGCCATATAAGTGCACGCGTTTTGTGGCAGAAATGTGTTTGCTGACCAGCAATGAGGCGCATATTTCTCTTCGATCACATTGTCAATACTTTGTGAGTTTGCACACATTTGTTCTATGTTTAAGTTTCCATTGTATACCTTCTTTTTGAAAATAAGGAGCCCATTGAAATTAAACGATATTTCTACATTGTAATAATAATGAGACTTTAGAGAATATACTTATGTTTTATTACAAGATATGTTCTGAAGTTCATGGACATCATTGTAATCTGACTTTATGTGTTTGACAACATCTTTCTCAAAGTATTATTCAGTTTGTCTTGTGATTGATCAATGAAGGTTTTGAGCTTTCAAGAGAGAAAATGTTTCATTTGAGTAACTAGGCAACTACGGATTACATCTGTTCACCAAGCATAATTGCAGGAGCTGCTTATGAAGGAAAGAAATGTTCCCCCCATGTAAGTATTGCGCATCCCTTCTAACGTGACGATGGATCTACATCATTCTTTCACACTATTGGGAAGAGTACGCGCACTGTACTCTGAAGGAGTACAAACACTCTGTTTGGGGGAGTAGAAACACTCGGCTTGGAGAAGTAGAAGTACTCGGTTTGGAGGAGTAGAAGCACGTGGTCTGGGGGAATACTATTACATCTGTAGGGAGAGTATTAGCACTCTGCGGAATAGTATTAGCACTCCCTTGCAGCGGAGTTCCAAAACTCTGTCAGGAGGAGTTGTCCTACCCTCTCTCAAAGAGGGTCGATATATTCTGGAAAAGGGAGTGAAATATGGGACAAGCAGGTACTCCCTCAAAAAGAGGGTCCGGAACTCTATTTGTTTTCAGAGTGTAGTCATTTCGATGGTTCTTCATAGCTGATTTTTAGTTACGTTTGCCCGTTTGTTCAATGAGCATCCGGTGTATTTATCCATAGGTCGACCTCTAACGCTAGCTTGAACATATCAGACATTTCTCAATGAATTGGCGACATCGTGCCTCTAATGGTACCTTTCATTTAGCATCCGTACTCAAAGGAAAGAATATGAAGGCTCACCTTATACATATCGTATAAAAAAAAGTGAGAGCAAAGCGGAGAAGAGGCACTGACCAAAGCAACAAATAACTACGAAAAAAGAAAGAACCTAGCCCTATGTATCCATATAGTATAGATCAGGTATAGAGGCGGGAAGACCCGACAAACATCTCGTAAACAAGCAATAATTGTACATAAAGCACCAGTAACTGAATTGCTTTTACGGGAGAAACAAATAAGGCAATAAAATAACGCAATTGTAAGGATGCGTCAAACGTAAAGAATTTTAGAACTTCAATTATTAGGTTTTGCAGTAATTGAAGGCCGGTGTTGGTGCAATACTTTACATGTATACTTTATGAATGGTAACAGTTACTGTCAATGAAAATATCATCGCTTTAGGCATACATGTAACGTTCAGAACAACGTTCATTTGGGCTAGATTGTGGATACTTGAACTCGGAAAGAACAGCGCCAACTAAGACTAATTCATGCATGAATACCAAGCCCCACCTCTTCTCTTTAAAACTTTCTAGGACAGTGCCTACACCATCTGTGTAAGTCATCACTATAGGTTTTTTTTTTTTCAAAACTATTAAAAAAATCGTCAACATACCTGAACACTTTTAGTACACCCTTTCCTGTTAATATTGGCTCCAATGCTCTGTCAATAGAGGTTAAGAAAATGTTGGTAAATCCCGGGCCTACGCAGGATCTGACAAAAATCCCTTGTCTTTGTCAATAAAATGTGTTCTCAAAAGTGAGAAACGTCACACCAAGGTAAAATTCTAGCATTCTCATAAAATTTTTATGGACGTGCCAGAGGAGTTTTGGAACTCAACTGCACCGCTACTTTCTAATGCATCTCTGACAGAAGCAAATAAGGCATCAGTGGGCACGGAGTAAAACAAACCTTCAACATCTCTTAAAAACACATACCCAGTGGAAGCACTTTCCTCAAGAAACCTAACAAAGTCTTTTCAACTCCTCGTGACAAAGGGATCTTGAACATTAAGGGATGTAAGGAACGTTTGGATATACTTGCTGCACATAGCCTGCCACATTGCATCCTCGCTGACCATTGTTCCGAATCGCATTGGCGGTTTTTACGTTTTGACCGTAAAGAACACTGAAACGACTTTGCTTTTCCTATTACAAATATGATTGGCCAGCCTGGTCAGATCTAATTATATGCACATCGCTTGTCCTGTGCCATTCACCCCTCATGATTGTCTTAGTTGGCACTATTCTTTCCTAGTTCATGTAACGTGTTACCGATTTTCTTCAGTGCCGATTCACTATACCTCAGGCATTCCCTTCATTTCGGTTTGCCTTATGTTCGCGCAAAGCGCCCCCCTGCTAATCACATCTCTGCTTTACGCCATATCAGATGAACTGCACAGAGGTGATTAGAAATCCAGAAAAATATAAGCTGACAAACAATTGCAAGCTATGTATTAGTTAAATAACAATTTATGCTTAGTGCTGGCGATTTATCGCGACGCTTCGTGTTTGGAGCCTCTTGCGCTCTGCATGTGCCTCTAAGTTGGGCAACTATGCACTATATTTTTGATGCAGTATGCTGTACTTAGTTTTCGTACTTTTTCTGGTTATTTTTGTGAATGCCCTTTTCTCCCACATGCATAACTACAAATAAAAATGGGAAGCATGCGCAAAGGTGCGATCTGGGTTATCCGCAGACGCTGCCGTCATAGGCGTAATGTATTCAAGATCGATTTGAAATTAACAGCATGGCAGTGAATTCAGATGGCTTCAAGAAGGACCCTATATGAGCAGTGTATTTTCTGTGGCGAATTATTCAATGAGCGCCTGAATCGGACGTAACCGTACCAGAGTTATCGGTATGACTTGCTGCTTATTGTGCGGCGTGATGAGAAATTTATGAAAAAAAGAATGAAACAAAAGGCTAGAAAATGCAGGGTCAATATGCACAAACGTTCTTATGCTAGAACGGTTAATAAACGAGATGTCAATCAATAGTGAAGTCAGAAATGTTAATATTGAATGTGTCTGTCAAATGGAAGATAACCTACGAATAGAAAGCTTTGCGGACTTAGACAATGGGTCCCATTTACTTTCAGTTATATGAAGTAATGTGTTATATAAGTGTATAACGTATAATGTGGTATTATACATATTATACTATATAATATATTATATAGATAAATTTTATTTGCAAGTGTGTTATAAGAAGTAAGAAATATAAGCCCTATAAGTAGTAGGGAGGTAGTGTTCATTTCGCTTTCTGGTATTAAATGACACTTACTACAGTCTACGCACGCTTTAAGAGAAGAGTTGTTAAAACTACTAAAGCACGGAGGAAGAAGAAAGTTTTTTTCTGTTGTGCATTTTGGTCTCTCGCAGCTCTTTTTAGCCCACATGTTTACGAACGGTGATTCAATACCGCTGCCGGAAGGAGTTGCCTAACAGTCCACTAAGCAAGAAGGATTCTTGCTGGGGCGTCCACATTTTAGCGCTCCCCGAGGACCTCAACATATCCGCCTGACATACAGCACGTCGAAGCTGCTAGGCTCAACCAGCCGCGGCGGAAAATGTTCCGAGCACACATGGAGCGAACAGCGTGCGACACGTGGTTTTTGTTTTTGGTGAGGTAGTTGGCGAAGCAGAATAGCTTCTCAGAACAACCGCCGTAAACATGCCGTCTCTTGGGCTTCTCGCCGATATTTGCTATCGCTTCTGGTTTTTGAGATAACAATGTGCCCGTTTGCCGCTTAGATTGCGCAGGCTTACCAGGCTTACAGTGTTTTGAGAAGCGACCATCCGGAAATACAACAAATCTTTCCTCAATTGTCTCATTGCAGAGGAGCATAAAGGTTCATCCGAGCACAACGCTGTGTGTTATTGACAGTTTATTCGGCAGTAAAGCAGATGTGTGCTGCTGTACAGGAAAGATCAAGGAACGTTTCAACAGCGTCAATTCAAAGAAAAAGACTGTCGTAAATTTCCTCGTGTCGCAAAACATTTTGAAGAACAACTCACGTACCACATAAGTTTGAAGTGGCGAATGCAATTATCGTATGAATTAAGACAGCACTGATTGCTAGCTGGTAGCATGCTCAAGAGCACAGAAATAGTTCTTGAGAAATCCGGGCTGCCGGCAGCGGCAAGACTACTTTGAGAAACTCCAGTTTATTAGGTTTTCTGTGGTACTTGCCAACCACACTCGAAGTAAACTGTCGGACAGACGCGCAGTTGTGTGACAGCTAGAGCTATGCGTTAGATCAATGGTGTCCTGCATCGTTGTGACAAGCAGCTGCGCTGTCGATTGAGCACGAAGATTATACCACCCGTTACGTGATTAGACAACTCCTAACTTTATTTTAAGTTCCCTCACTTTCATTTGCACTGAATGAAGATTTTCGTGCGTCGCAGTAGGATCGGCGTAGTGATAGTGAATAAACATGCTATTGCTTATTGCTTACATTCACTCTTCCCACCCTTCACACCATCGCTTATAATTTGACCGCTTATTGAGCATCGCGCAATGACATTGTTGTATTACGGCACATAAATTGCCTTGCAATGCAGGCTCTTTCTCTTGAAATTTGATGACCATACCCTCGCGCCAATAAGGTGCACTGCTTCGCAAGTTACATTTAGCGCTTAAACGGTATCAAACGCTAACCACATAGTGAATGTTGTAACGGTTAACTTCAGTGGCTCATCCAGCTCCACAGTTAGATACTATGACAGCGATGACGCTATCGGCAGCGTTGGCATGAGGACGACGATGACGTGACCACAATGCAATCGCAGTATGGCATCCACGAGACATCGACGCAATGGCAGAGACAGGAGCGCGATCATAACTGCACCACGCTGACAGCTACCTCATGAGACAAATGTGTGGACGGAAGTGCAAGGACCATGGTTTGTCGAAAGTGGTGGCATGGCAGTGGCACCTCCACTGACTGAGCGGTTGCTGGCAGAACTACTCTCGATGGAGTGCGGAACAGTTTGAGCCCTGATGCACACGCTCGGAACGCCCATGCTGTCGGAGATGGCCTGGCTTTGCAGGAAGAATAGTAAACATCGGTACTTTGTATGCAGTCCAACAGCAGAAGTCCTCGTATTGTCAATACAACTGCACCAATATTCCCAAAAGGAACAGCAAGAACAGACTGACTGTTCGAAAATAGTTCTTAGTAAAACACTACAAAAATGCGATACCTCCACTTCCTGACATAACAAACATAACAGGGTGCAGCGCTTCGTTTTTGGAAACCGGCTCACCTTCTTTTTCGGGTCGCTATGTTGATCACAGCCAGGACTTGAAGAAAGTGCAGGAAAGCTCGCACAGTTGCAATCCAAGCCCACACTATCATCACGTGATGGTACAAGGCACGCTTATGTAAATTGTTCTCATTCGGAAGCACGACAGGAGGACGATTAGAACGGAAAGAAATTCGAACGACCAGCCGGCTTAAAACAACAAATTGCCGCAGTAGGTACCTTACGCGCGAGTGCTGACGACCTCACCATCTGCACTACGGGAAGGTCGACAGGTAAACAGCAAGATGCTCTGCAGGAAGCCGTTGGCAAAACGGAAATGTACCTCGAATCGCGTTGAATGACGTGCGCACCCGAAAAGTCGGAGCTCTTGGTGCTAAGACAGTGCACAAGAGGCCGACAACCGCAGTAGATACAAGAACCACAGGTAAATGTAGAAGGCATCATGTCCGCAGGTTACAACGCTTCGCATCCTCGGACGTCTGGTTCAAAAGGACGGGGCCGGCGGGTAGAGTTGGAAAAAAACTCACAGAGCAGTGCAACTAGTAACCCAGTTGATTAAAAGGGCGACGAGCAAAAGTCACGGACACAAGGAAGTAGACTGCACGAGAATGCTACAAGCGCTGGTTACGAGCATCGTCACGCACAGGACCCCAACGTTGCCACAAAGAACACTCAACGAGATAAAACCAGTGTCCTCATCACAAAAGCGTACAAAATTGTCTTGGGCCTGTCGTCCCCCGCGTCCACAGTGAAACTAGCCAAATGTGAGTACACAACACATGGAATGAGCTCGTGGAAATGCACAACATCAACGAGCTGGAGAGACTAAAGCTCGCAAAGACGTGAATTGGATGAAAAACGTTTATTCAACGGATTGAGAGTTTGCAGGCTGAACATGGCTCTTCACATAGGTGGAGTCCTTAGTCTGGGAACCCACTGGACGAAGCTGCTACCCGCGCCCATTGGACTAGAGCCCTTTGGGACTCCAGCGCCGAGCAATTGAGTAGGGCTGCCTCCGATGCCTCTCTAGTGGGGGAAGGGTTGGGGGGAAGGGACGGATTCATCTGACATGCCCACACCATGTGAAAGTTATCGGAGACTTCCCCACAGTGAGGGCATCGCCCATCAACTTTTGGGTCAAAATGTTTTGCTATTGCAGGACACAACAGGGTGTTTGTCTGCAGGCGCCGCAGTGTTCGTTCATCGGCCTTACTGAGGCCCTTAGCAGTGACCGGGAAAAGCCGATGACGTTCGCAATAGTCTGCCAGAATTTCCCTGAACCCCAGAAGCCGTTGTCTAATCTCTGAGCCGGAAGAATCTGGTTGAGGTGCCCGGTGGGTAACCGCTCGGGCGGCCACGTCAGCAGCCTCGTTACCTCTAAGGCCCCGGTGGCCCGGAGTCCAAATAATGCATTTGGGTGAGGGGTCCGATTCCCTCACGGCTCGTTGTAAAATGCGGTAGGCTAAAGGTGATACCTCGCCCGCCAGGTAGTGCTCACAGGCTCTGCGCGAATCTGTGATGATTACCTTCGAATTCGGGTTCGAGGCGGCAAGTGCTATAGCAACCTCCTCGGCCTGCGCGGAGTTGAAAGCGCGGTAGGAAAGTCCGTTAACTCATTGGTCCTGGTGAACTACGGCAGCCGTGTAGAATCCAATGGGCGACGGCCCTGCCACATCAACGTAGTATACACCCTGCTTTAATCCATATTGGTGTTCGAGAGCCCGAGCGCGCGCCTTTCGTCTGCCTTCATGTGTCTGCGTGTCCATGTTGCGCGGGAGTGGAGGGACCCAGAGCGTGTGACGCCAGAGCTCCGGAAGCCTGCATGTCTCCTCTGGAATGCACTCGTGTTGTTTGTGCAAGCGGTCTAGCAAGTGGCGCCCGGACACCGTCTGCGAGAGTCGCGTGTATTGGTTCACAAGGTGGGCCTCCTTTAACTCCTGGTAGGAGTTAAGCTACTACCAGTTAACTCCTGGCAGCAGTAGCTCCCTCCTGGTAGGAGGGAGCTACTCCGTAAAGGCTACTCAACAATAGACCATATTCACACTATCAATCAAGTGATAGAGAAATGTGCAGAATATAACCAACCCTTATATATAGCTTTCATTGATTACGAGAAAGCGTTTGATTCAGTCGAAACCTCAGCAGTCATGGAGGCATTACGGAATCAGGGTGCAGACGAGCCGTATGTAAAATACTGAAAGATATCTATAGCGGCTCCACAGCCACCGTAGTCCTCCACAAAGAAAGCAACAAATCCCAATAAAGAAAGGCGTCAGGCAGGGAGATATGATCTCCCCAATGCTATTCAAAGCGTGTTTACAGGAGGTATTCAGAGACCTGGATTGGGAAGAATTGGGGACAAAAGTTAATGGAGAATACCTTAGTAACTTGCGATTCGCTGATGATATTGCCTTGCTTAGTAACTCAGGGGACCAATTGCAATGCATGCTCACTGACCTGGAGAGGCAAAGCAGAAGAGTGGGTCTAAAAATTAATCTGCAGAAAACTAAAGTAATGCTTAACAGTCTCGGGAGAGAACAGCAATTTACAATAGGCAGCGAGGCACTGGAAGTCGTAAGGGAATACATCTACTTAGGGCAGGTAGTGACGGCGGATCCAGATCATGAGACTGAAATAATGAGAAGAATACGAATGGGCTGGGGTGCGTTTGGCAGGCATTCCCAAGTCATGAACAGCAGGTTGCCATTATCCCTCAAGAGAAAAGTATATAATAGCTGTGTCTTACCAGTACTCACCCACGGGGCAGAAACCTGGAGGCTTACGAAAAGGGTTCTACTCAAATTGAGGACGACACAACGAGCTATGGAAAGAAGAATGATAGGTGTAACGTTAAGGGATAAGAAAAGAGCAGATTGGGTGAGGGAACAAACGCGAGTTAATGACATCTTAGTTGAAATCAAGAAAAAGAAATGGGCATGGGCAGGACATGTAATGAGGAGGGAAGATAACCGATGGTCATTAAGGGTTACGGACTGGATCCTAAGGGAAGGGAAGCGTAGCAGGGGGCGGCAGAAAGTTAGGTGGGCGGATGAGATTAAGAAGTTTGCAGGCACGGCATGGCCACAATTAGTGCATGACCGGGGTTGTTGGAGAAGCATGGGAGAGGCCTTTGCCCTGCAGTGGGTGCAACCAGGCTGATGATGATGATGATGAGGAGGAGTTAAGCACACCTAGAGCCAACAACTTAGCGTTGCAGGTAGCCACCGGGAGGTCCAAAGCTCGCTTTGTAACCTTCCTTATGATGGCGTCGATGCGTTCATCGTGTTTCTTTGTAGTTCGGAGGTAGGGTACGGAGTATAGGATCCTGCTGGTTACGAAGGCATGGGCGGGCCGAAGCGCGTCCCTGCCCCGCAACCCGCCGCGTTTGTTGGAAACGTGGTGGATCATACGTCCGACCTGTTCGCCTATGCGTTTGAGTTTGTCGATAGTGGATTCCGGGCTGAGTCTGTGATGTATGAACAGACCCAGGATCCGGATCTCCTCGACCTCTCTAATAGGACCTCCCATCAGAAAGAGACGCAAACTCGTGTTGTCTTTGGGATTGGTTTTAATGTGAAGAAGTTCCGATTTCGCAGGAGCGCATTGGAGACCACAGTGGATAGCATAACTATCGACGATGGAGGCGGCCCGCTGGAGGCGGTCCTCCATTTCCCCAACGCTCCCTTCGGTAGTCGAAATTGTTATGTCATCCGTGTAAAGTGCCTGTTGGATGCCTTCCACCCGGGCCAATTGATGTGGAAGCTGCATCATGGCAAGGGCCCCGCTCGGAGATCTGGGCTACCAAGTCGAGCATGAGCGTCCCCTACCTCAGCGTATCCCACACGAGATCAAAGACAAGCTACACGTAAGCACGATGCCCAGAAACATTCATCCCGAGCAGGATAAGGAACGGAGACAGGCGAGAATACAAGCACTAAAGCAATATCTCCAACGCACCAGCAACACAGAAGAAAGCGTGAGATACCACGCTAGTGCCGCTTCAGTTAGACCAGCCCATCAATATCCTAGAAAGTTTTTTGTTTTAAGACCGAGGGGATTCCATGTCTTTATCACGAGAGTTTTAAAATTTCTTCCCTATTTTTTATGAGGTCAGCCAGTCAGTGGACATAGATGAAGCTTGGATTCTTTTCAGAGATAAATAAAGGCTTTAATTGAAAAATACATACCTTCCAAGCTTTTGACAACTAGACGCCGGAAAGATAAACCTTGTGTAGATAAGAAAATTCGCTCGCTAAATAACAAAAAAACGCCGCCTGTATGCTCCGTATTTAAACACTCGCAATCAGTCTGTTTTTCATGAAATGCGTCATGTGAACTTATAAACCAACTAAATAAACAAACGCATATTTCATCGCTTGACGCAAATTTTAGGAATAATCTTAAAGCATTTTGGAACTTTGTTAAAATAAATGGTAAAGCTTACAACACTGTCCGCAGTTTATCAGTTCGCGAGAAAAAAGTTCTTGATGCTTATGAGAAGGCTTGCTGTCTGAATTCCTATTTTAAATGTGTTTTTTTCTGAGACGTACACTGATGAACTGCCGTAAATATATGAAATAGTCTACGAGAATATGCCTATGGTTACTGTCCTATATAATGGTATTCTCTAGCTTATTTCTAATCTGAACAATAAATCGGCTGGTGGTCCTGATAGCATTCCGTCGCAGGTATTAAAATCCTGCTCACAAGAAATTGCGCATTCTTTAGTAGCTCTGCTTTATAAATCGTTAAATACCATTTCATTACCTGCATAGCGGAAGGCAGTCCACGTTGTTCCTCTTCATAAATATGGTCCCAAAAGTGTGCTACAACACTACAGGCCTATTTCTCTGACATGTGTGTGTTGCAAAATGATATAACACATTATATCCAGTGCTGTGATGAAAAACTTTCAAAGCAATAATTTACTTTCTGATGTTCAACACGGATTCATGCCTGACTTATTATGTACGACTGAACAGGTAGAGTTCTTCCATGATATCTTTTACACTTTTGACCTTGGATTTCAGGTAGACTGCATATTTTGGATTTCCGGAAGGTGTTTGACACCGCTTCTCACGCATTGCTTTTACATAAATTATCTTGTCTCGGTGTTCACCCTGCAATAATAGATTGGATTAGAACAGCATGTTTTAATAAACGGCACCAACTCAACACCTGTCACCGTAATCTCTGGCATGCCCCAAGCATCTGTTTTGGAGCCTTTGTTATTTTTAGTCTTTATCAATGACATTGTCCACAATCTCGAATGCAAATTGAGGTTATATGCGGGTGATTGCGCCATATACAGGAATGTAGAGAATGATTGTGATGTTAGTAGTTTGCAGAATGATCTCAACAAAATTTATGCTTGGAGCATTAAGTGGGGCATGTCTTTGAACTGTGCTAATTGTCAGCTTGTGTCAATCAACCATAAACGCTTTCCTGTGAGATCAGTGTACAAATTGGACGGACCACTTCTCGAAAAGGTCCTACACTACAAATACCTCGAGGTCTATTTTGCAGAAAATTTAAGATCGAACAGACATATTGAATACTTAACCTTAAAATCATCTCATATGCCAAACATTGTTAGATGTAATTTTTATAATGTCCCCCAGAAAGTAAAAGAACTGCTTTACATAACAAATGTTCGTCCGGTACGCGAATACGCTTGCCAGGTATGGACCCCTCAAAGCTGTAAACCTAAAGTAAAGCTTGAACGCGTCCAAAACTGCGCTCTAAGATTTGTTTCTGGTATTTATAACTTCCGTAGCAGTATTATATTGGTTAAGGAGAACCTTGGCTGGAAAACACTAGCAGACCACCGCTTAACTGCAAAATTATAACTTTTTTACCCAATTTATTCTGATCTCACAGGAATAAATAGGAACCTATACATTTTACATCCACACTTCATCGCTAAATGGTGTGATCATGAGCTGAAAGCTCTTGAAATGCGCTGTCGTGCTGATGTCTACCGTAATTCTTTTTTTCCGCATGTTTCCGCACACTGGAATAGGCTTCCAAAGAGCATTGGTGAATGTAAAACGTGTTCAGAGTCTCTGTCTTTATTGCCACGCACTCAGCCGTAGGATAATATCATCCCGTTTACTTTATATCATTAGGCTGGCATGGCGCTTATTGCGATAGTGTACCCTTTCCATTTCTGTCTTACAACTTTGCACCGCAGTTCACTGAAGACCATTTTGCCGTCGAGATGAATCATCGATGTTATGTATTTTTATACTTTTTCCATCTGTGCTTAGCTGTTTTAGGTTTTTGTCACATGTTCATTTTCCTCCAATCGCCCCCCCCCCCCCTGCAGTAATGCCCTTGTGGTGCTGCAGGTACTTGTATAAGTAAATAAATAAATAAATAAATAAATAAATAAATACATTAACGGACGCAGCGGCGCACAGAGCAAACGACCGATATGCAATCATTGTAGTTGGCGAGAAGGGCGAAGAACTTGCAGCCACGTCCATACCTGCCAAGAAGGCGAGCATATTGGCGAGCACAGCTGGGCATAGGCCTGGCCATCGCAATATGCAGGAAGACCCGTGTTACCGTGATGATAGTCCCGCAAGAAGCGTGCAGAATGTATATAAACGGAAAGATCCCAGAGGCAGCACTTCAAGTCTTGAAGAACACCGAGATAGAAAAAGCGGTCAATCCTCTGGACACCGGGACACAAATCTCTCGCGGAGAACCAGACGGAGCTCGCCACCGCTCGAGATTATGCACACCGAGCCACCTCCGACACGCAGAGTATACGGACCAACGGTTGTGACAAAGAGGCTGAGCGCATATCCAAGAAGTACTCGGGTATCTTGGCTCACGACCCGCCCACAGATCAGAGGATGAGTAGGGAACAAGCGGTAACCTGGAGAAGACTCTAGGCTGGAACGTGCCCGCATGCAGCGCCGTTGCAAACGATGAATCCAGAGACCTACTGGCAAAACGTTAAGTTCTGCCGGACGGACACGCCCAAGTCCCTGCACCAGTTGGTGCGGGGTGCAGGAATAACCGATATACCACTTTCATCACCACCACCACGCGATAGCGAGCAGAAAGATGTGGAACCAGAAGAAGAATCGCAAGACTAGTGGGAGGCTTTGCTGGTGGTGCAAGACGCTGAATACCAGCTACAGTTGGTTAACAGGCCTCGGGCGGCGGTAGCGAGCAATGACTGCGTGGACTGAGCAGGCCACCCGTGTTTGAGCTCAAGTCAAAGAAGCTTGGTCAAATATTAAAGTTTATTTTCTCTCTCACTCGACTTGGTGAAGTTATTTTTGAACCATTAGACTAGACGCCGCATTTTTCGGGCATGAGCTATTGAAAACGGTCACTTAATGCTTTGACCTTGACAATGACGATGGCATGACTAAAATAATGGATCGTGATTCTCGAACGATAACAATGGCGTCACAATTAAAGCACAACGACGAGATAACAACAGTGGGATTACGCTAGATTGACTACGATGGTATAACAGTGATGGTATGACGACGTCTGTATAAGGACGACTGTACACGGAAATGCTGCGATGACTCTCGAAGGATGGCGATGGCGTGATGTAGACATTGCCACAACAGAATAATATAGAGATGACCACGTTGGGATGACGATGGTATGAGGACGATGGTGCGAGGACAGGGAATGGTGACACTGTAGTCATAGTGACAACCCATGCACAATGGCAATTTTTTTATTTGCTTTCATTTCTTATTGTTTCTTTGCCATCTAACGACACACGAACAATTTACGAACGTGGTAACATCATCACCTGCCGTCATAACAAAACTGATTTCATTTACCTGTGCCTCATATTACTCAATATGTTTCCTGCAAAATCGACGTTAGAATCTCCGTGACCTATGCACAGAAGAATTATGGCAACGACTCTTGAAGAACGTGTGCACGTGTATAGAACGCATACCCACTGTGACCTCTGCTCCTTGCGTCTTCTGTCCGCACTGTATTCACGCGCCTACTGTGAAATTCCTTCCGCGTCAGTAACTAAGTTTAAAGAGTAATAATTTATTGGAATTTCCATGAAGTATGATTAAGATGTTACCTTCTATCCAGCAAGTTTCTTATGGACATTTTCTTTTCCATTTCTTTTCGTGGTTTGCGACAGCCACAGCCACAAACTGTCAAGAATGATTTTGAATGAATTATTCTTTTTATTGAGCACACTGTATTTTCATCTGCTAGCAGCCTTTGAATGCGCGGTTGACTTGGTTCCGGTTCCCAGCCAGAAAAAGTCATAGTAGACGCAGTAGTGTGGCCTATCCCGGGGGCTCAATGATCATCCAGCGCGATGTGACCCTGCAGCTCTTTCTCACTTTCCCGTTGTTTATTTCAGCTCGGCAATCCAATCAACCGACAGTCGCTCCTTAGTCAAGCTAAAATTGAGACAAATTGCTGCAGGTAAGAGCGTGGCGCGTAACAGTGGTGAAACCCTAAGGGAAAGCTCAGTTGGCAACGAGCTTGGTAAGTGCGCCGTTTTATCTTGTCCATCAGTTCCTGCTTCGCGGTTCGTTTGACGCCATCGTCTTGATCCGTGCTGAGAGTGCACAACCGCAGCGCATTGTCTCACTTTAGCGCCCAAGGTCACCTGCCTTCTCTCAGAGCCGATCAATAGGAGCGGCCGTGCCTGACGCGGCGGTCGGTAGTGGTGAGAGAGAGCTGCGAAAAAGTAAACAGAGGATAGAGCACAAATTCTGCGACATGTACGTCGTGGAGAAAGACGTACAGTAGAACTTTTGACGCGTTTTGCATCCTTCCGGCTGCTGCGGTGACATTGGTTTGTCCCGAAGACCCGCAATGAGGAAGTTTCTTTCGCAGCTTTGCACGTACGTTTCCAACTACCTTCACACATTGTTTTTGATGACCGTATGAGCGGCACTCTTTTTAGCAGGTGTGTATTAGTGACATAACCAAGAAACTCATAGGCATTGGAAATGATTGATTTATTTATTTATAGATACTGCGATCTGAAATCAGATCATAGCAGGGTGGGTATACATAGATATGTACAAGCATGTAAACACATACAAATCCATCACATATGCAGGCATTTTAGGACATTAATGAAGAATACATACAAGAAAAAAAACATACAACAGATAACGCACACGAATTCATAACATTTGCAAGCATTTTTCAAACATTGATAAGGAATTCTGGGTAACAATATGAGAATTAAGATCATTCCAGTCTTTTATTGTCCTAGGAAAAAAAGAATATTTGAAACAGTTATTCCGTGCGTTGATGGGGGTTATCGATAAAGCATCCCTTCGTCTCGTGTTATAACCCGATGAGTAAGTAAAGAACTTGGAAGTGTTAACCTTATAATGGCCGTTTACAAGTTGGAAGAGGAACTTTAATCGACAGATACGGTTGCGCACAGTCACCGGGGGTAATCCACTGCGCCTTACGAGCTCACCAACTGACGCGCGGCCGTATGAATTAAAAATAAACCTAACTACCTTATGCTGTACACGTTCCAGTTTTTTAATATTGGTTAAAGTGAATGGGTCCCAAATAATTACGGCATATTCCAACAACGGACGAATGTAGGAATTGTACGCCAGTAAACGAACACCAGACGTAGATGATTTCAGTGAGCGCCTTAAGAAAAACAGTTTACGCAAAGAATTCGAAAGAACATTATCTATGTGCTTCGTCCAGGAAAGCTCATTGGTTATCCATAGGCCCAAATATTTGTACTCTCTTACCTCTGATAGAGATACGTTGTCAACATTATATGCAAATTGAAGAGGTTCTTTCTTATGTGTGATTCTCATAAAAACAGTTTTTTTCAAAATCAATAGACATTTGCCATTGTTCGCACCAAGCAGTGACCTTTGCCAGGTCATTATTTAGACGCACCTGATCATCAACAGAAGATATCTTTTCATACAAAATACAGTCATCTGCGTAAAGTTTCACGGAAACTGAAAGTTCTGCGACTATGTCATTTATAAATAATAGAAATAAAAGTGGTCCCAAAACTGATCCCTGGGGGACTCCAGACGCAACCTCTGTATTGTTAGAAGAAGTATTGTTTAAGGTGACAAATTGGTGTCTGTTAGTAAGATAGGCTCTGATCCATGTAAGTATCTGTTCATTTTTATATAATACCCTAATTTATGGATTAATTTGTTATGTGATACCTTGTCAAATGCTTTACGAAAATCCATGAACACAATATCTGTTTGCTTCCCTTCATTAATTGTCTGTGCGAGATCGTGAACAGTCTCAACTAATTGAGTACATGTAGAAAAGCTACGCCTGAAACCATGTTGGACATCTGTAAGTACCTTGTGCTCTTCTAAGAAACCTAATATATGTTTATGAATTATATGCTCTAAAATTTTGCATGATGTAGATGTAAGAGATACTGGTCGGTAATTGTATATGTGTGTTTTTTTCCCGGATTTATGTGAAAGGTTTGATTTCGGCCGTCCTCCAGTCATCCGGTAGGGAACCATCGCGCAAAGATCTGGTAAACACGACATACAGATACTTAGCGCACCATTCCGCATAACGCTTTAAAAAGGCGTTTGGTATTTTATCTGGTCCTGGAGACTTTTTAGTATCAACGTTCAATAGCAAATTAAAAACGCCGCTCTCAGAAATGACAACGTCAGATATAACACGAAGCGATATAGAAAAGTTGGGAAGGCAACCATTATCTTTGGTAAATACCGACTCGAAGAATTTGTTAAAAGCAGAACAAACGACAGTCTCATCACTTACACATTTGCCGTCTATCATGAACCCACTGATAGAAGAAGATTTAGGTGTGATTTGGCGCCAGAATCTCTCGGGAGACGTTTTAATAAACGAAGGCAGGATCGTTCCGTAATATTTTTCTTTGTCGCAAATTATTTTCTGTTTTAGTTGTTCTGAAGTGCCTTCTACAATAGATTTTAAGGTTACATTTGTTCTTGCTTTCACTTTTAACCTTTTAAGCCTTCGCTGTAAGCGTAACGTCTCGCGAGAAATCCATGGGTTACGGTGCACAGAAGATTTTGCAATTGTGGGAACGAATCGTTGGATACATTCAGAGACAATTCCCTTAAAAGAAAGCCACAAGTCATTTACATTGCAAGTGCTGTTTCTGAAGTCATCAAAGTAGAATGCAAGCATATGCAGAATAGATTCATCACCAGCACGAGAAAAATTGGGAAACAAACGAACACCGTTTTTGTTATCAGGGTAGACATTTGACAAGCTCAACAAGACAGCTTTGTGATCAGAAATCCCGTTTGTGACTTCACAGGTTATCGCATTTCGGATGGCGCCACTTACAAAAAATAAGTCCAGAATTGAGCCTACGGCTCCCTGTACTCTCGTGAAATTATTTACCATTTGCAGTAAGTCAAACGTGAATACAATATCAAAGATTGTGTTATCAATACTGTGAGCAGAATGCAATGAAAAGGTGTGCCAATCAATGTTTGGTAAATTAAAGTCCCCTGCCAGTAGTATTCTGTCATCTGATTTTACATGGCAGTGCATATATTCCCTTAAGTTTTCAAGTACCGCAGCAGAAGAGTTTGGAGGCCTATAAAAAACACCAAGGATGAAGCGGACCTTTTTGATGTATGCTTTGCAAAAGACAGCTTCAATATCTTGCGCATCAGGCATACTAAAAAGTTGCATTGATGATTTGTACAAAATGGCCACTCCTCCACCTCTTCTGTCACGGTCACCCCGAAATGCCTTATAGCCCTTAGGAACAAACTCACTATCAAATATTTCACTGCTCAACCACGTCTCTGCAAGCATGGCAACGTCTGCATCATGCGAGAACAGCATGCCCTCAAGTTCTGCAGCTTTATTGACGACGCTACGGCAGTTTATGTTTAAGATTTTGAATGCAGGGTTGGTCTCTTTGTGGTGTCATTTATGGTTCTTCGGGATTTTATACCGTTTGTTTTTTACATTATCCCATCCAAACATATCACCGTTAATGCTTAACTTATCAAAAATGAGCTTAACGTGAGCACCATTAACCTTTTCTTGTGATGCGCTTTCCCATAATTTCTTTCTGACATCACGAATTCTTTTCGAGTAGTCTTCGCTGATTGAATATTCGGAACCTTTCAATTTCGGGCATGCCTTCATTATTAAAGTCTTTTCTCGGTAGTCATGTAGATTTATGATGACAGGACGATTCCTGTTTGATTTCCTATCTATTCGATGGCATCTTTGCATGCTCTTTATCGAAACTCCAAGTTTTTCGCTAAGAATGTCCTTTGTTATTTTGTCCGTAAGTTCCGTTTCTGTTTCCCTTTCCTCTTCTTTTATGCCGTAAATAAGTAAGTTATTCCTACGGCTTCGATTTTCTAAGTCGTCAGTTTTAGCTAACAGGTGTGATACAGTGGCTTCCAGTTTATTAATAGTTGACCTCACGTGCTCTACTTCTGCTTTTACGGTCTTGATGGTTGCCACATCGTCTTCCAAATTTTTTATTCTCTAGGTCAAACCATCTATTTTTTACTCAAAAGAGCCCTGTTTTGCAAGAATGTCACTGACAGATGATTTCAGGGAACTTTGACCTAATAGAATCTGCTGGAGCATTTCCCTTTCAGTCGTATCTGGGCCTGGGTTTGATTCAATATCACCGCATTTTAAAAGTTTGTCTTGGGAAGAAAAAAGATATGCACAAACACTCTTCATACGTAGTGGGCTGGGCAGCAGCAACAAAAAGCGGTTGTCGCTACGATAGCAGTAGGCCGATAAGTAGTTACTAACCTGCGCAATGAAGCAAAATGGGTTCTTGAGCATTGTGCCTGAGGTGCTGCTGCCAAGCCCACTGGTTGCAACCGGCGATGGGAAGATCCTTATATAGGGCATGGTGTCCCCGTGATGTGACGTCACCGTTAACAGCGCAGGCGCAGACACGTTGATGGAAGTCATGATGAGGTCGCTGGTCAAGCAAAAATCAGCTCGTGCTGGATGCTCGAAGCCAACGTCATTTGCTTGGTAAGAGGGAGATCGGGCGAATCCTTCACCGAGATAAAGCAGTTGTGCGGGCAGCAAGAGGGTCAAAACCTGCGCAATGAAGCAAAATGGGTTCTTGAGCATTGTGCCTGAGGTGCTGCTGCCAAGCCCACGTTGATGATTCATCGCTTGCCCATTCTCTCTGTTTTTGTACAATTCATCGTGTTATTGCTTTAAAAATTGTATTCCTACCAGAACAATAACGATAACCATAGGCTCGCATGCTTCAAATTTCTATGGTGAGCTTTTAGAGGCTCCTAGATATGAAGAGGGCAAAGGTAAAGTTTCTTATCACGAAATTTCTTCGTAGCGCAAGGCAATGCAATTATTCTGAAAAAGTAAATTTCTGATATAATTGTGTTTATTACAATTGTTGTACGAAAGTAAATTTCTGGTATAGTTGTATTGGAAATTCCGTCATTACACCACTATTACTATTCCCACAATATCACGTTTGCCTGCCATCGTCGTATTTGCAGCTGTGCGTCCATATTTTGAGTGTTTTCTCTCTTTTATTCCTTCAAATGCGTTATAGCCAAGCAGCGATAGCCAGGTTCAACCTCTTGCAATTTCTTGTCTCCGCAATATCTCAATCGAAGAATTCTTTCTTTGCCTCCGTCTTGTTTGGCGTGTCATCTGTCTCTCCGAATATAGTGCGTTTATCACTGAGATTACGCAAACAAAGCTGGGCCAATCTTGGAAACAGTGAATTAAAAGATGATCGACTGTTTGGAGTGCGGTGTTGGCGTAGAGGTAGAACACCCGCCTCGCGTGCAAGAGGTCAGTGGTTCGCATCTCGGTGCCGGCAATTTTTCACCGGAATAAAAAAATCAGCGTGGTGATAAAATTGCATAAACAGGCCTGAACTGTTGCCTGATCACGGTGACCAGAACCGGTAACCCCACTCCCTCACCAGAGCAGGACTGGCCACCTTGGTGCAGTACCTGGCCACAACATCATATCTGAACATAACGATCAAACCCCGGCCCTCCGTCCCCAGTAGCTGCGAAGCAACTGACCACGGCGGCGGTCAGACCTGCGACGCAGCAGAGGGTGCTAAGAATCCCTGGCTCCGGACAGGCCGCCATTGGAATATGAACCTGGCAGCGTTTAACGCTAGAACGTTATCTAGTAAGGCGAGTCTAGCAGCGCTGCTGGGGGAATTAGAGGGCAGTAAATGGGATATAATAGGGCTCAGCCAAGTTAGGAGGCCAAAAGAAGCATATACAGTGCTAAAAAGCGGGCACGTCCTATGCAACCGAGGCTAAGCGCAGAGACGAGAACTAGGAGTTGGATTCCTGATTTATAAGGAAATAGCTGGTAACATACAGGACTTCTACAGCATTAACGAGAGGGTGGCAGGTCTTGTTGTGAAACTTAATAAGAGGTACCAATTGAAGGTGGTACAAGTCTATGCCCCTACATGCAGTCATGATGACCAGGAAGTCGAAAGCTTTTATGAAGACGTGGAATCGGCGATGGGCAAAGTCAAAACAAAATACACTATACTGATGGGCGACTTCAATGCCAGGGTAGGCAAGAAGCAGGCTGGAGACAAGTCAGCGGGGGAATATGGCATAGGCTCTAGGAATAGCAGAGGAGAGTTATTAGTAGAGTTTGCAGAACAGAATATTATGCGGATAATGAATACCTTTTTCCGGAAGCGGGTCAGTCGAAAGTGGACGTAGAGGAGCCCGAATGGTGAGACTAGAAATAAAATAGACTTCATATTCTGCGCTAACCATGGCACCATACAAGATGTGGACGTGCTCAGCAAGGTCCGCTGCAGTGACCACAGGATGCTAAGAACTCGAATTAACCTAGACCCGAGGAGGGAACGGAAGAAACTGGCACATAAGAAGCCGATCAATGAGTTAGCGGTAAGAGGGAAAATAGAGGAGTTCCAGATCAAGCTACAGAACAGGTATTCGGCTTTAACTCAGCTAGATGACCTTAGTGGTGAAGCAATGAACGACAATCCTGTGGGCATCATTAAGGAGTGTGCAACGGAAATCGGTGGTAACTCGCTTAGGCAGGTAGCCAGTGAACTATCGCAGGAGACGAAAGATGTGATCAAGAAACGCCAACGTATGAAAGCCTCTAACCCTACAGCTAGAATAGAACTGGCAGAACTTTCGAAGGTAATCAACAAGCGTAAAACAGCAGACATAAGGAAGTATAATATGGATAGAATTGAACATGCTCTCAGGAACGGAGGAAGCTTAAGAGCAGTGAAGAAGAAACTAGGAATTGGCAGGGAACAGATGTATGCGTTAAAAGACAAAGCTGGCAATATCGGTACTAATATGGATGAGATAGTTCAAGTGGCTCAGGAGTTCTATAGAGGTTTATACAGCACCAGTCGTACCCACGACGATAATGAAACAGATAATAGTCTAGAGAAATTCGAAATCCCACAGGTAATGCCGGAAGAAGTAAAGAAAGCCTCGGGAGCTATGCAAAAGGGGGAAGGCAGCTGGGGAGGATGCGGTAACAGCAGATTTGTTGAAGGATGGTCGGCAGATATATGCATCGACGACGAAAGAAAAAAAAAACAAGTTGTTAGTCAGCGCCAGTGTGTGTCGTGTCTTTCATTTTGTGGATCGTCTTAGGTGCTTGTGCTGTAACGTTAAGTTCAGAACTCTGCAAAAGGTAGCGGGACTTGCTCACTGCTCGCGTTGGCGGTAAAAAAACCATGTGTCCCATATGAAAGAAAGTTATAGGACCGCGTTGTGTAATTCGAATTAACGTAAGTTGTCGTACTGTCATATCACAAAGTACGGTGTAATAAGGAGTGGGATGCGTCGTAGATCTGAATCATGTTACCACTGAACCAGAGCAGAGTAACATCATTGTAGCCAGCGTCCAGAATGGTCCACCCATAGCCAAGTTATTGTATGTCCCAATCACAAAGATGGACAAATATTACGTTATTTGACGTAACCACACATCTGCAAGTAGTTGTCCTAGAACTTGAAATATGCATTTTGTACGAAGCATCGCCCATATAATAACAACTGCACTGCCAAACAAGAGAGATCAGACATCCTTGGCTGCACTACTTGCGTAGATTGCAGCAGCATTGCGTTCTATGTATGAAAGGGAGCGAATTGTGACCAGCTCCTGCTGGTGAGCCAAAGTCATCCGAGCAAGCTTTTTCACGAGAAATGCCGCCAATTCTGGAGCACTCAAGCACTCTACTTCCAGTGTACTATCGTGAAAGATTTGGAAGAGTTGGGCGACGTGTGAACGATTTCAGAGTGCCGCTGCACTCAGCTCTCAACCACGAAAGAGCTATTGAACGGAGTCTCGTCATTGCTCGGAACATCATACAAAAGTTAAGCTCTCAGAAAGTGGAGATTGTCAGAAAAAAATATAAAAAAATTTAAAACATTAGTCTCCAGGACTTCCAACGTCGGTTGGAAAGAAGGACTGCTTCGTTCTTTGGGGAGATTGCTTTTGTTGCTCTTCAAATATCTCGCCGTTCTCAGTATAATTTGTTCCAGTTTTCACGACAGCTGAGCTCCCGTCTCCCCTTCAACGGTGCAATATCGCCGTCACTTTTATCACCTGGATTTATTTCTTTTGTTTTTCAGGCTTTAGCGATTCTCCGCGTTTAAGTGAGGGAACGTTTTATGTTTTCACTTTGCACTAGAGAGATTGAAGAAAGTTCATTTCGAAGGGTCCTCATTGTTCACGACTTGCAGCCGGCTGGCAAACTCAAAATAATATGTTCAATATAAGCTATTCAACCAGTCGCACTAAGACCAATCGTTCTTTTTCATCAGTACGGGCGTATGTATTTTCGAAATTTATTACGCTTTATATTTCTTACCTAGATAACATTGTTTCTCAAAGACGGGTCAGGTATATGACTCGCTCTAACCACATGTATCTTTGCGGAGCAAAAATCTAAGTAGGACACTGTCAAGGTTCCCGAAACTTGAATTCCGATATAATAGAATTGGTAGAGTGCCCTAGATAAAAAAAAATGTATTAATGTAGCATATAAATTAGTTCGACATATACTTGTGTTTTTCTTTAACGCGTACGGGGAGTTTCGAGCGCGTGCGGTTAGGCCTACGGGGAGTTTTCCTGCAAAAGCCCAAGTCCACTTTGAGTGGAATGTGTCAGTACTCAGAATAAAAGAGTTGAAAGGGTAATCGATTCCGGCGAGGTTCAAGAAATGCCATTCTTCGTAAACGAAAATTTTTAACAATACCGGACCCAAGAAAAACAAAAGACAGCAGACGTCATCGATTCCTTCAGCTCTGCAATAAGTGACTTCGAGAGCAGCTTTCTCGCATACTCAGGTAAAAATCTTTGTTTCCGCTTACCCGCTTTTCCCAATTTAGTGCGGTAGCCAATAAGGAGAGCTGGACAAAAATCCAGTCGTTATAGGGCGGTACCATAAGGCGAATATATATATATATATATATATATATATATATATATATATATATATATATATATATATATATATATATATATATATATATGAATGAATGAATGAATGAATGAATGAACGTGTGGCTTTTCTTGGCGCAAGGGCCAGGTATGGCCAAACAGCGCCATGCAGGTGTTCATGATTTCGCAGTGGGGTGATGGGTTCTATGGAGTTGATGTGACGTTGCTGCAAAGGGGCCTAAGATATAGTCGTTGTAAAGTGCGTAAAATGTATGTGTAATAAAATTATGGCGATGACAAATGACGCCTACTATGAGCATTGAGGTGCATTTAAAAATAATGATACGATATTAAAAATTGCACGAGTTTCTAAAAGTAACTAGAGCACCATGGCCTCGTTACAGCCCTTGCGACACAAGGGCCTGGAGGCATGTGCTATATAATTTATTTATTTATTCAGTTTACCCTACAGGCTCGGAGGAGCATGGAGTAGGGGGGTTACAGAAAAGTGACAAATAATTAACGCAAAGAAGGGAACTGCATAGTAAGAGAAACAAATACGTTTGTACATTGGAAAAAAAAGAACACTGTTAAACATTGGAAAAATACATACATATTCAAGGAAATACAATGGAAAACAAAGTCCAAAAACAATACAAAGGCGAATACAATACAAAGTCGTACAAAAAAGTCAAAGGAACATGTGAAGTTCCAAATGTTCACGAAATTTCGCAGGATCCTTTATTGAGACAATATTGTTTGGAAGGCTATTCCATAGTGCGATGGCGCGCGGTAATGCAGAGGTATTGAATGACTGTGTGCGGCCAAAAATGCGCCCGAAACTGAGATGATTATGAAGCCGAGTAGATCTGCGAGAAGGAGTTTCAAGCGACAGGCGGCTGGACCATGAGTTATAGCAGTATTTATGAAAGAGGCATAGGAGAGCAACGGAGCGGCGGGAATCCAAGTCCGGCAGGAGAACATCGCTTTTAATTTGGGTAATGCAAGATTGACGACTGTAGTTAGAAGTTATAAAGCGGGCAGCACGATTGTGGATGGATTCCAATTTATCTATTAGGTATTGTTGATGAGGAGACCAGATCGAAGAAGCGTATTTAAGTTGAGGGCGTACAAAAGTTTGGTAGGCCTGTTGACGGATGGTAGATGGCGAGAGGTGCAGATGACGACGTAAAAACCCTAAAGTTCTGTTAGCTTTAGCGCATATTTTCTCGATGTGAAAGCTCCAGGCTAGGTTAGTAGAAAAATGAACGCCAAGATATTTGTAAGTAGAGTCACGGGGAACTTCCGATGAGCAGATTTTGTAAGGGAAATTAGGATATGATTTCGTACGAGTGAAGGAAAGAACGCAGCACTTAGATGTGTTAAGTGTCATTTGCCAACGGTCGCACCACTGATTACCTAGGTGAAGGTCATTTTGCAAAGTTAGGTGATCATTATGACAGTTAATTGTTCTGTAAATGACGCAATCATCCGCAAAAAGTCGTATGCAGGAGGAAATGTTGCTCGGTAAATCATTTATAAAGATTAGGAAAAGAAGAGGGCCTAGCACACTAACCTGGGGTACACCTGATGTTACAACAAACGTGGAGGAGTTAAAGTTATTCACAAATACAAACTGGTGCCGATTAGATAAGAAATTGCGAAGCCAATATAATGTTAATGAGTCAATCTTAAGAGCACTTAATTTAGCTATTAGACGACAGTGAGCCACTCTGTCAAATGCTTTTGCATAGTCGAGAAAGATGCCATCAATCATTTTACCGTAATTCATACCATAATGTAAATCTGATGTAAATTCCAAAAGTTGGGTGTCACAAGACAACGCTTAGCTGAAACCATGTTGATTTTGAAAGAAAAAGTTATTAGATTCAAGATGGTGGGATAAATGGGAGGCAATGATGTGCTCGAGAAGCTTACAACAAATGCATGTTAGTGAAATGGGGAGGTAGTTACCAGGTGAGTGCCTGTTTCCATCTTTGAATATAGGAATAACTTTGGCTATCTTCCAGTCAGCAGGAAGAAGACCTGTTGATAAAGACTGCTGAAAGATGTAGCACAAAATCTGACTGGATATAGCTGACGTGTTCTTTAGAATTTTAGAATTAATATTGTCAATGCCACATGATGTAGACACCTTTAGATCGCGTATTAGTTTTGAAATGCCTTGAACACTAATATTTATAGGGGACATGAAGCGATAATGACGGTCGGAGACACAGGCAATGGAAGAGCAGTCTTCATTGGTGAACACAGAGCTAAAGAACGAATTGAAAGTTGAAGCACACTCAGATGCAGGGACAGAAACATTGTCAGCGTCATGTAATGTTACTGTATTACTGCCACGATCAGTAGAGATAGCGTGCCAAAACTTTCTAGGGTTAGTGTGTAGAAGTGAGGACAGATCTTTGGAAAAATACTTCTTTTTGGCTTCACATATTGCTAGGCAGTAAGATTTTAAACAATCCTTATATTTAGACCATGCCGAGGGACACGATAGCCGTTTAGCGGAAGCGTATAACCATTTCTTTTTATTTCGGAGTGATATATGTGATTTATTAAACCATGGGTTACGTTTGTCATTAGATATAGTGAGTAGTGGCACATATTTTTCTACTAGGAGTGAAATAATATTTCTAAATGAATTCCAATTCACTTCAACAGAAGTATTTGTAAATGATGGAAGAAAGGTTTCCTGAAGGAAAACTTCAAGTTCATTGTTCATTTGTTAGTGATTTGCTTTGTTATAATCCCTTATAATCTTACGTTCAGCACCAGCGAATTTCAGTGGAATATAAATTGAGAACTGCAGTAGCTTATGGTCACTAAATCCATCAAGTTGTATGACAGGGCTTATGCTATGTGGCTCTGTTGTGAGAATAAGATCTAATATGTTAGTACCGCGGGTAGGCTCATAACAATTTGCGTAAGATTGAACTCTAAACACAGCTCAATAAAATCACCTGAATCAGTGCTCGATGAAGACAAGCGAGACCAATTAATATCAGAGAAATTAAAATCCCCAAATAGGTATATTTTATTAGTGGGAAACTGCTCAAGGGCCCTGGTAATACTTTTATGAAGATCAGACACGAACAAGTGGTCAGTGGCAGGTGGGCGATAACACACGCCCATCAGTAACTTCCCGTATAATGTAGGACAAGCCACCCAAACTACCTCAAGAGCAGTGTCAGTGTCAACGAGAAAAGAAGGAATAGTTTTATTGATGGCCACCAACACGCCGCCTCCCTTTTTATGTGAACGATCATGGCGATAAATAGCGTACTGATTAGAAGTATGAAATAACTCGGAGTCACCTGCATCTGCATTAAGCCAGGTCTCGGTTAACAATACAACATCAGACATGCTATCTTCAAGATATGATTCAAGCATGACACGTTTTGGCAACAGACTGCGGATTTTTTTAAATGATACTGAAAGTGAAGGTGCGCGTGTAGTTCATAGCCGCTGGACTTTAGCACTGCGCACATCGGCAACTAGCTATCTAGCAGGCACTACGGAATCAGAACAACTATCGTAAATATACGTGGTATTATTGATACGAAGTTTGTCAACATTCAATTTGTAGGGACAATTACGTTCTCTGGCGAATTGAAGCAATTTCTTACGTGCCTGTCGAGTAGCTAGTGAAAAATCTTCTCTAATAGAGATCCCAGTATTTTTCAGCTTATGTGCGCTAGTGAGAATTGCCTGCTTATCCTTAAATAACGTAAACTCGGCAATTATTGGTCTTGATTTATTTGAAGCAAATTTTCCCAGCCGGTGGACACCTTCAAACTGAGAACTGGCAGTTGTGATATCCAACTTATCTGAGCATAAGGCAATAATTTTTCTTTCTGTAGTCGACCAACTATCTTTATCCTCGTCGGGCATTCCAAAGAACAACAGATTGCACCGTCGCATTCTGTTCTCAGCTTCGTCACACCTTGACGTTACTGCCCGAAGTTGATCGGCAAATGAGCCACTAGCATGATCAGAGCTGTTAGACAGTGAGGTGGCATGTGAAACAAGCTTTGCCTCCAAAGTGACCACTCTCTCGGTCAAGCTTTTAATTTCTTTATCGGTAGCATCTTGCTTTTCGCTCAGCCTCTTAATTTCACCGATTAATGTATTCTGACCAGCTTCCAGCCTACGCACAGTTTCAAGAACAATGTTAAGTGTTTGTTCGGCGGTAGGGCTGGGATTTGATTCAATATCACCCGACAGCAACAACAACATACATGCAGAATTTTTGCGCAAGAATGAAAAGAACAGCAGCAAACGCCGCATCTTATCATACAGTTCGGTCGGGCACGACGCCGCAACAAGGCAGTAATGGCTGTATTTTATACAGGATGCATCTTTGAAGTAACCAACCTGGAAAAACAGCAACGGTGAGCGTCCCATCCTTTCAGCGGCGTCGTGCCCAACCGAAGTGGTGCCTTGCTGGCCTTTATATCGCGCTTCATAGCTTGCGAGGGCGTCAGTGAAGGGACCATGTTGCCAGCCACCAGTAGAAGAAGGAACCGAACTTGGCCATCCTTGCACTTTTGGAAACCGGGACAGGAATGCTTGATCAGCCAAGCGCGGCCAAGGTTCGAGAACCCGCGGAGATAAGGCACCGAGGAACGTAATCCGGAAAAACAGCAACGGTAAGCGTCCCATCCTTTCAGCGGCATCGTGCCCCGCTGAACAACTATCACAGCGGCATCCTCTGGAAAGAGGATGCGCTACGAGTTTAATGGTTTTATTAGATGTAGCACAACATCATTTAAGAAGTTGAGGACTGTCTTGGTGTCAAAAAGCGGTTCCTTACCGAGAAACATAGCTGGGTGTAGAGGGATGTTATAATGGTAAGCAAGCGGAAAATGTTTCTTTCTCTCCGTTTCGGCTTCCCGACACTCCAGGAGCATATGGAGGACGGTAAGCCTCTCACCGCATCTACCACAGGTTGGAGGCTCACTTTCAGTAAGCAGATAACTATGGGTGCCAAACGTGTGTCCTATTCTGAGGCGACAGAATAGGACATCTGTTCGCCGAGATTTTGTTAAGGAGGGCCAAAAACCTATCTGGGGCTTTATAACGTGCGGTTTGTTACTTGTTTGCGCGTCCCACGTGCACTGCCAGTGATGTCGCAGTTTATTTCGTAAGAAAGGTCTCAGGTCTGTGACAGGCACATCAGCGGTAAGGTTAACAGCTTGCGATGTGTTTGACGTGGCCACTTCGTCCGCGAGATTTACCTTCGATTCCCCTACATATATATATATATATATATATATATATATATATATATATATATATATATATATATATATATATATATATATATATATATATATATGCGAAGGTTGTGGGTTCGGTTCCCACCTGCGGCAAGTTGTTTTTTCATCCACTTTGATTTCCATTAATTTATCGTTTCTTTATTTCATTTATTAGGCACAAGTAATTTCCCCTATGTTCTCCTTGGTGTCAGTGTTTGTTGGCTTCTTATGATATGACTAATAAAAATCGAGCCCCTCGGTTAACCCCCTTTCTTCTCGTTCATTACATTAACGAGGGTCTCGAATCCGGCTACATTGACGCCTTCAGGTAGCATGCGTGGGTTTATTGACCAGTTGCCTTCACCCAAAAAGATCACGTTCTCGTGACGCCTGCGGCACAAAAGACGTTCCACGTCCGCCGTCAAGGTCTGTGCGTGGTGGCGCTGGCTAACACTCCCAGGGTTCTACTACGACACATAAATACCCAAGAAAAGTGGATGGGGAAACAGCGCCGCGGTAGCTCAATTGGTAGAGCATCGCATGCGACATGCGAAGGTTGTGGGTTCGGTTCCCACCTGCGGCAAGTTGTTTTTTCATCCACTTTGATTTCCATTAATTTATCGTTTCTTTATTTCATTTATTAGGCACAAGTAATTTCCCCTATGTTCTCCTTGGTGTCAGTGTTTGTTGGCTTCTTATGATATGACTAATAAAAATCGAGCCCCTCGGTTAACCCCCTTTCTTCTCGTTCATTACATTAACGAGGGTCTCGAATCCGGCTACATTGACGCCTTCAGGTAGCGTGCGTGGGTTTATTGACCAGTTGCCTTCACCCAAAAAGATCACGTTCTCGTGACGCCTGCGGCACAAAAGACGTTCCACGTCCGCCGTCAAGGTCTGTGCGTGGTGGCGCTGGCTAACACTCCCAGGGTTCTACTACGACACATAAATACCCAAGAAAAGTGGATGGGGAAACAGCGCCGCGGTAGCTCAATTGGTAGAGCATCGCACGCGACATGCGAAGGTTGTGGGTTCGGTTCCCACCTGCGGCGAGTTGTTTTTTCATCCACTTTGATTTCCATTAATTTATCGTTTCTTTATTTCATTTATTAGGCACAAGTAATTTCCCCTATGTTCTCCTTGGTGTCAGTGTTTGTTGGCTTCTTATGATATGACTAATAAAAATCGAGCCCCTCGGTTAACCCCCTTTCTTCTCGTTCATTACATTAACGAGGGTCTCGAATCCGGCTACATTGACGCCTTCAGGTAGCATGCGTGGGTTTATTGACCAGTTGCCTTCACCCAAAAAGATCACGTTCTCGTGACGCCTGCGGCACAAAAGACGTTCCACGTCCGCCGTCAAGGTCTGTGCGTGGTGGCGCTGGCTAACACTCCCAGGGTTCTACTACGACACATAAATACCCAAGAAAAGTGGATGGGGAAACAGCGCCGCGGTAGCTCAATTGGTAGAGCATCGCACGCGACATGCGAAGGTTGTGGGTTCGGTTCCCACCTGCGGCAAGTTGTTTTTTCATCCACTTTGATTTCCATTAATTTATCGTTTCTTTATTTCATTTATTAGGCACAAGTAATTTCCCCTATGTTCTCCTTGGTGTCAGTGTTTGTTGGCTTCTTATGATATGACTAATAAAAATCGAGCCCCTCGGTTAACCCCCTTTCTTCTCGTTCATTACATTAACGAGGGTCTCGAATCCGGCTACATTGACGCCTTCAGGTAGCATGCGTGGGTTTATTGACCAGTTGCCTTCACCCAAAAAGATCACGTTCTCGTGACGCCTGCGGCACAAAAGACGTTCCACGTCCGCCGTCAAGGTCTGTGCGTGGTGGCGCTGGCTAACACTCCCAGGGTTCTACTACGACACATAAATACCCAAGAAAAGTGGATGGGGAAACAGCGCCGCGGTAGCTCAATTGGTAGAGCATCGCACGCGACATGCGAAGGTTGTGGGTTCGGTTCCCACCTGCGGCAAGTTGTTTTTTCATCCACTTTGATTTCCATTAATTTATCGTTTCTTTATTTCATTTATTAGGCACAAGTAATTTCCCCTATGTGCTCCTTGGTGTGAGTGTTTGTTGGCTTCTTATGATGCAAATTTTATAAATGCAAATGCAAATTTTATAAACAATGCAAATTTTATAAATGTGTTCCTTTGTTTCTTCACCTAATTATATATATATATATATATATATATATATATATATATATATATATATATATATATGTATATGTATATATATACATTACGGATTGTTTCAAGACGGAGCGTAATACAAAGGCGGGATATGCAACATCGTCGAAGGTAACATGGAACGAGTGACAACAATGTGCAAGGTAAAAAAGCAAAGCGGAAAAGATGCACACTCTAAAAAATATTGAAAGCCATCTTGGGTTAAAACTTCATGTTATGAAATGCAAAGCAATGTAATGGTTCTAGGTTGCAGCAAACAGAAATTTTGTACTACATAACCGGTTCTTTTTAACTTTAAGTAAATATAAAAACCGAGAAACAAGAAAAGAAAACAGGAACAGCGATAAAAAGGCGACGAGCACTCTTGATGAACATTCAGGCCATGAGATAGGACCGACCAGGTTTCCGAAATTGATTAAAGTCGAGTTCTCTGGCAATGTCAGATGGCAGCTTATTTCCACTCGCTTCTAGGGGTGGTATACAAGAATGAGCATATTTCGACGTGCGACAAAAAAACGCGTTTTAGTTTCAAAAGATAATCATGACGAGAGCGTATAGCAGACGGTGTACGAAAAAAATTTGCATGAAGGAACGGGTGGTGATAAAGCTTATTAAAGAGTGATAAGCTTGCTATTTTGCGGCGAACTGGCAAATTCTCGACTTCAGCACGCTGATTTAACTGTGACACTATTATATCGTGCATAGTAAGCAAAAATAAATTACTTAGCACGATTAATACAGCTTCAATATCATTAAAAAGGTACTCTTGTTTAGGGTCCCATTAGGCCAACGCGTACTCAAGCTTTCGTTTAATTAATGTAGTGTATGCTAGTTTTGTAATGTGGGGTTCGCCTGTGTTAGACTACGTTTGATGAGTCTTAGACAGCGGCTAGCAGATGCTAAAATAGTTTCGATATGGCTTTTTCACGTAAGATCACTGCAGAACCGGAACCTTAGGTACTAATAACTGGAGGGAAGCCTAAAGTTAGTCTTATTTATACGTAGGAAGTTTGAATTCTAGCAGTTTGATTAGTAAGACATGAATTTAGTCCCTGAGGGATTTAGTGACATTGACCAAGTATCGCACCGTGCACTTACAGAGTTAAGGTAAGTTTGAAGGGCCTCTTGATCAATAACAGAAGAAAGTTTACTCTAAATTATGCAGTCATCAGTGAAAAGTCATATCCTGGATGAAACGCTGTTTCGTAAATCGTAAATAAAAACAAGAAAGAATAACGGCGCAAGCGCGCTTCCTCGTGGTATGCCTGACATCACCTGGCCACATGAACAGTAAAACTTTTTCACTGGTGTGAACTGCATCCTGCAAGATAAGAAGTATTTCATCCATGCGAGAAGTAGATGATGAATGAGATACTTTGCTAGCTTTGTTAGAAGACGGTGGCGTGTAACACGGTCGAATGCCTTCGATTAATCAAGGAAGATTGCGTCCACCTGAATACCAGGATCTATGGATGATTGCAGGTCATCAATAAAGCCAGCTAACTGCGTGACGCGCGAATATACATTGCGGAATCCGGGCTGATACTTAAAAACTAAGTTGCGCTCTTCCAAAAATTTGATAACCTGTGAACGTATAAAGTGTTCCGATAACTTCCCGATTGTGCTTGGAAAAGAAATGTGTCTGTAGTTGAAGGGTGAAGAACGCTGGCCGGACTTGAAGACTGGAATGCGTCATTCCCCAAACATTAGGAATGCGTCAGTTAGACAAAGATTGCGGAGAGTAGACGCTATAGTCCTTCAGCTGTGTTTCATAAGCTTGTGATTGAATCCGTTATAGTCACAGGTAGATGATAGTTCTAGTCGGCTTGTCAAAGAAAAAATACCTGCTTCATCAATTACTATTTCAGACATGCCTACATCAGAAAGTGTGTCTAATGTAGGACACGTAGTGATATCTTCATGACCAAACACTGATGAAAACGTGTCTTTTAGAATCTACGGACACATGAAGTCCGGAACTATCTCGCCAGTTGAATCTGCGAGCATAACATCAGTATAGGAAGCTGGATTTATTAGGCGCCAGAACCTGTGAGGATTTGTGATAAGCATCAATGCAAAATCATGACGCAAAAAGACATTGGGGACGTGTTGTTTTAACAAGAGATTGGTACTGGGCATCTTATTTTTCGTATCGTTCGCATGATGCACTGCCTGGCTTTGTCCGCGTTTCGATAGAGACGCTTGTTTTTGTTATTGAGACATTTTAGTTGCATAATAAACCAAGGTGTGTTGCTGCATATTATAGTAATAATTGGTATATACGTCTCAATGAGTCTACAAAACGAATCCCTGAAATATACCCAGTTTTCTTCAACTGTTCGTGTGATGATGTCCTTTAAACATTTGTCTCTAAACAATGACATCTTCTCAATAATATTTGCATAATCAGCTTTTTTGTGGCATCATATGCGCTTACAAGTAACTTTCTTTTTATTTGGCGTTTGCGTCAATTGACCAGTGATGATGGTATGATCGGAAAAGCCATTAAGAAGAGTACTACCCGAAGAGGAGGTGGGGTCATCAGTCAGAATTAGGTCAAGGATATTGGCTGACGTGGCTGAAGGACGCGTGGGGTCTGTAAGGCATTGCGTTAATGAAAAGTCCGTACATGCATGAGGGAATGCACGTGCTTCAGTTCACGAAAATAGAACACACTGAGTGTTCCAATTAAAACAGGAGAAATTGAAATCACCAAAATTGTCTAGCACTGAATTGGGAAACATTGCCAAGACTTCGCTTAACACGCGATGAAATTCGCTTAAGAAATACGTGCGATTTGGTGGGCGGTAAAAAGTTGCAGCGGTTACCTATCCATTTCCCTTCATTTTACACTGATTACAGATGACGACGCACTCAAAGAATTTGGTGATATGGACAGGCGAAACGACATAATCGTTTTTAACCGCAATGAGCATACCACCACCTCTTCTTTGCTTTCGATTACAGCAAAATAACTTGAATTTGATGAAGTGACAAGTATACTGCTATCAGGATGTGTGTCATCCAACCATGTTTCAGTGAGAGCTACCAGGCACGCTGAGCTTGAGTCAAGAAGTGATGAATGAGCGATATCTTAAAATTACACGCCTCTGATTTTCCTGTACAGAAGGGTAAAGCTGCATGATTTCTCTGCACATGATGATGAAGACAAGTGTACCACAGCCGTTGGGAAGTTAGTAAATGTTTGTGAAACTGCCGGACCCTGGGATAAGCAAGCTGTCATTTCATTCAGTGTCTCAGATGTACGTGTCATTGTTGAACACTAGTCTGTTAAACACAAGTCTCATGCGGTCACCATCTTCTCTTATTGTTTTATCGTATTGCCACAACTTGCGACATTTATCTGCACATCTCGTTAGTAGTCGCGGCCAATGCTGAAAGCTGTGTTCTTCAGTTTGTAGCGACGCCTTATATACTTTTCAGTTCTTGAACGTTAAAAACCTTGACAATGATCAGTCACCGTTTTTCTGCAGACGAACGACCCAGTCGATGTGCCCTGGCAACTGAAGTGACTGTGTTTTCTAGATGGTTATCGCAGAATTCTGCAAACAGGCGCTATAAAGATTCCCAGGTTTCATTTTGTTGCGAATCAAATAAGCCATAAAATATAACATTTGACCTTCGAGATCTATTTTCCAAATGGTCAACCTTGTCTTGTATTTTTGAAATGAACTCTTTGCTGGAGGCTGGCGACGAAGTGTTTGCCAGGTGTAGGTCAGATTGTAGGTCATCAAGTGTCTGTGTCGTGTCTAGTGTTTGAGAAAGGTTTGCATCGAAATTGTTGAGAAGCCTATCCAAGGCCATTTCCTGTATCTCACTCGAGGTCGACCACACGATTAGTTATAGACTCTAGGTCACATTTAACAGAAAAATGAAGCTGTAATACCTTCGGTATTGATTCTTGAAGGCTTGCATTATTCTTTCAAGGCGCTGAAATTTTAAAAATACAGAATCGAGCTTTTCTTTCTGAGTCTTCATCATATGCCCAGCATTAGACTTAATATCCACGTAACATAACAAGAGGCATTAAACATACACAGCAAAATCACGAGCCCGCTTCAGAAAATCCGGTGGCCAGGACACCGCAAATAGGTATACATCGTTGTTGCGGTAACACTTCATATCGTAGGAATTAACCTGAAACATTTCAGTTGAGCGCTGCGTCGTGACTGTGGAATCGTGGCTCATTGCGCCGATGAAGCATCCGTCCTTTCCTATCCGGCTATCAGCTGACCGGGTGCCATGCTGCCGGCCGCAGATCCGGTTATCGTCCAGCAGTGGCGGCGACGGGCACAAAATGTTCAAAGGTGGCACACAGCGCATCGCAGGTTCGTTGATGATACGATGATGCAGCTAAGTGGCAACGTTGGTCTCGACCAGTCCTACCGAACGAGCAGGTGATGGTCGACTTAAGAATTGAGCAAGGATCACCTGAAACAACATTGCAGTGGAGCGCTGATGACCCCATTCACTCGTGGCCGCATATATATATATGGTGCTTTTGTTAACTATAACATCATAAGCCGTCAAACTAAGACACCAAGGACAACATAGGCGAGATTACTTGTAATTGTAAACAGCAACAAGCCGGAGGTAGGGAACAATTTCGTGCCTTCGAATTAGGCGTGCGATGCTCTTACCCAGTGAGCTGTCAGGCCGCCGTTTTTCGATCCACTTTCTGGGGTATTTATGTTTTACTGCTTCAACTAACCCCGAGAGGGTTAACCAACCGCACCACTCATAACCCTTGGTGGTGGATGGCGAAGCACCTTTCTGACCAGGCGTCATGAGTACTTGACCATTTGGGTGAAGGCAACTTGTCAATAAACCCATAAACGCTACCTGAATGGATCAATGTTGACAGATTCGAGACCCTCGTTTTGTAATGAACGAAACCAAAGGAAACCGGGAGGCTGAAGTTTCATTAACCATGAAGATAACTTTATTGGACGTTGGCCGCAAATTTCGAATGGTCCGAAGCAAAGAGCACTGGTTCAGGTCGAACAGTGTCTCGCACCTCTGTTGCGATCCTGCACGCGCTTCGGTTGTCCTCTGCTTCTTTATCACAATCACCCCGGCGGAAAACAACACTAGAAATGCCATTGCGTCTTCTTAGATTAGAATTAAATGCTCAAACTTTACTTTCTTTGGGGTCTCGACCCTCAGGTACAGAGACAGGCAGGTTGGTGAGGCCATCCAGGATTACATTGCAGGGACCAAAAGATTTGGACCATAGGCAGGTTGCGAACGTAGTTCCCGCGCCTACTAGGGCACCTCTCGCGGCGGCGAGCGCGGAACCGGCAGGATACGACCGGCTCGCTTGCGTTCGGAAAGCCTGTATGTGCACCGTTTCGCGCGCACTGTTGCCTTTTCTGAGCAATGCCGAAGTGCAACCCGAGCTGTTGAGTAGTGGGCTGCAACAGCACGTACAGCAACTCACGAGGAACAAAGTTTTACAGGTTTCCAAGCCGACCGTATGAAGCAGAACGGCGGCAACACTGGATAGCGCTCATCCGACGGCATAAGCTGTTTTATGTTCCGGCGTTATGCCAAGTGCGTTAACGCTGAATTCTTTGCTTTTACAGCAATAATGGCAGCAACGGGACACCTGCAGTGCGTACCAGGATATGCAGCAAACAAAGTAGTTTGTTCCTAGACTGTACCGCAGTAAAGCTGTGGAACTCTTTCCCAATTCTCTCCCAGTCAAACAGCGCTAGGGCTTGCTGAGAGATTTGAGGAGGGGTTGCAGCCGGCTGAGCTGGCATACACCCTTCTGCGCCCAGCATATCAACGAAGGGGCAGATGAGATCACTAAAATTTTTGACAACGTGGTTTATTGGAACCTCCTTTGCACACACTGAAAAATTGCAACATAAAAGTATCGCACTTCCAGTAATTTGGGCGAAAATATTTTCCCAGCGTAGTCGAACACAACTGGTAAGTTCATCCCCTTTTTTTGTGTGTTTGGGGCGAGCAACATTAGAATACCTCTGGTAGGTCTTACGAGTCGTTCGTACGCCCACGCTCTTGGATGAGATGTTTTGGGTTCGTATTTGCCGTCCTATATGTACAGGGAAACTACCGCGGCGTCCTTGCACTTCCCTGCGATGCCAGCACGGCAATCGCAGCTCCCCGCTAGGATTTGTCGGCTGTCGCCGATCTTCAAGAATCAATTTCGCCTACAATTTCATGCGTCCACACCGTAGATAACGAAGCAACTTACGATGAGCTTCACGCATCTCGGTGGTGCATTATTTTTCGTTTGCGGAATAAACCTAGCAATCACTTCCGTTCAGTGCTAGTTCAACACTTCCCTCACGTCGTAGACGTGCCCCACTTCAAATAGACGACTTCCTTTGTCTAAATCCTTTTCACGAACAAAGCTATGAAGATCTTGTAATTCCCGAAACCCGGTTAAAATTAATATCAGCACGCTGTTTCGCGCCATCGCTACCGTTTGACAGGACGCCAAACACGCAGCGCGGGCTGCTGACGCCGTGAGCAATCCTACCACATTCGCGCAACTATTCGTCAGATGGCGCTATGGGTCGGAAAGACAGGGCGCCGCCTAGCACTTGCAACGTGCCCATAAAATCAACTTAGGGTTTTCTTATAAATATACTAAATTTATGAAGTTAGCTCTATGTTCTTTTCATTTATTCCTACACTCTAGTAAATTCATGGGCAAGAATCAATCTAATACTTGCAATGTACATATTCAACATTTTTGTTTAGAGTTATATTATAATTCTTTTCCTTATTGGTATGTCTAACCACCCGGTTCTTGGCCGATCGTCCACAGTGGGTATGTGCCACTAACGTCGAGACTGTACATCTGCATATATATGTATAAGCATGAGCCATGATCGCGATCTATGAGGTGGGCACAGGAGGGTCGAAGTAGGACATGAGCGGGTCCACGTGAAGGATATCGCTTCTACGGTGGCGGAGGTCGGCAAGCGGAGTAAGGGATTGCATAAGGGGCTAACAGGAGAGGTTCGCTCCATGACGCAGTAAGACCCGTCATATAAGGGAGCGATTCGGAAGACAGAAGAGCAGCGTGGGGTGGTACCTACAGTCCTACGAGTGTTCCGGGAAGGAAAATAGCGAGGGGATGGCGGTCGCCCCGCATCTATTTCTGGCGCTACTTGTGAGACGCAGTGGAACGCCTGGCCAGTTGACGACCTTGTTCGAGACATCGGGCAGCATCGAAAATGGACACGTACCCGTCGGCATCGTGGCTGTAGGGCAATAAGTTGCGCATGGTATGACAAAGTTTGTGACCGTACAATAGAAAGCATGAAGAAAAACGGTTTGTGACTTACGTAGACGTGTTGTAGGCGCAAGCAGCAAAGAGCGGAACCAGGTCTCAGTTTGGCGCATTGGACGTGACATGGTTTGCAATAATGTCTCCCAAAGTTTGATTAAACCACTCAATGAGGATTTCTATCTGAGCATGGTAGGCTGTGCTCGGGCGCTTGCCAAAATGGCGCTGATTGAACGGGGCCACAATCACTCCAGATATAACGCCATGGACGCGATTGCTCACGAGTACGCGCGGAGGCCCTTGACGAAGAATAAAGTGGGTAAAGTAGAACGATCCGATGTCCTGTGCCTTCACGGGGGGCAGATCTGTAGTTTCTGCAAAACGTGTGAGGTGGTCGATGGCGACTTTAGTCCACCGGTTGCCTGTAGTAATGAATGGAACGGCTCCATACAGATCTTCGCCAACACGGTCGAACGGACGGGCGGGGCATGAAGTGGCTGGAAATAACCGGTCGTAGTTTGAGGGGGCTTCTTTCGTCGCTGACATTGAGTGCAGGAACGAACATACTTGTGAATAAAGTCGTACATCCAACGCCAGTAATATCGAAACCCAAGGTGTTCTTGAGTCTTGGAAGACACCGGCGTGAGCACATTGCGGCTTTGAGTGAAAAGCTTCACGGATTTCAAAGCGCAACGTTAGTGTTATCACCAGAAGACACTTCGGGCCAAATAGGGAGTAATTGCCTGGTACAGGAGGCCGTCAGGAATAATGGAGTGCGAAGTTTGAGAAGTCAACGACCGAGATAACAAAAGGGTGGGTACTCCGGAAATAACATCAAGGAGTGCAGCGATCGAAGGATTATTGCGCTGAGCTGAGGGGACGATGTCGATGTCTAGGGAGTACTGCGTCTGTAGCAGGATGGACAGGGACGCAGTGTCGGCAGGGAGAGGTGACCGGAAGTGTGCGAAGTGTTTGTGGCCAGAGCGATAAATAACTCCGATGGCATAGTCATGAATACGAAGAGCCCAACATGCAAGGGCACTTCAACGGGCACTTCAAAGAAGACAACCAACACAGTGCGTGGTGGTCTGTGACAGCGTCGAAGGCATGGCCCCGTTAATATGGACGATGTTACCGAGAGGAAAAACTACTTCGAAGCGTTCTTTCTCGAAAACACTGTGGTTTGCTTCAGCTTTTGCGAGGCCACGACCGAGATATGCGACGACATATTCGGTGAAGCCGGGTTTCCGTTGTGTAAGCACTGCACCAGGACCAGCGCCACTTGCATCCATGTGCACTTCGGTTGCAGCCGTGGGGTCGTAATGAGGCCATATAGCGGGATAAGTTAGCAGACGGCGGACAGGGTACAACGCGTGGTTGCACTCATAAGACGACGACCATATATATCTGGCGCTGATGAGGAGCTGTGCTAAGGCGAAATTACGAACAAACCGCAGAAAGTAGGAACAGAGTCCTGCGAAGCACGTTAACACTTTTGTTGTCGTCAGTTTGGGTAAGTACGCGAAAGCACGGTGTATACCTAGGATAGCATTTATACCGTCCTGGGACATAACGTGGCCAAGAATTGTCTGCTGCCACGCAGCGAAGCGGCACTTCTTGAGATTGAGTAGGAGCCTAGCATCTTTAGACATTTGAGGACGAATTTCGGGCTCTTGAGGTGTGTTGCGAAATCTGAACCAAAGACGACCATATCGTCTAGGTAGCAAATACATATGTACCACTTTAAGCCACGCAGCACCAAGTGCATCACTCGCTTTAATGTGGCGGACGCATAGCAAATGCGAAAAGGCATGACATTGAATTCATATAACCCTTCTGGTGTAACGAAGACACTCTCAGGGTGAACCACGTCTTTCGTGCATATCTGTCAATACCCTGTGCGCAGATCAAAAGATAAAAAGTAGTAAGCACTTTGTAAGCAATGAAAGGCATTTTCGATTCGTCGCAAGGGATATAGGCCTTTCTGAGTGAAGTTATTAAGGTGCCGGTAGTCCACACAGAAGCGGATGGAACCAGCTTTCTTCTTTGCAAAAATCACTGAAGAGGCCCAGGGGCTATGCGATGCTTCAATTACGTCACCTAGTAGCATGTCATTGACCTGCTGTGAAATAATGCGGTGTTCGGTGGCGGAAGCACGAGACGGTCGTTGACGCAGGTGAATTAGAGCCAGTGTAGATGCGGTGACGAACAGTTGACGTGCGGCCATCTGCAGGCAGGGACACGTGTAAAGAATTGAGGAACTGGCAGAGCAGACTGAGCAGCTCGGAGCGTTGAAGAGGAGAGAGTCCGTTGGCAATTGAACTGAAGAGATCGTTAGCTCAGGAGGCAGAAAAGTTAAGGGCAATCAGCTTATCGAAATAGACTGCAGTCTAAGCTTGCACATTGAATATCTAACAAGAATCGATGGTTTCTATGCATCCAAGACATTCACCTCGAAGAAGCTTGACGGGGATAGCAAGAGAATGGGTGATGAAGAGACTGCTGGAGCAGTTCAAAACGGCGAGGGCTGCATAAGGAAGATGGCCTTTCCGAGTCAGAAAAATTTACGATGGCTCATAGGTTACGATTTTGTCGGAAAGGTCGCTGCAGAATATGAGTAGGAAAACCGACGTGATCGGAGGAATATCTATGTTTACCTTCACGGCGATTTTGCTCAAGACTCATTGGTTTTGTTGATGGGCTCGTCATACAGCGGAAATAGCTCTAGTTCGGTGGGGCCAGAGTTGATTATGGCACCGTGACGAGAGAGAATGTCCCAGCCAAGTATGATATTGACACGTGAACTCGTTCATCTTTTACGGGTGAGGGCTTTTTACGTCTAAGAAATATTATCGCTCAGCGCAGGACGCGTCTACATGTATCGGAAGTTTCTAGAATGTTATCAATGCATCTATCTGCTGTCTGTTGTCGTCGAACCATGTGTAATCTCATTGCATGTATGCGCGACGCAAATGGTGTAAAACTTTGTGGAAGGCCTGGGGGTCCCAGTGGTTACTCTGAAAAATTAGACGACTGATGTATAAAAGCTGACGCCCTCGACCCGCTGATCAGATTTCGACGATCGCCGACTGTGTTTCTGAGTTTCGACTGAGCTTCTGTTTCTAGACCACGTCATCAGCAAATCTGGAGTCCGCCTCGACCCGAAGAAGAAAGTTGCCATCGCAAAGTTCCCGCAGACCATCGACAAGAAGGCAGTGCGTAGATTCCTTGGCATGTGTGTCAACCATAGACCGTTTGTCAAGGACTTTTCACGCATAGCGGAGCCGCTAACACATTTAACCAAATGTGATGTCGAGTTTAAGTGGGACACGCCGCAGAACTCAAATGACACATGCAGTGGCCGCCGATACTTGCACACTTCGACGAGGACGCCGATACCGATATCCACACTGACGCCAGTAGCCTAGGCCTCGGTGCCATCCTAGTCCAGCGGAAAGACGGACTTGAACGAGTTATATGTGATGCTAGCCGGTCACTGTCAAAAGCGAAAGGCAATTATTCTACTACTGAAAAGGAATGCCCCGCCATCATTTGGGCTACAGCAAAATTCCACCCCTACCTATATGGCAGGCCATTCAAAGTGGTTGGCGACCATCACGCGTTGTGTTGGCTAGCTAACTTAAAGGACCCTTCAGGACGGCTGGCATGGTGGAGCCTCAGAGTGCAAGAATATGACGTCATGGTAATGTACAAGTCCGGACGAAAACACTCTGACGCCGACTGGCTATCATGCGCCCCCATCGATCACCCGCCGCAACATGACGAAGACAACGACGCCTTCCTTGGAATAATAAGCGCGGAACATTTCAATAAACAGCAACGAGCAGACTCGGAGCTGAAAGGCCTCGTCGAGTATTTCGAAGAAAACACCAACGTTGTCCCTATGGCATTTAAGTGTAGATTGTCTTCATTCACGCTACAAAATAACCTGCTCGTGAAGAAGAACTTCTCACGAGTCCGCGCCAACTACCTTCTCGTTGTTCCGTTAGCGCGGCGTCCAGACGTACTGCACGCCCTACATGACTATCCAACCGCTGGACACCTCGGGTTATCCCGGACGCTGTCGAGGATACAGCAACGGTATTACTGGCCGCATCTGACCACCGACGTCGCATGTTACGTCAAGACTTGCCGAGACTGTCAGCGACGCAAGACACCACCGACAAGGCCAGCAGGAATAATACAGCTTATCGAACCTCCTTGCCGACCATTTCGGCAGATCGGGATGGATTTGTTGGAACCGTTTTGGACGTCAATATCCGGAAATAAGTGGATCATCGTGTTGACGGACTATCTCACCCACTTCACTCAAACTAAAGCTCTACAGAAAGGAAGCGCAGCCAAAGTGACGAAATTTTTCGTCGAGAACATCCTGCTGCGACATGGTGCTCCAGAGGTCCTCATCACCGACAGAGGAATGTCCTTTACAGCAGAGCTCACCCAAGCCATTCTGCAATACAGCCAGACAAGTCACAGGAGTACCACTGCCTACCACCCGCAGACGAATGGCCTAACGGAGCGCCTGAACAAAACCCTCACCGACATGCTAGCAATGTACCCCGATGTCGAGCACAAGACTTGGGACGCGGCCTTGCCGTACGTAACCTTTGCTTACAACACAGTGGTGAAAGAAACAACACAGATCACGCCGTTAGAGCTGGTTTATGGCAGGAATCCGACGACTACTCAAGACGCCATGATGTCTCACGTCTGCGACGAAGAGAATCTTGACGTCGCCGCCTATATCCAGCGCGCCAAGGAAGCCCGACAGCTCGCCCGCCTGCGGATCAAGAACCAACAGAGGACCGACAGCCAACCGTACAACCTTCGACGACGCTACGTCGAATACCGGCCCGGCGCCGCTGTTTGGCTTTGGAACCTTATATGCCGGCGCGCACTGAGCAAGAAGCTTTTACGCCGCTTTCCCGGACCATATAAGATCATCCAACGCATTGGCGCGCTCGACTATGAGGTCCGGCCAGACAGCATTTCGCTATCACAGTGGCACCGCTCACGACCTGAAGTAGTTAATGTTGTGCGACTTAAGCCATTCCACAAGTGCTAATGAACTTAGGGGACGTCGCACAGCTGAACTTTGGACTTTTTTTGGATTGTGTCACCTTGGGCTGTTTCTTTTTTGCTGTTTTGTTACTTAGTTCAGCAAGTGACCTTTTGTGTTTCACTTTCCTGTTATGTTGGTAGCATCGGAACGATGTCTCTTGAGAAGGAGAAATTGACACGTGGACTCGTTTATTTTTTACGGGTGAGCGCCGTTTACGTCTAAGGAATGTTATGGCTCAGCGCAGGACGCATCCACATGTATCGGAAGTTTCTAGAATGTTATCGATGCATCGTATCTCTTGTCCGTTGTAGCCGAACCTTGTGTATTCTGATTGCATGTATGCGCGACGCGAATGGTGTAGAACTTTTTGGTAGGCACGCGGGTCCCAGCGGTTACTCTGGAACATTCGATGACTGATGTGTAAAAGCCGACGCGCTTGACCCGTTGATCAGATTTTGACGATCGCAGACTGTGTTCGCCGTTGTCGCGGTTCTTTAAGCGTAGCCCGTTTCTATGGGCACAGGTTCGCCTAATAATGTTAGTTTCGTCTTTCGCAGTATTGCTACTGTGTTCTTCATACGTCACGCCACGTGACATCTGTCAATATCATGGGCGCAGGATACAAGGACGATAATTTGTACGACCTAGGGAACGTGCTCGATAACGACACGGGCAGTGCAAGTGGCTAAGGGTTGAACGGGTCCTGAATTTGCTGTGCGCAAGGAAAGTATACTAAGAGATGTTATCCTTTTTCGCAGCTTAGGGAGAAAGGGTTGCATCAATAACGGAAACAGCGGTGCCTGTGTCTAGAAGAGAACATGCACGGGCGCCTTAGATTAGAACATGCACGGGCGCAATTAGATTTGGGGTTTTACGCGCGCAAGCCGCGATCTCATTATGAAGGACGCCTTAGTTGGCTCCTCGGGTACAAATTTACCACCCCAGGTGGTCGAAATTATTCCAGACTCCCCCGCTACGGCGTGCCTCGTGCGTGTGAACACTGAGAAACGCGTCATGCGGCAACCGGGCTCCTCTCTCAAGCTTCTTCGTGGACATGCTGCGCTATCTACTGCCACTGTAGAGAAGTACGCACGTGACCACCGAGACGAGAAACGTGGCACACCGGTGCCTGCAAACGCTCAGGATTGTTCGATCGCTTGTCGCGCACTCATCGAAGTTTTGGGCCCGTTCATTGAAATCCGGCATAAACCCCGTGGATTCGTGGCGCGGCTCGCTAAAGCGTTGGTGTGAAAGGCGTTCATTGAAAGCGGCATACACTCGGGGCATTTGTGAAACCTCAATCATTTCCGAAGCAATGAAGCCTAACCTTCCACTAAACCTGCAGTCACCAGCGAAATGACGCAGTGCTACCAGATTAGAGCTATGCATTTTCCTGGAACATTGGTAGTGCGGCTACAGATGGCATCAGTCGGCAGCGAATCCTGTAGGATAGGCGGCGTTATGGCTGCGACGCCACTGTTGGCAACCACATTGTCGACGCTTGCGACTAATTTTCTATCAACCACCTAAATTTTGACGCATCACCTGCCATTGTTTGAAGTTGTATGTTTGAGGCTTATATTAATCATCACCATGTACCCCTGGTTTGCCTTGCAATCCATTGCCATGTAATCCTCGTTGACTATAGAATTGCTGGTTCTCGCTCCCGGAACACATGCACAAATGTCACTGCTCTCATAGTCTACGTACAGCGCAAAGCATTGCGCTAAACGCCAATAAGTGTTGTTGCCAAATAGTTCAGGGGTCAGCAGGCCCGATTGCGTGCATATTGCTTCACCGACACGAGTTCAAGTAACGGTGGAGACGGCTGGGGAGAGAAGTTTTCTTCTTCTACATACTATGGCAAGGGGGATGTCGGCGAAGACTGAATAGCCTAGAGACGAAAAAATCTTTGTTCTGTGACATGGATGACGACAATATCGTCGTGAGCGTAACGGAATGTACAAGTGGACTGACAAAGCAAATACAATTTCGAGAACTTAACTGCTGTCGCACTGAAACTGTGTATCCACTTTAAGATTGGGAGTAGACAGTATAGTATTGTATATAGTGGATGAAATTGGCCCAATATGAGGAAGAGAATGCTGTGTTTTTCCCGACGCCGTATTCATACCATGGTGCTCAGGCGTAGTCGCCTGATTGCAGCTAGAACAGCTTCGTATAATGGGAAAATATTTCCCGTTTCTCTGTTGAAACTAAAAACTGCCTATTGACAATAATTCAAAATATTGACTTAGGGCCGAAGTCGAGGATTCGCAACCACGAAGCTGGAGACCCATAGGTTTAGTTCGCAATTGACAAGCGGTTTTCCGCAAAGTGGTTACTCGTGTTTTCAAGCAATGGGAAGCAATTGTGTATTTGAGAAGCCATTATGTTTGTTTTAACGAGAAAACATTTTATGCCCAATGAAGCGCCAAATCCAGTCAGTGTGCAGCGTTATCATTTGATCATACAAAAACCTAAGTGACTAAGTGATGACATCACGTTTCCAGCGTTGGACCCGCTACTGCTCGTAATGCGAAGTGCCATACTGAACAGCCATGGCGTTTGACGCCGTGACCCGCACCCAAAGAATTTACTTTGCGCTATTCTAAAATTGTGTTCACCCACGTTCAAAACAGGCCTGGCCCACTCGCAAAATGAAATTTCATGCAAGAATCAAACTAATTGTTAGAAATATTTTCTATTGTACCTTTCGCCGCTATTTATAAGACTGGTGAACTAAACCATAGCTCGGTACCCGCCTTGGAGACATGCCAGTAACCTGCTCGGCTTTCTGAGCAATTATAAATTTATGTAATTAGCAGTTCAAAATTATTTTTTACTGCTATAATGGTACACCTTCATACATATGGTCCGTGTAATGAAGTATCCCTTTCTATGACTTTTTCTCCTGGGCTCTGTGCGGCTGCTATATCAGTTTTTCGCCAAGTGAACTCTGTGAATTCCACTAAGAACGTAATATAGCAACAACCCGATCACAGAGATAGGCGCCCAGATAGCTTAGTACCTACAGCATTGGGCTGATGACCTCGACGTCATGGTTTCAATCCCGGTGCCTGCGGCCGCGTTTGAATAGGGGCGAAATTCAGAAACACTCGTGGGCATTTATATATGGGAGCATGCTCAAACGCCCAAGTGGTAACAACTTTTCCAGAGTGCCCAATTACAGCGTGGCGTATGGTCCTATTATACATTCGGCATGAGAAGTACTACAATTTTATTTTTCGCCCTGGCAATGGTGCACTACCACAGTGGGCTGATCCCGGAGAATGTGTAATCGGCAGTCCTATGAATAGCGATCGTCGCGTAGTAAAGGTCAGACCCATCTTGAAGTCCAGCTGAACGGGCCCTCAGTCGCTGTGTTGCAAGACGCAGCGCGGCAAATGAACATGTTACACGCGCCTTAATGTAATGCCAAATGCTCGAAAATATTCATTTCATTTCATTTATTCTACCCTCAAGACCACAAGGTATTACAGAGGGGAGTGGGGTAAAAAGACAGTTACAGAACAAAGAAAGCAAAGAAGGCCGCATGTGACGTAGTCATGTACATATGAAGCCCGGAGCGATGGTTTTGATTATGGCTGTACGAAATTGTGCGTGGTCTTCAATAGTAATCAACGCGCCGGGAAAGTATTTCCATTCTCGACACGTCCTATAAGGAACAGACTCATGAGAAGCTCCAGTCCGACACTGCAAAACTCCAACTTTGTGATGATGATCAATGCGAAGAGATATGCAGGTTGGGCATGAAATAAGAATATAGCGCAGATATGAATTACGAAAGTATATCTTATGAAACATTGCTAGGCGAGAGCATTTCCGACGAGCAAAAAGCGGTGGAAGTTGCAGGATGGTTTTCATTGAAGTTACGCTTGCCGTATGGTTATATTTGCTTAAGATGAAACGCGAGACACTATTTTGAACATGTTCGAGAAACCGGGTTAATGTCTCGGCTTATGGGTCCGAAATTGACGAAGCGTATTCCATTTTATTTTTCATTAGCGTCTTGTACAAAATTAACTTTAATGATGACAGAGCGGAAGAGAAGTTTCGACGCATATAACCTAACATGCGATTACTTTTATTGATAACGCTGTCGATGTGTAAAGACCAGGAAAGCGTAGAGTTTAAATGGACGCCTAGGTATCTGTAAGATGTAACTGCTTCTATGGCAGTATAATTAAGGTAATAGGTAGGAAGTGGAAGTTCACGGCGGCTTATAGGCATCATTTTGCGCGTAGGTGGGTTTAGATTCGTTAACGACAAGTCTCACAAGTTACAGACAGCATTAATGTCGTTTTGCAGAATGTTAGTATCAGCAGTGTGAGAAATTTCAGAAAGAATAACACAATCATAGGCAAAGAGATAACTGCCAGAAGAAATTTCGCTGGGTAAGTCGTCAATGTAAATTAAAAAAGGAGAGGCCTTAACAATAACGCTTGAAGAACCCCAGATTTAACAGGGCTGAATGGAGAGAAGTGGTTATTGTATGCAACGAACTGTGATCGATAAAGAAGAAAGCGCTCTAGCCATGCAAGCAGATTACGATCAAGATTTACTTTACTAAGTATTGAAGAAGAACGTGAACTGTACCCTGTGCGTGTTTGGACATTTAATTGCACGCATCGTGCGGCTCTCGCAATGCATTTAACTAAAGCATCCCATGAAAGCTGCGCTTAGATGTTCATCCGAACGAAAACACTCTATCTCGCACAATATTTTTTCTCACCCTGTTGAGGTGCTACTGTACAATGACAGCGCTTGACAGTGGTCTGCTCCCGTTAATACTTCGTACTTCTTCCTTAAAACTGTTTAATATCAGCCCGCTTCACTTCCAAAACTTAACAGAATACGCCGGACACTCACGACCTCAGCCTAGCCATTATTCCTCGTACAAAGTCATTACCTCTCTTAGAGCTTCATTTTACTACCTCCCACGCAAGTCCTATTACATGCCTGAGTAAATATGCAGTGGGGCAGGTCTGTCACCCTCCTGCGTGGGAAGTAAGTTCTCATTCCTCCGTCATATTGTCCATTAACTTTCCTAAATTGCTCTACGCGAGCGGAGCCCGCAATATATAACAAATCCTTTTTAAGCAGCGTCGTGAATACTCTGGCTCATAGATGTGGAATGCCCTACATGATTATTCTGTGTTTATTTAAGTTTTTTGTATGTAGTGATTTCTTTAGGTGTTACGAGCTGTCGCAGATGCCTTATGGACGTAAGCATCCTCTAAATCCCAAAGTCCTCGTAGATTTCAGGGGAGTGTTATCTGGCTACTTCAATTTTACTAGCTGTTAAAATCGCGATAGCAGCTTCACATTACGCATCGCAGAATTGCTTGTTGCTGTGTGACTGTATCCCTATTTTTTATTTATTTTCATGCACAAAGATATGCCTCCATTGAACTTCGGCTTTCATGAAGACATGGACATTTTAATATATGACCTTGCTCGGGGAGTTAAACTTGGCAGTACCAGACGCAAATCTATTATGCGTTTCTTCAGAAATGGAATGTAATCTCATCTGCGTTTTAAATATAATTGTAAGTGCAATATAGTCTCACAGTTACGAAGCATTGTTGACTTATTTCGCAACGTTACCTTTGATGCTGCTCGAGAGAGGAGTGCGCAAGCTTTTACTATCGTCTTTTAATCATGGAGCCATTCACTGAGTTGGGCGTCAATAAGCCGTCCAGTACTCGACGATACATATGGAGAATTCGTTCTTTCTAGAAAGCTTTAGGCCTTCTTTTCCAATAAACTTTCAAGCCTTCATAATATGATCCCCAAAACGAGCAGTCAAATTAAGAAGTGCGGGAGCTCGCAGAAGAAAGTTACCTTGGGTTGTTCTGTGAAAAAAATGTGGAAACGTTGCATCAGCACAGAACTGTTGGCTGATATTGCATCGGCTATTCTCACTGGCCCAGGATTTCGGTCATCGACTATTGAAAATTGACGCATAAAACCTTGCATCGGAAATTTAAAGCCGCCACATGTATCCAAAATTTTATACAACTGCTGAACGAGATAAAGGTTTTGCTGTAAATTCATGTGAAACTTACTAAACCATCAATTGTGGGTACATATACATGAGATAATTCTTCTTTCTAGAAGTCTGTTTTACATTTCTACTACTTGTGCACTTGTTATCGTCCCTTAAATAGGCGTTTGCCCTACTCGTGCATTAAGATGAATGGATGGCACCCAATCTATTTCCCATATGTCGCGTGGTTTGATGGGCCACCGGCCATCTTTCGCTGAATGAGGATGGGCTGTCGTAATCCTGGAGAACCCAGCAGTATAGAAAGTGAAGACGGACAACGAACAACTGAAAACGGAAGCACAAAAGAGGGTCGTCAAAATGAGTCAATCATGCTCGGGAAGCAGCAAAGGGCAATGGCTATCATTGCTGACAAGGCCATCCGCCATGGATGAAGAAAAAGCACTCTTTCTCACTTATTCAGATAATTAGGCGTTTTTCTCTCTTTTCCATAGTATAGCTTCTATATTGCGGGACATTGCGTAACCTTGATCTTATCGAGTAAAATGCACGCGCAAGTTTTTCTTATATTATTTTATAAAAGACAAGGAGTATTAACTTCACAGGAATTACCAGAATTACGTCACAGAAAAAGTACATTTGATACAGCATATACAGCAGGGGCCGAATTCACAAAGCTTTTCGCTCCTAAGTGATGTTTTTCATTGGCTGATTGCCTTCGCTAATTATACGTCCTACATCACTATTGGCTAGCACGAACGCTTTTAGCGTAACAACATATCGTGAATATGGGCCCTGGTGTTTACCTTCACATTTTTAACAAACGCAAATTATGAAAATTCGTGTATGCTTTGCTAGAATAACACACACAGTGTTTATTTTCATACTACAAGAAAGGCAAGGAAGATGCCTGTACTGTCATTTCAGTTCTTACATTTACGTCGTGCAGCCTGAAAATAAGAGGTTGTGCATTCCTAGAAAGAGGCCACATGGTATTTTGGGTAGGCTGTTATGTAATTGGTTGTAGCGCGCGCACAATGAATAGGGGGGGGGGGGGGGGGGCTTGTTGTTTCATGTACAGCCTTCCCGGTATTTAGTATATTACTTAGCGAGCTTCACCCGCAAGGAATTTCAGCACCTTATTGTGGGACGAAGCAGCCTGTGTGGCGAGATTACGTGCGTGAGCACAAAGTACGCGTAAGCGCGATTATCTTCGGCTACTTTATTAAATACAATAAGACACACGTGTGGATAAGCCTATTTTGTGCTCGTCTTAACAAAAAAGTACATAAAATAGTGTTTGAAAGCAGAACACATGCACGAGTAAGGTTGGCCATGTGGCTGCGTTTTCCAGTTTTCTTTGCTCTATCTCGACCTCCACATGCACCACAGTATCAGGATTAAAGGTGATAATAATATTAAAGCAACTTTTCGGCTTATACGAGAACCAAAGACAAAGAGGGCGCAGAAAACAATGGGGCTTCAGGACTTAGAAGGTCTTGAAATGAATAGCCTACAACACGAAGCTCTCACTGGATAGTTTCTTGTGCACTTGTGCATACTATTACTGATCCCACTGCTTCTCGCCGTCATAAGGTGCTTACATCCAGCGATAGAATTAAAGATCTGGGAAGGTTTACCTTTCACCTGAGCCAAAATAAATTAGATGGTGACGCCCTACGGGATTGTCTATTGCACTGGCCTGGCTAAGCCGCAGAGTCAACACTTCGAATGATGTTTAAATGTCGCCGGCTTTGTGAAAACCATACCTACTGTGGGGTTGGCCGTCATACTAAGATTTGTCCTTCGGGCAGCTTTATGAAAATTAGATGACTGGGCTTTAACGATAGTTCATTATTACCTTAGTCTCGTGCGTCTGTGGCGTACATGTACTGCGCTGAAAGTACTGACCGCTGAAAAGGAAGTGTACTTCGTCCTCCTAACGTTAGGGCAGTTTTCTGAGAAAGCCCCAGTCGCTTTAACAAAAACAACTTCAAGAAGGTACATGTTCAAACTAAGAAAGTCAAAGATCAACCAAAGAAAGTGTTGCTAGAATTGAACCATGAGCGTCTATCTGGAGCAGTGAACAACAGTCAGGGGTTGAACCTTGAGGTGTTCTTTACTATAAAAGACGCATAAACCCGACCAACCTTTACTCACAATTGTGTCTGAAAGAAACACATGGCAACATGTAGTTTGTGGTTATCTTCAGAAGAACTTAACAGGTTTCCATGTAGAAGACCCATTCAAAGTAAGAAAACTCGGAAGATGTCATCAGGCTTTTAAAAGAAGAGGTGTATCCAGCCTGCACAGCGTTCAGCATCGACGTCACAGATTTATACTATTCCCTTCCTAGAAATCAGCTGATCAAGACAATCAAAGATTGCAATATGGAAAACGACGAGTGAATGTTTAGAAATGATAGTGGCGTCCCGGTTGAGTCTTTTCCTGAACTCTTGGTTTTCTATTTATATTCCACGTTCGTTCTTTCGGATAATGAAATAATGATTCAGAAGGAGGGGGTCTGCAATGGCTCTCAGGTCGCACCCATTCTTATCGGGATGTTCCTCGGCACTGTTGACCGGGCACTCGAGAGCATCTTGGCAAGAACTTTGATCAAGTGCTTCAGGTTTGTTGCCGACTAACTGGTAGTAATCCGCTCCCTAAACAGCTCCAAAGTTTTTGGAGATATTCTCGCCGCTTTTGATAAAGAAGGAATGGGTCTCAGATTTACTCATGAACCACCCAGTAATAATGAAATTCAATTTTTGGATTTGCAGTTAAGTTTAACAGCGCAACATATTTGTTGACAATATAACCCCAGGACTAGCAAACAAATTCAAAACCATGCCTCGGCACAATCAAAACTTGTGAAAAGAGAAATTGCTATGAGGCGTTTGGGTTCCGCACTTAGAAAGTCATGCCACCAAGTCACCAAGCTGAGCTTTTTGCAACAACTCAATCGTCTAGGGAAGGCCGGTTTTCCTAAATCCATTATCGTGTCCATATGTCAAGTGCTAGTGAACGGAGGAGGAGGCAAGAGAAAAGAAGAAGGCAGGGAGAAGGGCTAGGGATAGTGAAGAAAATAAAAAAGGGGAAGCACCCCATAGACAGATCGAAAAAGTTAATAAGTTCGCAGTCATGCCTTATGTACATCAGATGGGACATGGGTTAAATAAGACAGCCATGATATGTGGTGTTCAAGAAATCTTTTCAGCAAATCTTTAGGTCTATTGACAAGATTTACAATCTTGTCAATAGACCTAAACAGGCGTTCAAAGCTGCATGCCGCGTCAAACACTCGGGGAAGCTTGTGGCATGCTCGGTGGGAGTGGTCTACGTCATTGCACTTTCGTGCGCAAAATGTACTTTGGGCAGACGGGACGCTGCCTTATCATCCGCCTTAGGGAGCACCAAGGTGCGATTAGGAATGAAACAGGTTCTAATCTGGCCACCCATTGTAGAGGATGCTCATGCGAACCCATGTGTGAACAAACGGAAATATTGTTTAAATATATGCATCAAATTAACGGCGAGATTGTAGAGGCCTACTTCATGCATGTGAACTCAGGCGCATGCGTCACTTCTATCACTCTGCAGGATAAAGAAACAGATTTTGTGAATGGCAAGATAGGCTAACACCCTTGTAAACGTCACTTTACGCGTGTTTACATTTTCTGTATAATATAGTCCGTTGCTTGAAATAATAAACCAGTTGCTAGTCTGCGCTCGTGTTGTGTACTTCCTCTCGTCCTTCGTCCGGGTTGCGCTGCCCACCCATAGGAACATGTTCAATCACCAAGCCGCCTAGCTTGCCGTCTTAATTCTCTTTGGTAACTCTTTTCTGTGCTACACAAGCACACTAAGAACGGTTAACGTTTAGCACACACACAAAAACACTAAATCTTATTTTTTCACGGCTCAAGTGTGTCTTTACATAGAGTGCGGGCTGTGGCGGACCTTGCAGCTTCATTCCTTCTCCTGCATCTGTCGTAAAACAACTGAATGCTCTGAGAACTCCTCAAGCTATTGTCACGAAGTAGTGATGGTGAAGGAAGCAGTAGCGAACCCGGTAATGACGAAACTAGAGAGAGAGAGAGAGAAAGCAAAGACAGGGAAGGCAGGGCGGTCAGCCAGAAGAGTACCCGGTTTGCTACCCTACACTGGATGTGGGTGAAAGGGGAATAGAAAGAAGAAGAAAGGGAGAGAGTAAGCACAGAGTACGTGTGGGAGGGACACTATGCACAGGGACACTATAAACGTTCTCTTAAACCCGTGTACCTCAAGTATTGCAGTAATGCACGATTCGCTTTTCATGCCATTTGGCCACGGTCCGAGTATCGTTGACTCGGTGAAAGGTCGTAAGTCTAGTCGGTGCAAAGTTTCCTGCAGAAAGAGGCGTTGTACATCGTAGCGGGGGCAGGTACACAATAGGTGCTCGGTGGTCTCCTCGCACCCGCAGGAATAGCACATCGGGCTCTCCGCCATTCCCAAACGAAAGGAATATGAGTTTGTGAATGCTACTCCCAGCCACAAGCGGTACAGCAAGGTTGCTTCACCGCGGGAAAGGCTAGATGGCACTTGTAGCCGTAGCGTGGGGTCCAGTGTATATAATCGGCAGTTGAAGGCACCTGAACTCCAGAGGTCTTGCGACTTTTTGCGTGCATGTAGGCGAAGTTCCCTGGCAGCGTCAGACCTCGCCAAAGGTATGGAACGCGTCTGGGTATCTGCGTGCGCAGATCGGGCGGCCTTGTCTGCTAGGTTGTTGCCGACAATGCAACAGTGAGCAGGAATCCGTTGAAATGTAATGGTGTGCCCTCTTTCCAGAGCATGGTGGTGTACTTCCGTGATGTCAGATATCATCTGCTGATATATTCTGTGACGTAATGCAGACTTGATGCTGTGAAGGGCTGCCTTAGAGTCACAAAATACGACCCATTTCTCTGTGGGCTCTTCGGTGACATACATCATAGCGGCATGGAGAGCTACAAGTTCTGCCGATGTCGATGTAGTCATGTGCGACAATTTGAATTTAACTGTAACCTTCTTAGCTGGAGCGACAAATGCGGCAGTTGAGCTGGCACGTGAGGTCGAACCATCGGTATATATATGTATGCGGTCATGATACGTCTGGTGTAGTAATATGAGCGTAAGTTGCTTCAGAGCCGGCGATGGATGATTGGACTTTTTTTGTAATTCCAGGAACATAAAAATTCACTTGAGGCTGTCGTAGGCACCACAGGGGAGATGAAGGCTTTGTCGCCGGTGTAAAAGATGACGGTATGCACTCTTGATGAGCGCTAATCACTCGTGAAAAGGTCGCTTGAGGTCTTTCGGCTGGTAGGGAGGTCAAATGATGGTCGGGGATCCTTGACAGATGGCGAATGTGCGCTCTGAGAGAGTCGACAACTACGTGTGTCTGAATCATATGGTCCCCAGCGATGGCAATTGTTGCTGCCGTTGACTTGCACCGAGGCAGCCCTAAACATGTGCGTAGGGCTTGACTTTGTATGCTCTCCAAGGCGCGAAAGTTCGTCTTGCGTGCATTTGACAACACTGGCAGACTGTAACGTAGGCGTCCAAGAAACAGTACCCTCTAGAGCTGCATCATAGAATGGACTGGTGTACCCCAGTTTTTGCCGCAGAAAAATTTAAAGACGTGAGCAATGGCAACCAATTTCTCGAAGAGCTTGATGCTGCGTTGGTGACCTGCAGGCGTTCGTAGTCACCAGGACCTGATGGCATTACGTATGCTGCCCTATGCCACATTCGACATGACGCACGTGATGAGCTGCTCAGCTACCACAATAAGTCTTGGCAGAATGGTGCCGTTCCTAGACAATGGAAATCGAGCCGCATGATCCCCATTCTGAAACCTGGAAAGTCTCCGCTTGAGCTCTCATCATACCGTCCGATTGCGCTTTCGAGCTGCGTCGGTAAACTGATGGAAAGAATGATTCTTGCTCGCTTGGAATGGTACCTAGAGCGATTCAACATCTATCCGGACTCCATGACGGGCTTTCGTCGAGGTCACTCGTCCATCGACAACGTCATTGACCTCGTAACCTGTGTCCGAAATCAAAAAAGCCTCAAGCGCCTATCAGTGGCACTTTTTCTAGATATTAAAGGAGCATACGACAACGTCGCCCATGAGGCCATACTGAACTCGCTTGAGGTTGTTGGGTTTGGTGGCCGGATGTATCAATGGATTCGGGACTATTTAACTCAGAGGTGCTTTTTCTTACAGACTGAAGACGGCCCAACTTCGGAACATTACATCTGCCGTGGTGTGCCGCAGGGTGGAGTGTTGAGCCCCATTCTGTTCAACCTCGTCTTGGTAGGACTAGCGGAGTACCTACCGCGGTCAGTTCACGTCTCAATATACGCCGACGACATTTGCACCTGGGCTTCTGCGGTGACTCGACCTCAGGTACGAGCCAGGCTTCAGTGGGCGGCAACCATGACGGCATCTTATCTACGAGAACAAGGCCTCAGCGTGTCTACTGAAAAGTGCGCATTGGTTGGCTTCACGCGCAAACAAATGTCAACGTATCCTGTTTCAATCAATGGTCAAGCGGTATCCTATTCTAAGACACATCGCTTTCTGGCTGTAATCATTGACCGCAACCTCTCGCGGAGCCCTCACTGCGTCTATCTAAAGAATGACGAAACTAAGTTTCCACTGGGCGAACCTGCACCCACGAAAGCAAGTGACACTCGAAGGAAAACAGCAGTGGTGAACGCTGTCGGCAATCGTCGAAACGTGATCGGTGGGTCAAGCACGTCGGCTTTTACGCAACGCACGTTGAAGGCTCCAGTGTTATAGCTGGTGCCCGCGTAGTTTCCAGAAAATACTACGCCATTCTTTACACACATGCAATATGACTATAAAAGGATGGGCGGTGCCACACACAACTGATAGCGTCAATGATAACGTTTGCGTAAGTTATAAATCATGCAGGCGCGGCTTGCGCTGAGCGATAGCTTTAAGAGGAAGCTTTAGCTCGGGCTCAAAGCCAACACGACCTATCAAAAAGTTACATTATTGAGTTTTGCATGCGAAAACCGCTTTCTGATTACGAGGCACGCAGTAGTGGGGGACTCCGGAAATTTCGACGACCTGGTTTTCCTTAACGTTCCTTAAACTAAGTACATGGGTGGTTTCACTCCCATCGAAATGTGGCCGCCGTTGCCGGGATTAGATCCGGCGACCTCGTGCTTAGCCGCCGAACACCAGCGCCACTAAGCAACCACGGCGGGTGCGCCCTATTAAAATACATGTAAAACACAGAAACGCTTTTCTGAGATAACTCCTGGACCATTTGAATGAATTTGCTGAATTGGAGAGAGAAAGTTAAATTCTAGCGACTGTTGGAAGCGGAATTTCAATTTAGGGCATGAAGATTCTTATAGGAATTTTTGGAAATGTGAATGTCCGAAAAAATGCAAGCAAGAAGTTTCCAAATAGCACTGCATCAAGAGCAGATATCTCTGTTCTGTAAACGGGATCTACTATACCATTCAAAGCAAACAAATTTGCTTTATTTCTTATGTAAATTTGTTAGGTTGTGTACAAGGGTACCGCAGCAGCTGTGTTTCCATATTACAAATTTTTTTTTCCGATTCATGTACAACATACACATTTTTTCTGTTTTAGATGTACTATTAGATACAATTCACTGAATTGATATATCATCTTTCATTGCAGAGTTTGAGTTGTAAACTTGATAGTTTATTTTGCCAATTTTTAATAAAAAATGTACGACCTGAACCAAAAACTCGAAACAAACAGTCACCAGATTTTAGGTTTTTCTTTTAAAGGCGGTAATATCACCAAACTTGGTGGAGTTTTGGCCGAGAAAAATGAATTCTCCTTTTACAGATATTTTAGATAGGAGCACCCTAGCTAAATTTCCTGTTAAGATGTTAACGGGTGAAATACAGTCACCTAAAAAAAGTTATATAAGTGTGCGTGTCTGTGTTTGGCTCCAATTTCTACAGTAGACGTTCACCACCTGTACTGACGGTGCTCAGCAACCAGGGCTAGTCGAGAAATCTTAATAAGAGTTGCCAAGCTACGAAAAAATTGCACGGAGAGTAAGAAAATGCATTGGGCTCAATGTCGACAACTCAGCTAAGCCGCTACAATACCTGCATAAGGAGGAAATCCCCTCTTTTATCTAAATAAACGTCTATGCGGCAGGATATACTGCTTGAAGAAAAAAAGTATTTTTACACGAAGATATCAAAATCATCAATTAGCTCAAGATGACTGCTGTGCACCGAGACAAAGCTTCCATACCTTTTACTGTTGAAACGCATGTATCATACGGTGCTGCTTGTCATACTCACTGGCGCTGAAGGAAGGAGAAAGTATGACTGTAAGGCATGTGCCTGGCAAGCAAAATGCCTTTCATTTTCTTAAATATTTATGACAAGGACACATGGCTCTATACTGAGAGTGTGGGAGCGCCAGTTTGTGGGAATGCCTGTGGTTGACGTGAACATTGAAAAAAGTAGTACGCTCATTGGCTAATTTTGTCATTGCAGTCACCTGCCAGCCAGGCAGAAGAAATTTATAGCCCCTAACGCCTGGTTTCCTTTGTAACGTAGCCACAAAACTCAGTTATGTTTAACTTTTTTTACCTTGTTCTTCACCTCTAGTTTATACATCTTTATTTCCTTTTGGTATATCTGCGCCATCGCGCTGCCCTGATGTGCTCCAGTTAGTTATCTCAAGCAAAGCCAATATGAGGTATAAGACCGCCACACTGTTCGGTGTTTCTTTGTCTAATGTGTCTTGATTTTATGTCATCCCCGTTGTGCTATTGCTGTTTTCTTTTGTTTTACCTTATACAATTGCTTTGATTCTCGTCGTTATATTTCTGACGCCCTCATCGTGGAGCGGTTCTTGGGAAGTTGCAAACTTCCTACTTGCATTGTGAGGAATGCGGAACACAAATTAGCCACCAAAATGAAAACTTGCACTGCGAACGAAGAGGGCTAGGACTGGTGAATCCAATTAGGGAGATTGTAAAACCTCGGATCTTCGGAAACCGTATACTATCAGACGCATGCGAAAAATAGAAGGCGAAACTTGTGTGACAAAATTGCTTACTGCTTTGATTTTCTGATTCTGTTGTGTAGCTTTAGTAAAGTTCAAACCTTCAGAAAAGACAACCTGTTGGATGTATTAGTAGGCAAGTATATTGCAAATTCTTTACTGTGAAAGACTGACTACCGAAAACTAAAGGCACAAATTGGGCACTATAAGTGAAACATACAACTAGTTGTCAGTTTGATTCACTATCATGATGAAAGAAATTTCGCGTTTACGATCGTAAGAATGCGCAGAATACTGTGGTTAAAATGATGGGAAGACATGGTGCAAAAATTGCTATTTTAATGGCATAGCGTCCTTTTAAAAAAATTGAATTCCTTATTTACACCATTATTGAAAGTACATAAACAATGCTCATTACACAATACTATAAAATATAAGGCTGGTGTCGTTCTTTCGACATAGGATGTCGAAGACTGCTTGAGTGCATGACACGGTGAAGTCAATTCTCGCTTAGGGTGTTTCTTCTTTTGGGTGGCGGGGGGGAGATGGAAGGGAAGAAATCTTTTTCAAATGACGTATGCTTTCCCCTTCTGTCCCTTCCTTGATCACGTCTCAAAAGTTGTACTTTTTGTTGTCTCTGTAGGCACATTTTTTTTTAAAACATACATCCCTCTTGAATTTCTACGAAAGTTTTACCTATAAGGCATCAGGTAAAACTTTTTTCCGGTGTCCTAAATGCAATGGAAATCCATGAAGGTATAAATCCAATATAAACCTGCAAAACTGTTGCACGCTTCCCCTAAATATATAAATTCAGCGTATTGTCCACACGCTAGGAGGAGCATACGTAATGGTCGGGGTTTACTTACGTTCTAAAGTATACAGATATTATTAGGAAAGCAATACCAGCGGATTGCTGCTACGACATTGCTTGCCAAACTCGCCATGAGGATATCGACATGATGACGACACCATTACGCCGATGCACTCAGGGCAGTGAAATTACGAAGGAGGGAGGCCAACCTAACGACAGAGATGGTTTAACATAGACATCATTACGACAATGAAATAACCATTCTTAAAGAATGATGATGCTATGACGAGGATGGTGATGACGACGTGAGTACTATGAAGTAATGAGGACTACATGACAAAGCCGTGACGACGGCGGTAAGACGGGAACTGAATGATGAAGCCTTAGTAATAACGATGGCGTGACCGCGATGACACGATGTTGATGGTATGTCAATGGATGCACAATAGCGGCTATTTGACGATGAAGCAATGATGACGTTTACATAACATCGGCACAATAACGACTACACGACGACTGCATGGCTACAATGGAATTACGCAGACGAAATGAAACCCTTGGATTGGAGGAGGTTTGAACACTATAGGATGACGTTATTGAAGTGACGACGATGGTAAAACGACAGCTCTAGGATGATGGCATGCCAACAATGGTATGGCGATGACCGTGTGACTAGGGTGTAGTGACTAGAGTGGGATGACGAAGTTGGAATGACGACGATAGAGCGACCGCAGCAGTACCACGACGATTGTATGAAAACGCATGCATGACCACGACAAAATGATAACGATCGCATGACAACTGTATGAGGACAATGAGATGACGACGAGTATATGACGACATCCGCGTTATGACAACTGCATCACAAAGCCAGAATGACGGTGACGACAGGTTGGTGACGGCTCGACGAATGTATGATACGGATGCGAGACTGTCGATCATGGCACGACCACGACGGTATGACGATGATAGTATGCCATCAGATGCATGATACAGCTGTCTAACGATGACGCAATGACAGAAATGGCAGGACAGCATCGAAAAATTACAATTGCATGCGAAGAACATAGTTAAGATCTAATGGCGAAGAAGGATTGAGGATGATTAAAGACAAAGGCCGCATGACGACGAAGCATGATGATAATGACGCGACGTTACTGAAGTGATGATGGTGAAATGGCACTGTGACGACGACGAAATGAAAGCACGCGTTGGAAGATGGCTGTGTGAGGACGGCGGCATTACCATATTAGTATGACCACAACTATTATAATAATCGACGTATCAAATTTGCCGCCCTTGGATGCTCTCATGGATACTGTTTACAGAACTTCGATATCCATTCTAGGTACCGAGCTGCGAGTTTGTAACCTTCGTGCTTCTAGTTATCTTAAGCTGGTCCAGTTTTAAGAATTCGTTTTAACACATCAAGAACTCATTCGAAGTTGCGCTTCTTACATTCACTGTAAACTAACATAATGTTTCAAATGCAGCAAATTTCATTAAAATCGGCCCAGTGGTTATCATAGAAAAGTGCTTCTGCATTTTACATGTATTTGAATAGGCGACATTGGAGTTGGGCCCGAGCTCAAGCTGCCGCGAAGTCCTTCTGACGATTAGCCTAGCCTGTTGATTTCACAGTATTAAAGAAGAAGAATACAAAAAAAAACATACCGTGGCCGTTTTTCGGGAAGCCTCTGAAAAGTCCGGAGTCAACCCCAGCTGCCTCGTGGCGAGTAACCTTTATCAGGATGACAAGTAATTTCCAGCCGACAAGCGGCCATTTTTTATCAATAAACCTTATAACGCCGGCGGGACAGGTTTGTCGAGAAGTTCAGTGCACAGGGATAGCTTTAATTCGTTTATTTTTGCTTCGTTTATGTCATAATACGTCACCGCGGGAAGCTTGAAAATGTTATGATCCCTACGCCACGTGGTGGCATTCCCGCGATCTAAACCCTGATGTCGAGAAAAGCTGGATGCGGTAAGGAAAGCAGAAGCATGGCAACCCTGCCCTTGTTGGTTCAACACCACTGCTTACAACTTTCTTTTTTGCATGTGACTTTTTTTTTAGTGTGCTTTGTCGTTTCCGATGCTTTTTCACCTGTAAAAGCAGTAGAAAAATCTAGATGTTTAAGGAATAGCCCCAGACCATCTTTAGGTGTGAGGATAAGGAAAAAGTGGCTACCGAATCCTCCATTACATTCATTTGTCGACAAAATTATTATCGTAGGCTTATAGTAACCTATGTTTATATATACAGTAATCTTATATGATTCAATGGTACTTGCGAATGAAAACCTGTATGTGCCACATATATTATGGGCCAAGAACCATAGTTCATTACCCCTATTGCCTCTAACACAGAAAGGTGCTCGAGCCGGGCCCTTTTTTTCATTGTTTCCTTAGTTTTTCATGCTCATATATCGTGCGGAGTCCTTATGTTGCGCGGAGCCTTAACCTTGTTGCACAGATGGGATCATGCAGGCTTTTATAAGTCATCTCCACGCCGTCATGTATGGTCAGTGGGATACACAGTCCATAATTATTGTTACGGTGAAGGGAAGGAATAAGTTGGACTAGACTAGAGGAAGACGAAGTCTGGCAGTTGCCTGAACGCAATTAACTTCAGTTGTAAATATACATTATTTTACACGCGTGGGCCTACTTTCTTCCTGCAACATTTTGGTGGAAGGTGCGGGGTACAATCACAGAACTTCGCAGCGGACGTCAACTACCTGCCGCCGCAATAACAAATCAACCGACACAAGCAACAACGCCTCAGCAGCCCGTGCCAACAGTCATCCTCACTCATCCGCGGGACCCAGGCACATTTTGTAGCCTGAACAACGCCGACGTCGAGGACTGGCTTACGATGTACGAGTAAGTGTGCGACAACAACAGGTGGAATCCAACAATGATGCTAGCAAACGCGATATTTTATCTAAGAGGAACTGCGAAGCAATGGTACGACACACACGAACCTGACCTAACGAGCTGGAAGGTCTGCAAAGCAAAAATGCGAGACCTATTTGGCAGACCTGTCGGTCGTCAGCTGGCAGCAAAAAAAAAAGAACTTGCGTGCCACGCTCAGACGTCCACAGAATCCTATGTCACCTACATACAGGATGTGCTGGCCCTCTGTCGCGAGGCTGATGACAACATGACCGAGGCAGAAAAGATTGGTCACATACTGAAAGGTATTGCAGACGATGCCTTCAATCTCCTGATGTGTAAGGTTTGTGCCACTGTGAATGGAATTGTAAAGTAGTGCCGGCGCTTCGAACAAGCGTAGGGCGGCCGCGTCACTCAAAATTTCGACCGATTGCCCAATACCGCCGCGACATCTTCTTGCGAAGACCCGCCGCGGTTTGTTCAGCCCGCAGGACCGGAAGATATCACGTGCATCGTTCGCCATGAGCTTGAGGCCATGGCTCCGGCTCCAGTTCCTCCCGACAGTCGGGAAAGCGTGCCCGCTATCTCCCTTATACAAGCAGTCATTCGGGAGGCAATAGCAAGTTTGAGCATTCCATCTCTCTGCTCGGTCCGCCATACACCTACCAGATTTTTCCAGCCGCTCGCTCCCAGACGCAAAGCTTTCCGCTACGCCGTCGCAACCCAGCTGATAAACCAATCTGCTTTAAATGTTCCGGTACTGGACACATAGCCCGTCATTGCCGCAACCACTGGTCGTCGCCTCCTCGGTGGTCGTCTCCGAGTCACTACCACCAAGTACACGACAATCGTACTTTCTCGCCCTATACGCCGACCAGGAACATCTACGCCGACAGTGCTCCACCAAGATCCAGCCGCTCCCCGTCTCCGCAAGGTCGTAGGTCCCGTTCGCCTCTCGTTTACCGCTCTTCAACCCATTCTGCAACCGGTCGCTTCACTTCGGGAAACTAGGCGGTGCAGCTCCCGGAGGTGAAGCTGCAACCCCGACCCGGCCCACAAATCCTCTGTTGACACTGCCTACATGTGGAAACCTACTGGACATAGAAGTTCATGGCGTTCCTGTTAGATCTCTGGTTCATACAAGAGTGCAGGTTTCAGTCATGAGCGCTGCTCTCCGCCGAAGGCTCAAAATGGTTCTGACACCCGCCATACCGGGCTCTGTGCGAGTCGCCGATGGGAGTACTTCACCTGTCCTTGGAATGGGCACTGCACGTGTGACCATTGGGGGCCATTATACCATTGTTCAATTTATCGTCCTTGAACACTGTCTGCACGACCTAATTATCGGCCTCGACTTCCTTTCGAAACACTCTGCTCAAATTGACTGCTCCGCAACTGTTGTACTCTTGGATCTGCCGCTTCCTGCCGACGCAACCACCTGTGCTCTAAACCGCTTATGTGCTGCTGAATTTGCAAGGCTGTCTCCACAGGCGGCTACAAATGTCCTCCTGACGCCCTGCCCTCCCGTACCTGATGGCGAGTACGTCGTGTCGCCGCTTACTGACGTGGTTTTGTCGCGTAATATTGCCCTACCGAGCACCTTAATTCGGATCCGCGAAAACTGCGCTCGCGTGCCCATCCTCAATTTTGGGTTCTCGTCACATGTGTTGCCACTCGGTATCGCCATAGCGCATATCACTCCTTTGGAAGAATTTCAGATTTCTTTTTCGACATCTGAATTCTTCCTCAGTACGAACGGACCTTTGTCATCTACTCCTTCGTACTCGACGCCTGCGGACGATGTTTCTAAGATGATCGCCCCGACCTTCCTTCCGAGCAAACAACAGCTCTTCGTCACCTCCTGTCATATTATCGGGACATCTTTGATTTGGACGACCATCCAGTTGTCCAGACATCTCTTGTCGCGCATCGCATCAACACCGGTGACGCCATCCCCATTCATAGGCGGCCATATCGTGTCTCCGCAACAGAAAGGGTCATCATGCAGAAAGAGGTAGACAGGATGCGGGACAAGGACATCAATGAACCTTCCAGTAGCCCGTGGGCACCACTGGTGGTCTTAGTAAAGGAAAAGGACAACTCGTGGCACTTCTGCGTTGACTACCGTCACCTCAACAGGATAACAAATAAGGATGTTTATCCCCTGCCTCACGTTGATGACGCTCTTGACTGCCTTCACGGATCCCAATACTTTTCATCAATTGACCACCGCTCCGGCTATTGGCAGATTGGTGATCGGTGTCACCACCTTCGTGACAACGATCGGTCTGTACAAATTTAAAGTCATTCCCTTTGGATTGTACAGTGCGCTAGCTAAATCCGAGCGCATGATGGACTCCCTCTTGCGCGGCTTGAAGTGGTCTACATGCCTCTGTACTTCTACGATGTGATTGTGTTTTCGCCGAAATTTGAGAGCCATCTGCGGCGCCTCACAACCATACTCTCCGTGTTTCGCAGGGCTAGCTTTCAGCTAAACTCCTCCAAGTGCCATTTTGGTCGCCGTGAAATTAGTATGCTCGGCCATCTCGTAAACGCCGCCGGAATCCAACCTAATCCACAGAAAGTTCACACCGTGCGAAATTTTCCTGTACCTTGTTCAACAAACGATGTCCGTAGTTTTCTGGGCTTATGCTCTTATTTCCGGCGATTTGTGAAAAATTTTGCCGACATCGATCACCCTCTCACTGACCTTCTTAAGAAAGACGTCTCTTTCTCTTGTGGACCACTGCTGGAGAAAGCGTTCTCTACCCTGACTGAGCGGCTTACAACTTCCCCAATTCTGTCACACTTTGATCCTTCTGCGCCCACTGAAGTACGACCTGACGCGAGTGGTCATGGCATCGGCGCAGTCCTCGCTAAGCGTCAACAGGGCCAAGATCGTGTCCTCGCTTACGCTAGCCGCCCTCTTTCCACGCCCGATCCAAATTACTCCATTACTGAGAGAGAATGTCTCGCGCTCGTATGGGTGGTCGCGAAATTTCGGCCGTACCTTTTCGGTCCAAGCTTCTGCGTCGTAACCGATTATCACGCCCTCTGGGGCTCTCCTCTTTGAAGGACCCAACTGGACGACTTGCACGTTGGGCCTTGCGTCTACAAGAATATATATTTTCTATTACGTATAAGTCAGGGCGCCTGCATAAAGAAGCTAGCTGCCTATCCCGCAATCCCATGAATCAATCGGACGATACCGATGCCGACTCGGACATCAGTGTTCTATCCCTCTGCGGCTTCCTCCATATTGGCGACGAGCAGCGCAAAGATCCTGTTCTTCGAACACCTATGGAAAGCCTAAGCTCGCCCAATGACCCGTCCCTCCGGATATTCACCTTGCGCGATGGAACTTTATACCGTCGTAGCGTTTGTCCTGATGGCCCGGAACTCCTCCTAGTTGTTCCCAAGCACCTTCGACTAGCCGTGCTCCAGCAAGTTCACGATGCTCCTACTGCTGGACATCTGGGCATCACTCGTACACACGACCGCCTGCGGCGACGCTTCTTCTGGCACGGCATTTATCACTCTGTGCACCGTTATGTCACTTCTTGCGACCTGTGTCAGCGCCGCAAGACGCCTGCTATGCCTCCCGCTGGTTTGCTGGAATCAAATGATATACTTACAGAGCCCTTCTTCCATGTGGGCCTAGACCTCCTTCGCCCCTTTCCAATTTCCATCAAAGAAATCAAATGGATTGCTGTAGCAACCAATTATGCCACGAGATATGCCATCGCATGAGCGCTACCAACCAGCTGCGCTACAGATGTCGCCGACGTCTTACTGTACGACGTCGTCCTGCACCACAGCGCCCCTCACAAGGTGCGGACAGATCGCGGCCGCTACTTTCTATTGAAGGTCGTCGATGACCTGCTCCGCTCCTGTTCTACAGAACACCAGATTGCTACCGCGTACCACCCTCAAACGAACGGCCTCACCGAGCGACTCAACTGCACGCTAACTGAAATGCTGGCCATGTACGTTTCCGACGATCACCGCGACTGAGACGTCGCTTTACCATACATCACTTTCGCATACAACTCGTTCCGTCACGACACTGCCGGATTTTCACCAGTTTACCTGTTGTATGGCCACGACCCCACCTTGCCCTTTGACACATTGCTACCTTCCGCAGTACAATCACCCAGCACTGGTTACGCTCGCGATGCTATCGCCTTAGCCGCCCAGGCCCGAGAAGTCGCCCGTCGTCGCCTTACAGTCTCGCAAGCTTCTTAATAGCGACGCTCAATACCGCCCTCAAACGAACGGCCTCACCGAGCGACTCAACTGCACGCTAACTGAAATGCTGGCCATGTACGTTTCCGACGATCACCGCGACTGAGACGTCGCTTTACCATACATCACTTTCGCATACAACTCGTCCCGTCATGACACTGCCGGATTTTCACCAGTTTACCTGTTGTATGGCCACGACCCCACCTTGCCCTTTGACACATTGCTACCTTCCGCAGTACAATCACCCAGCACTGGTTACGCTCGCGATGCTATCGCCTTAGCCGCCCAGGCCCGAGAAGTCGCCCGTCGTCGCCTTACAGTCTCGCAAGCTTCTTAATAGCGACGCTACGACCTTCGGCACCGAGACTCCCATTTTTCAGCTGGTTCCCTTGTCCTTCTCTGGACGCCTTCATGTCGCGTCGGGTTGTTGGGAAAACGACTTTCACGTTTTTCTGGTCCATACCAGATCTCACGCCAGCTGTCCGATGTGACATGCGAGATCGCCCCAGTCGGTCAGCTTTCAGTGCCTCACAACGTCACCAGCGATGTTGTTCACGTCGCCAAGCTGAAGCCCTATGTCCCCCATTAGGTGAGGCTCTGTAACTTGCACCGGGAAAGAGCTACTCCGCCGGGAGGGTGACGTTACGGTGAAGGGAAGGAAGAAGTCGGATTAGATTAGAGGAAGACGAAGTCTGGCAGTTGCCTGAAAGCCATTAACTTCAGTTGTAGACATACATTATTTTACGCTCGTGGGTCTACTTTCTTCCTGCAACAATATATACGGGAGTATAATAGTTGTCACACGGATTCTCTGTAGGTATGTTTATTCATATGGGACTTGGCCAATGTGACAGTGAAAATTGCGAATTCGTATCTGGAAATGCGCATATTTATACAGCGATCAGTCGAACCGTAACTTGCATGAATTTTTATTTGAGGCGCTCATATATTCCAATGGAGATAAAATGAAACGTACCTCATCTGATACCAGGAAACAAATGCGTTTTACATGACGGCATCATATATTCAGATGACATAACTGCATAGGAGGCATATAGTTATTTTTTTATAGAACGACTTAGTTATCAAATTTTATTTCGCATATGAATGATTATATGCCCTCATTGTGTAAGGCTGATAAATGTGCTCTATAGCCATTGTGCATGGTGATGCCAATTCAAGCCTCTTCCCAAGTTTCCTAGCCTACCCCCAAGCAAAGTTAAACTGAAAACAAAGTGTTCATGGAGGGTTTCAAACTGTATTGCTCTGTGTATATTCTATGTCTGTGATTAGTGTACGATTTTGTGGTGTTATAGGAAGGCAGAGGATAAGGATTCTAATTAAATCCGTGTCATGGAGGCAGAGACGCTGACTCCGGTAGAGGCGATCCAAGTGCGATTTCGGCAGCGGGGACACATACGTTCAAATGCCGCGCCTGGATATTCCGTTGAATGAGAGAGAGTGAGAGAAGAAACAAGGAAGGCAGGGATGTTAGCCACAAAAGTGCCTGGTTGGCTAAACAACAGTGGGACAAGGTAAAAGAGGAATATCGGGGATAAAGAAAGAGAGAGAGGGAGAGTAAAGAAATAAAACCAAGAGGCCTGGGCAGCAAGACAGAGGGATATGCAACCCATTTTATCACGGCTCGACGAGCTCGTTTTTATATGAAGCGCAAGCCGCTCAGATTGAGACAGGAGCCCGAGCGCGAACCTTCTACCAGTGCGGCACTCTCGAGCGACGCATGGCAGTGTTGGGCCTCACTAATAGATGAGTCACTTCTATACGCTTGTGGCGGCACCAATGTGCCGACCTGCCCACCACGATGACATGCGTCAGGACAGCGCCAATGGAGCGAGCACCTGAGGAGAGAAAATAAAGTAGTTGGTTCTTGCATTTCAACGCTGCTGCATTTATTTCTTGCTCCGCCACGGGGGTGACACCGGAGCATGGAATTTCCAGAATATTCCTCCGGTATCCGACAAGAGCACCGAGTCAGCCAAAACCCTGGCTCCATTTGTCATTATGGTGCTTCGACCGGAAAAAACCCTCCATGCACTGCCTCTCAGAACCACCACAGCTCTCTGAGTACTTGCCTGGAAGCCGTACCCTCTGGTTTTTCAAACTGGGAGCGTGTTTTCACTTCCATAGCGTCATAACAGGACGCGTACCGCATCATGGTAACCATCCAGCCTCCTGTTCAGTACTGCGATGTTCCGCATTCTGCACCACAGCCATGTCACGCATTTCAGGCAATCGTATTAGGCCTACAGACACCTGCAGTGCCACCTCACTTTCTTGCTGCCATGCAACCAGGTCGCCAACCACGCACCTTTTTTTTACAACTGCTCTACCTCTACCAGCCGCTTCGAGTAATCCTGGTCCTACAGGAAGTCGCGCAACGACGCCTATCCATTCACAGCTGACGAGGATATCATTGGCGCAGAATGTCTCCTTCGGCATGGCGCCACCGTGGACGCTGTGCGCGTCAGACGCTCCAAATGCCGGTCACACCGTGTCAAGAGCATTTCCAAAGCATCTTCATATCGCCAAAGATTCCATTCGTCCATCACCGGGTTTGCACGGGCGAGTAGCCCCTGCTCCGGCATCGACGAATGCGTGCGTGACCATAAAAGAAAACGGACTGCCAGCTGCAGGTAACTTCCCGTGTCGTGCATGCACAGTCCTGTTCTGTACGGCCACCCAGCTACTCGTGCTCGATCCACACTTAAAGCAAGGGCTAAAGGGCATGGACAACACCGTGTCGCGTTCTTCAACAATGTCAACTATTTTGCCCAAGCAACTACAATCGACTTGTACCCGACGTATCGAACGGGGTTACACCATAGCTGACTCCATCAAGTTATGTATTCAGTCCCACACATCACACCTACTCCGTTTCTATAGGGGGGGGGGGGGGGGTTCTGTGGCGCCGACGTTCCAGCGACGACGAAGTGCGGCAAGGCAGCACGAGCGGAGCGAGTGCGTGAAGAGAGAAAATAAAGTAGTTGGTTCTTGCATTTCAACGCGGCAGCATCCTTTTTCCTGCTCCGGCACACCCACATGCCTCCCACATCTGCAATATAATAGGGCCTACAACGAATCTATATAGAGCGCACGATTGAAAATAAGAGAGTAACACCCCCTCTAACCATGCCATAAGTTATCCATTCAAGCTTTCTACTGCGTGAGTAAATGTGACTTGTGAATTTTCGTATGTTCATGACTGCAACCCTTAGTGCCTATATACATTCTGCAGCACGCAAAAGAGGCTTCACGTACTCTATTTGAGGGTACGTTCCTAGTCGAGCCTACCCAATTTTTATTCCTATATGTGGAACCAACGGTAAAGGTCAGTGTTATACCCGCCGGCAAGATCTTGAAATCCTCATATAGCAAGAATGCAACAGCTGGTTCCTTTCAGGCAGACCGCATTTAGTGAGACTTTTCAAAACAACATTCACCCGAAATATTCAGCCTCCTGCACATTACAACCGACATACAAAACTCAGGAGACGAAGTCTAGTGCAGACAGACGCATTTCACGGCAAAGTGGTTTTAACCTACCAGCGCCTACTAAAGCACCAGTACAACGTAAGCCAGGCGTCTTATTATAGAGCATCAACCAGTTATGAAAGGACTATGTGCTTCAAGCAGAACGTTTCCTTTCCCAGTTACGACCACCTAATCGGCCAAGAGCATTTGCAGGCCATCGCCAACCGTCCGAACGTCGTTATTATGGCCACAGCCCATTTATCGTGGAGCTTCATCCAAATCGGTTTTATCAATGGAAGAACAATCTTTCAAAAGAGAGTAACGTGTAACGATGGCGTTTGGAGAAGGGTTCCAACAGAAGTTCTCACAAAGGCAGCACAATGGATTTGGTCGTTGCAATATCACGTCATATAATTTTCCGCTCGGGTCTTTGGCAGACATTCGCAATTGATTGTTTACTCTTAGTCGTGCCCTTAGTCTACACTAAACACAAGTGCGAAGACTTTTGACGGTGCACAACTATGGTGCTTTTGCTTGCAGTGTGCGTATATACATACATGTATATACGCATACATACATATACATACATACATATACGCATACATATACATACATGTGCGCCCAAGTAATGCACCTTGACTGAATATAGGTGATATTTTCTGTCTCACACTTCATCAAGCACAATGAAGGGTGACATATCTGTACATATTTACACGTAAGCATCATTATTGTCTTTGGTAAATAGCTTGTCAACATCTCCCAATACTGTCAAGTATTGAATGGACAAATCTGCTCTAGTGCGACTCATAAAACAAGGGCAGAAAACGCGTCGGTAGTACCGGCACCCTCCATGTAAAGTGAAGGTCTTTATATCAGAACAAAAAGAAATAAACGGTGCTTTAAGCGTGAGGTTTACTCGGTAGATTTGCTCTTTGCCGCTCACTTTTCATGAAACTTGGCTAATTGCATGATCAGTCTTGTTAATCGCTGGTATATCAGGCATAAAACTTGCTATGTAGAGCATGAAACAAAGCAATGGTGCATTTATGCCTGCTCTGAAAGTCAGTTCCATGAATGTAAAGCTTTGCACTTCCCGTGAATGTTTTGGTAAAACACAAAAATACAACATATCGTTCCCCTATCTCCCGAGCCACAAGAAGATTGGGCAAATCGCTTTCAGTTTTTGTAACGACTGAAGGAACGACAAGGAGTTTCATTGTGCCTTAAGTTCACGCGAGCCGACAGCTTCAACAGTAGGCTTGTGTTCTAAGACCCATGAGCGACATAGTCATGGACTGCTGGGACGAAGACGCTCTTGGTGCGGCACCTGGGTCTGTAGACACGCGGCGCCCTCGTGGCCGTGCGGTGCGCCGAAGTCTTTTCACTCCACATCATTACACGCAGGGTGATGGCGATGCAGCACTTCCAGCAACTAGGTCAGGAACAATATCGCAGCAGCTCAGAGACATACAACAATGTGGAAGCCAGTTGCGCTCTGTTCGGTATTATTATTTATGTATGTTTGTTGGTTCACCGATTATGCGAAATAGTTGATTCTCAAAAGTGACATACCAAGGCCAGATCACTAGAAAAAATTGCATATGATTGAATAAATATTTGGCTAGGCTCTTATGAAAATACCGAGATACACTTTTGAAACTGCCTTTCTCGCTTTTATTTTTTTTTGTGTACTTCAAAAAACATCCGCTTCGTTTTTCAGACTGATCTTGAAAAACGTTTCTTTGTTTTGTTTTGCCTTATGACTCAGTGCTTTCTGAGTATGCGTTATAGTCACTCATGCTGCATAAACTGGGGAAAACACTGCACTTGTGCATGTCGCCGATCTATCTTGTGTTACTCAGGCTGACAGATATTTTCCTAACTTTTTAGTATCAAAGTAACATGAAGCATGTTCATCAGGCGCTTTATATTTACTTGTTTTATGTTTGCATATGTACACGGTATTCCAAACGTCATATCCATCTCTGTCGTCTTGTATCTAAAAACTCAGTATCTGTTTGATTATTAAACAAAATAACCATTCGTGACCATGCTACACTGTGACGAATTCCTGCAGACTGTAGAAAGACTGAGACGTGTGGTACACCCAAAACGAACAAACGCTAAACAAATCAGGCACACGTGATATAACACGTAAAACTGTGCACTATCTATACGTGTCGAACACAAAGATCCCTGCCCGTTTTGTCGTCTTGACTAATGTGTCGCCGTCTCCGAGCGACAGCCATGTCACAATTCTCGTGAGATCAACAGTTTATGGTCGTTGCATAAGATGGGTCCTGACGATCGGGTAGGTCTGCCGTCATTAGGACGGTGCTCGGTAAGGGCCGACGTATTGGCGCCTATGGGCTGGCCTCTGCGGCACAGGACGTGGCCGGAACTGCAACAGGAAACTGCCCGTGCACTCAGACGCACCGTCGCAAAACTCTAGGACTTATGAGACACAGCCGTTTCCATAGCGCATCGGGAAACCCATACACACTTTCCAAAGGCCACGTCACGCACTGACCTGCCACGAGAACTAATTTTCAGTTTCTTCTTCCTTTTCCTTAGTGGTCACGTGGCACTTCCTTGTTCTCTTTTTTCCACCTCCAGCCATCTGCAACTATTCTTTTTGCTTCTTTTTCCAACCGTCGACACCATCACTTTCACAATATACGCACGTGCTGTGCCTGTTACATCATAGACGTCTCCTCCTTGACTATCAGTAGCGTAAATTTGGGAATAACTCAAAGTCATTATATTCTCCGCTCTAATTTCAGACACCATAAATAGGCGCCGATTAGTTACTACAATTTCACCTAGAATTGAAACTCATCATATTAAGGTACTTAGGGAACCAAAAATCAGTGCTACTTCATGTAAGAAATATAGATTGTTTTATTATTGATTCAAATTCGGGGAAAGAACAGCTAAAGCATAAGATTGAGGTATCTGTGACACCTCATGCTGACGAACGACTTTATTCGCTTTCCTTTTGGTTGCTTGCCTTCTATAGCACGAACGCTGTTTCGCATAATGAAGTATATGAGGTGCTCAGAACATTCAGATTGCCACATATTCAGTTGCAGTTTATTTTAATTGCGCTTTTCCTTTTCTTCTCGTGTTCTCATTTCACATTAGGTAGACCACAGGCGACACACGACAAAAGAAAACCACGAACGAGTGACTAAATGTATTAACTCCACTTGACTACTTCTATGCCTCTATTATTCAGCAAGAATGTCCTGGGATTATTAAAAGTCGCATAACTTGTTTTTACATGTTCTCACTAGGTAGTTAGCTAGAAGAAGTGTGGTAAAGCGCTGCGACAAGCCTCCCATCTTATCATTCACTAAATCGTATAAAAACAAAAGAGAGGACACAAAAGAGCTACTACCGAACCACTAAATCTCCGCGAAGGATATTCCTTTGCTCTCCGAAACAATCTTCGGTATATACAGATGAAAACAATAAATAAAAATAAAACTTCGTGGCGTGCGTTTTCAGCTCGCTTGAGCGCACGGCAATGGTGCTTCAACTGATGACAATGCCGAAAAAGAAACGACTGGCATGACGGTACGGCATCAGCTCTTCAAATCATGGCATCAGAAAAAAAAGTTTCTCCAATGTATACAACGAAAAAGTGGTTCATTGATTTACCTCTAAAACGGTGCTCCAAAGTGGTCGCTTCTAAAAATGGACCTTGTTACTTCCACGCCTACTCGCTGTACTCTTGGCGACTCGATTGCTACTTAGTAGCACGTACAAGTAATCGGGCGCATTTATTTTATTGAACATAATGATTATCCTACGTCCTCGAGGACCGGACCATGCGATATATAATAAAAATTACCTCCTTCGTTGGCTTTGCAACAGGACATATTTGGCGCTCAGCAGCAGGTGCACGGGAGCGCTTAGAGCTGCTATGATGGTACTAGATTGTCGGGCGGGAGGAGGGGGGGAGGAGGCTCACGTTGGCGTGCGTAGTGCTATCGAGGTTGGTGCGCCCATTTTCTCGCAGCAAATTTATGGCAGTAGTAAGTGCTCTGGTTCATTCACTTGATAAAGCCATTGAACATTGCTGCACCAGCGCCTAACATCGTATGTCACTTACACAGGCTCCACAGTGTATCTACTATTTGTAGGTGTATTGGTTTGTAGGTGTAATGTGCTACTTTTTTTAAACACTCTGGTCGCCATTGCAACCGTGATCTCCTTATCATGCAGATCCAGCAAGCAAGACGTCTACCAACCGGGAAAACCGGGGATCCTCAGGAATTTTGAGTAGGCTGCAAAAACTCAGGGAAATCTCGGAAAATGTTAGCCTCTATCAGGGAAAATTAGCTGTAATTTTATTGAAACTGTCGAAAGTCGCGGTAATGCTGGCGCGCCTAGCAGACAGGAGTCGTAATGAATCGGATTTGACGCCATGCAGTCGGCTGGAGGAGTTGCCAGTGTACTGTTAACGACCGACTTCCGGATTGCAGATAATTTGGACGGCTTCGTGACACCCCCACGTACCCCTTAGAGTCAATGTATCAGAACGTCTGAGATTTCGGACACAAGAACTCTTTGCCATACGATTTCCCGGACGTCTTGCCGTGACCACCGGTGCGAAACGGCATTAATCAAAGCCACCACCGCTGCCATGTTGATTACTTCACCGCCTCAAACCGGTGCTCTGGCACGCACATACACTCGCAGCCGTAGCCACCACTGCGGCAGCACTAGGCCTAGCTGCTTCGACGTTCACTATGAAGCTTCTTGCCGTTGAGTGCCGTGTCCTTTATTGAAATAATTCTTTGCTGACAGCAATGGCACGAATTCCGCCGTTGTGGTCCTCGCGATTGGCTTAGAAGCTTGGAAAGCAGGGTGCGTTGCCTAACGCCGGTTCTCGAAAGTTAGCTTCGCCTCCGTATAGAAATGTTACTTGGTGAAGCATACGCAAAACTATTGCATTGAAGCATAACAAGAGGAGAAAGGGGCTATTGCCACGGGACACAGTATGTATTCCTTAATTATACATGCATGTACCCGGTATTTCCTGTCACACTACGAGTACAGGTATGCCTATTAGGCGTACTGACAAGCCTTCAGAGCGATTTCGAATGTGCCTGTGGTGGTTCGAGCCCTTAAGGGCAATAAATGACAAGCATTTATTTTTTCTAACTGGCCGATTTCTCGCATGTTTTCGCAGCCCCTAGGGAGTTCTAAATATAGGACGTGAACTGTGCAACTGACCAAGAAGATGCTTCAATTGGTCCGTGGGATGAACGAATGGCGGGAGGAAGACAAGAACTGAAAGGACCTACGCATTGAGGAATGTATGAATGGGAGGAAGCCGCTGTCTTGAAGGAGCTTGAGCTCAAAAATCAAAGTGTGGGCTGATGCCCAGATGCAGGTGTCCCTGATCCAAACCGATATAAACTCTTTAAAGCAGTGAAACACAGCACTGAGGTGTCGTGCGCGGGCTGAGAATATGGCAGAGTAGAGGTTGACTTAAGAGCTGTTGAGAGAGAATCCCAATTGTGACAAAGTTCGAGCCTCATACCACTAAGCTTGCTATCACTTGATAGAAATGGCTCATATTCGAAAATATTTGCTTCTATACGTATCTCCTTTTTATTAGTACTTGATAATGTCCGAATCGATTTGCATTTTTAAGACATTTTATTCGTTGTGCATTTTAGTAACCCCTCCCTTCTATTCTTTTTTTAAATAACATAAACACTACTCCTTAGTATTCAAATTGCATTAAGTCGTCTTTTGTAATTTTTTTTTCATAGGCCTGCTAGAGTGTGACAGCATCGGACAATATGGTTTCGGCCCGTCTTGACATAAAACACAGTTCTGCATCACTCTGGGAATTTCGCACAGGCACTCAGGGAAAACCTGGAAATCTCAGGGAATTCGGAAATGTCAACTTGGTAGACACCATAAGGAAGGTTCGGCTTAGAAAACTGAAACCTCTGCTGGAAACTGTGGCAGTACTCGCAAGTTAACCGGTAAGTGGTTTTAGATAAAAACGTGGCATAGTTGGGCGAGATTGCTGAGCAACGTAAAAGTGTAACTGCACTTAACGATCGCCGACAATAAAATTGGAGGACAGTACAACGCATAGTGCCATGCATGTGTCGTCCTTCAGTTTGGTTGCCTACGTTTGCTAATTAGATGCGGAGATGCGCTTGCTAAGATGTAGCGGTGGCGTAGAGGTAGAACATCTGCCTCACGTGCAAAGAGGTCCGTGGTTCGAATCCCGGTGCCGCGCAATTTTCCACCGGAATAAAAAAAATCTGCGTGTTGATAAAATTGCATAAACAGGCCTGGAGTGTGGCCTGATCCCGGTGACCAGAACCGGTAAGGCACTCCCTCACCAGAGCAGGATTCGCCACCCTGCTGTAGTCCTTGGCCACAGCCTCCTATATGAATACAACAACCAAGCCCCGGCCCTTAGTCCCCAGCAGCTGCGAAGCAACTGACCACGGCGGCGGTCAGACCTGCGACGCAGAAGTAAGTGCAAAGAATCCCTGGCTCCGGATGGGCCGCCATGGCAATATGAACCTGGCAACGTTTAACGCTAGAACATTACCTAGTGAGGCGAGTCTAGCAGTACTATTGGAGGAATTAGTGGGCAGTAAACGGGTATAATAGGGCTCAGTGAAGTTAGGAGGCCAAAAGACGCATATATAGTGCTGAAAAGCGGGCACGTCCTGTGCTGCCGGGGAATAGCGGAGAGACGAGAACTAGGAGTCGGGTTCCTGATTAATAAGAATATAGCTGGTAACATACAGGAATTCTATAGCATAAACGAGAGAGTGGCAGGTCTTGTTGTGAACCTAAGGAGGGAGGAAAGAGAAAAGAAGAAGGCAGGGAGGTTAACGAGAATAACGTCCGGTTGGCTACCCTACACCGGGGGAATGGGAAAGGGGAAAGCAAAGATCACAGGGAGAGAGAGGAGGGAAGGAAAGAAGGAAATTGCGGCAAGTTCGCTGACGCGTGTGATTTTCCAAAAATTGCCTTAATAGTCACAGGTGGTCGCACAAACCCGTCGTCCTTAAGAAACACAAAAGTGCCTTCACCGCTTTATGGGCCGACGGGCGATGGGGGCGGTGTTCCAGCACCACCTGCACAGAAAGCGGCCGATTGTCCAGTTTTTGGATTGTGAACCTAATAAGAAAAAATAAGAGGTACAAAATCAAGATTGTCAGGTCTACGCCCCTACATCCAGTCATGATGACCAGGAAGTCGAAACCTTCTGTGAAGACGTGGAATCGGTGATGTGTAAAGTCAAAACAAATACACTATACCGATGGGCGACTTCAATGCCAAGGTAGGTAAGAAGCAGGCTGGACGCAAGTCAGTGGGCGAATATGTCATTGCCTCTAGGAATAGCAGGGGAGAGTTATTAGTAGAAATTGCAGAACAGAATAATATGCTGATAAAGAATACCTTCTTCCGCAAGCGGCATAACCGAAACTGGACGTGGAGGAGCCCAAATGGCGACACTAAAAATGAAATGGACTTCATACTCTGCTCTACCCCTGCCACCATACAAGATGTGGACGTGCTCAGCAAGGTGCCCTATAGTGACCATAGGATGGTAAGAACTCGAATTAGCCTAGACCTGAGGGGGGAACGGTAGAAACTGGCATATAAGAAGCCGATCAATGAGTTAGCGGTAAGAGGGAAAATAGAGGAGTTCCAGATCAAGCTACAAAACAGGTATTCGGCTTTAATTCAGGAAGAGGACCTTACTGTTCAAGCAGTGAATGATAATCTTGTGGACATCATTAACGAGTGTGCAATAGAAGTCCCTGGTAACGCCCTTAGGCAGGATACCAGTAAGCTATCGCAGGAGATGAAAGATCTGATCAAGAAACGCCAATGTACGAAAGCCTCTAACCCTACAGCTAGGATAGAACTGGCAGAACATTCAAAGTTAATCAACAAGCGTAAAACAGCAGACATAAGGAAGTATAATATTGATAGAATTGAACATGTTTTCAGGAACGGAGGAAGCTTAAGAGCAGTGAAGAAGAAACTAGGAATTGGCAGGAATCAGATGTATGCGTTAACAGACAAAGCTGGCAATATCGGTACTAATATGGATGAGATAGTTCAAGTGGCTGTGGAGTTCCATAGAGATTTATACAGTACCAGTCGTACCCATGACGATAATGAAACAGATAATAGTCTAGAGAAATTCGAAATCCCACAGGTAACGCCGGAAGAAGTAAAGAAAGCCTTGAGAGCTATGCTAAAGGGGGAAGGCAGCTGGGAAGGATGCGGTAACAGCAGATTTGCTGAAGGATGGTGGGCAGATTGTTCTAAAGAAACTGGCCACCCTGTATACGCAATGCCTCATGATTTTGAGCGTATCGGAATCTTGGAAAAACACTAACATAATCGTAAGCCATAAGAAAGGGGACACCAAAGACTGCAAAAATTATAGACCGATCAGCTTACTGTCCGTTGCCTACAAAGTATTTACTAAGGTAATTGCAAATAGAATCAGGAACAGCTTAGACTTCCGTCAACCAAAGGACAAGGCAGGATTCCGTAAAGGCTACTCAACAATAGACCATATTCACACTATCAATCGGGTGATAGAAAAATGTGCGGAATATAACCAACCCTTATATGTAGCTTTCACTGATTACGAGAAAGCGTTTGATTCAGTCCAAACCTCAGCAGTCATGGAGGCATTGCGGAATCATGGTGTAGACGAGCCGTATGTAAAAATACTTAAAGATATCTATAGCGGCTCCACAACCACCGTAGTCCTCCATAAAGAAAGCAACAAAATCCCAATAAAGAAAGGCGTCAGGCAGTGAGATACGATCTCTCCAACGCTATTCACAGCGTGTTTACAGCAGGTATTCCGAGACCTGAATTGGGAAGAATTGTGGATAAGAGTTTATGGAGAATACCTTAGCAACTTGCAATTCGCTGACGATATTGCCTTGCTTAGTATCTCAGGGGACAAACTGCAATGCATGCTCACTGATCTGGAGAGGCAAAGCCGGAGGGTGGGTCTAAAAATTAATCTGCAGAAAACTAAAGTAATGTTTAACAGTCTGGGAAGTTAACAGCAGTTTCCCATAGGTAGTGAGGCACTGGAAGTGGTAAGGGAATACATCTACTTAGGGCAGGTAGTGACTGCGGATCCGCATCATGAGAATGAAATAATTAGAAGAATAAGAATGGGCTGGGGTGTGTTCGGCAGGCATTCTCAGATCATGAACAGCAAGTTACCATTATCCCTCAAGAGAAAAGTTTATAACAGCTGTGTCTTACCAGTACTCGCGTACGGGCAGAAACTTGGAGGCTTACGAAAAGGGTTCTACTTAAATTGAGGACGACACAACGAGCTATGGAAAGAAGAATGATAGGTGTAACATTAAGGGATAAGAAAAGAGCAGAATGGTTGAGGGAACGAACGCGAGTTATTGATATCTTAGTGGAATTCAAGAAAAAGAATCGGGCATGGACAGGACACTTAATGAGGAGGGAAGATAACCGGGGGCCATTAAGGGTTACAGAATGGATTCCAAGGGGTGGGAAGCGTAGCAGGGCGGCAGAAAGTTAGGTGGGTGGATGAGATTAAGAAGTTTGCAGGGACAACATGGCCACAATTAGTACATGACCGGTGTAGTTGGAAAAGTATGGGAGAGGCCTTTGCCCTGCAGTGGGCGTAACCAGGCCGATGATGATGATGATGATGATGATGTTTGCTAAGTGCATTTCTCGATTCATGTTGTATATGGTGGTAATGAAGTTTCCACCAATGCAACACGGCGACATAACATTCCAGCCATCGCTGCCTGGCAATAGGGTCCTGCGGATTAGAGTAAATGGCCATAAATGAGCAATGTTATCGCGAAGAAATTTTTGAAACTCGGGACTTTGCATTTCAGTAAGAGCAATTAGACATCTAATACATTTTTAAGGTCTAACGGGCTGACCATGGGGACACTCAATACGTCGCAATGCGGACGCGGACAATATGTTGAAGTTTTGGTTTCGTTCCTCCTCAGCATCGTGGTGCACGCGTCTTATTTTTCTTTGTTAACTTGTACGCTACACTTGTACAATAAAATCTGCAGCATTTAGCACTCAACACAGTTTCGTCTCTCAACACATACACTGCAACAGAAGCGTGCTTTCACTGGCTGCAATTTCCTGAATTTCAACTTTTTTGCAATACGCGCAATCTGCTGCACTCGCATTTGCCCTGCCTTCTTAAATACAGGGTGTGTCAAGAAACGTGCTTGAGAGAGAGGGGGAGAGAGAAAGCGAGGAGCCAAGAAAGGCAAGTAGGTTAACACGTCACGCGTTCTGTTTCCTACTAACAGGTTGCGATCGCTGTTGCGCTCACCGACGACAATCTTTCCCATATCTACAGCGACTCTATAGCCACTATCAGAGCTTTCCAAAAGGGCACGGTCTGCGCACAGGCTCTCAGAATTGTTTCAAAGAAACAGATGAAAAATCACTTCATATACTGGTTCCCGGCACACTTAGGACCAAAGATCGGCGACGTCCCCAACCTTAACGAGGCGGCACACGAGGCTGCGCGCGCGCTTACAGACCGCGCGGCTTCACCCAACCACTCGGAGAATAAGGACGCGCCCACTACATACAATGAAATCACTAAACACTACTACCTACAACGCAGGCAGTATAGCACGCCACACCGCACGCTCACTCGAGCTCAAGGGGTTACACTCAGAATGCTACAAACAGACACATACCCCACTCAAAACAGATTACACCATTACATGCCTGAGCTCTACGACAAGTCTCATTGCACCAATTGCAATACATCCCTTAACGTATATCATTTACTCTGGCCGTGCTCGCAAGCTCATGTAAACTACGAACAGGACAAGCGCAAGTTTGAAGAAGCAATTCGTAGTGAAGAACTCGCTCCCCAACTCTGGGCCGTCCAGCAGGTCCACGACGCCACCAGGAAACTCAACCTCCCGGTTCCGTCGTGGGAGACGCCCACTCCATGAGAGCCCAAAGCTCTCGTGGCCTGCAGGACCTGAATAAAGTTGATTTCATTCCTTCCTTCCTACCCTGCACTGGGGGATGGGGATAAACAGTTCAAAAAAGAGTAAGTTTAGGTGAAAGGGAACTATTATTGCACACACTCCAAGTCAATGAACGGTCGCAGAGACATGCCCACTTCGTGTATTTTAGCAACGCGGTTATTGCTTTTTGCGGCAGCGTCGCGCGCAGCAATTGTTCAAGAATCCTTGCTTCATAATACGGTCTTGAACTCAGCCGGTTTTATGCTGTGTGGAATTCATAACGGGAAGAAAAGTCCAGAACGTGAACAGTATTTTCTTAGGTCCCGCAGGAGTTGTGCGTCAGTGCGTAATCCTTCTCATGGGGAACGAGTAAGCGTTCGTGAACGTCATCCTGATGCACGGAATCTTAGATAAAAAAAGGTAAATTCAGATGCATAAATTATTTTCATATATTTTTCTTTAGCACGTGAACGTACATTTCAAATTGAATCGAGGTAGTAATTAGACCAATAGTTAGGCCTTTGAATCCGTCATATTTACACTAGGGAGTTATGCCATCCATCCAACGGTGAAAGCGCATCAACTTGGAACTTGCTTGCTTGCTTTCATTGTGCTAGCACTCCGGCCCGCTGTGTGTTGCTCAGTGGATAGGGTGTTAGGATGCTGAGCACCAGGGCGCGGGATCGAATCCCGCCCATGGCGGCTGCATTTCCATAGGGGCGGAATACGAACACACCTGTGTACTTGCATTTAGATGCACGTTAAAGAACCTCAGGCGATCAAAATTTCCCTGCTACGGCGTGTCTCATAATTAGACCGGTGTTATCGCGCGTAAACCCCATCAATTCATTTTTAGTACCCCTCCGGAACAGCTGTTTCTGTGTACACTAAATTCCGTTCAGAGATCAACTAGTTTTTCTACATTTTTATACAATAAAGAGAATTTCTCATAGAATCGCCCAAGAATCTCACGGATGTTTTTGTTTTTAGCATTTCCATTCAATTATTCAATATGCATGCTGCATTTTTGGAGCTATAATTATTTGCAACCACGATCACTTTCACTACATATATATATATATATATATATATATATATATATATATATATATATATATATATATATATATATTAATGTTAGAGAAAACAACAATGTTTAGCTCATCAAATTGAACTTCTCTACTTAGTTAGGACAAAACGTAAAGCTTTGCAGTGGTGCAACCCCGGCTAGTTTGGAACTGAAACATGAGGCCAAGGTACAATGATGATCAGTGCAATAGGCGTTGCCAAACAACAATGCATGCACAGTTTTCTAATACAGTTTTTATATACTACTGCATTCATATCGTCTTTAGGCGCACGAGGCATGGCGGTACGTCAGACATCCAGAAAGGGAACGACCTCGTACAACGTCATACAGCATCACCGCCTTACGATAGCGACTGTCCAACAGGTCCGACAAGGGTAGGCAACAGCAGGGCCCGCGACACGTGTGCCGATCTTGCGCTCGCGTCCTGACTTCAGAATGTCACGTGCGAAAACACCAACGACATGCTAGGAAGCGACTACTTGAAAGTAGCAATCGCAGTACACGCAGGAAACTTCCCAAGAAGAAAGATACGCTTCCCCAAAATCACGTACTAGGCAAAGTTCCGGAGTGAAAGAGAAACGCAATAAGCCAAAGCGATAAGTGATCTGGAGGGCTGGGATAAAGAACTGCAGGGATCAGTGGCCAAACACTCCAAGGAGAATGCACTCACCCCTGCCAATCTGACAGTGGACCCGCGCCTCTTACACATGCGGGAAGTGCGCCACAAACTTCTGACAAGGTGGTGAAAGCAGTGGCAGAACTGTAAGCTAAAAGTTTGCGTCGTGGCGCTAAGGGACGAGGCATAGCGTTACGCAGAGCAATTGCACGAAAGAACTGGGACAAGTTCTGTAAAATCTTCCAAGGTACGCTTGGCACTGCGAAGACGTGGGCCATGCTCAGGCATCTCCTAGGTCCGACGGAGAACAGGAGAGAAACCAAGCACACGATGAGCCGAGTAATGTCCAATTTGGGAGGCACAGACAATCAGCTTTTGTCTGACTTACAAAGTAGATACTTTGCCCAACCTATACTCGGTGCACAGGCTGTGGCTGACTACGTCGGATCTGAAAACTGCAAGCTCGACTGGCACATAACTTGTTCCGAGCTGACGCGAGCAATCGCAAGACTCACTAGAAACACTACTCCGGGCAAGGGTGGAATCACCAACAAGGTGCTACGTAACCTGCACAATGCAAGCGTTTAGGTAATACTTAAACGTTTCAGTATACACTGAAACAGAGGGACCTTGCCCCCGGAATTTAGGCGTGCTGAGATTACATTGAATGAATGAATGAATGAATGAATGAATGAATGAATGAATGAATGAATGAATGAATGTTTATTTCATCTTGAATACACTTTCAAGAAAGGTGCAGGGGCAAAAGGCGCACAGCGCCTGACAGGGGCCCCTGTATCCCCAATATAAGTTGTTATTATACATTATTTAGTGGTAATTCATTGGCAGTGAGCGGACACACACAACGTTACATATTTTAACACATTATGCACACAAACTGAGAACAGTAATAACATAAATTTTTGGGTTACAGTTTGTTTACTAATATAGATAATATAGATAATAATATATAGTGCACAGTCAATAACCTAAAGGGTATACAGGTAAATTACCATAGTGCACTAAAGTGCAGCATATAACCATGAACATGTACGTATCCACGTAAAACAGAAAAACAGCGAAAAACTGGAAAAAAAGCGGGTTATAATATATTTATGTAGCAATAATCACTCTCTCAAACACTGTGTTAGTAAAAATTCCTTCACATGGCTTTTGAAGGCGTTTCTTGTCATACTGAAATCAGTGGTATCTTCTAGCTTATTTAGGATTGTTAGTACTTGGTACCTGCTTGTTTGTTTACCCTACTTGGTCCTTGTGTTTAGGGTCCGTTTTCTTTTTAGTCTCATATCGTAAGGAGCTTCATTATTGTTTTCGTGTATATAGAGTGCATTTTTATATATATACTGCAGTAGTTTAAAATCGTAAACGTCGTTAGCTTTAAGCATTCGGTATTTAAAGAATAATGGTAATGTGCTTAGTTCATGACATGGTCCCTGATAGTTTTCGTAAATGCGCAATATTTTCTTTTGTAGAATAATGAGCCTGTTGTAGTTAGCTTTTGTTGTGGTACCCCATACCAATATGCCGTACGATAATCTGGAGTAGAACAGTGAAGTATATAGATTTTGTTTCAGCCAAATAGGTATTAAGTGTGCAATTTTATACAAGCAACCAACAGATCGGGAGAGTTCGGTAGCTAAATTATTAATGTGAACATTCCATGAAAGGTGCTCTTGGAACCAAACACCAAGAAACTTTTGCTCTTTAACCCTGGTTATCTGTTGCCCTTCAAAAGTTAAAACTATTTCTCTACTTAGTGGTTTGTTAAGTGCACGAAATATTATGTACTTTGTTTTTGTTGTGTTAAGCTGCAGCCTATTTTGCCGGAGCCAAGCCGCGAGGGATGCAAGGTAAGTGTTGGCCCTTCTTTCTAAATCTGTTAAATCTGTGGAATTAAAAAAGATATTAGTATCATCGGCATACATAATAAGTTGAGGAGAGTTGGGTATAGTTACAATGTCATTAATGTAAACAAGAAATAAAAACGGTCCTAATATTGACCCCTGTGGAACGCCTTGTATTAACTTTAGCTGTGATGATGTGGCGTCTTTTATTTGCACGATCTGATAGCGGTCACTTAAGTAGATTTTAACGAGCTCTGATACAACTCCCCGCACACCATATCTAAACAGTTTGTGCAGTAGGATATCGTATTTTATTGAATCAAATGCTTTCTTTAAATGCTTTCTTTACATTGATACCAAAGCCTCGAAAAACGCCTTGCCTGGAGAACCTAAGACCCATTTCGCTCACGTCTTGCCTCGCAAACTGACGGAACGCGTGGTCTTAGGCAAGCTACAGACGCATATCGAAAAACGACTACTGACGCGGAACACGATGTTTGGTTTTAGGGCCAACCTATCAACACAAAACGTGCTTCTGCAGCTCAAAGAGGAAGTGCTGGATGCAGCACCGCCGTGCTCCCGAAAGCAATTCTTGCACTAGAACTAAAGGGGACCTTTCAGAACGTGGGGCACGAAGCCATACCAGCTAATCTCCGTTACACGATTTGCGGCCGAGAAGCTTACAACTGCGTGAGGGCTTTCCTCAAAAATCGCATAGCAATAATAGGACTGAGAATTGTGAGGTCACAGAGAGCAGACACATCTAATAGAGGAACGCTACAAGGAGCAATGCTGTCGCTGACACTTTTCAACGTGGCCATGATGAAACTTCCAGCCAAACTCGAGAAAGTACCGGGGTTCAGACATGCCTTGTAAGCAGACGACACCACGATGTGGATGATCGGAGGATCATTAGGAGAACAAAAAGAGGCATTACAGTAGGCAGTGCACCGTCGTAGCAAGATACGCGGAAACGTGCAGACTGCAATGCGCGCTGGAGAAGTCGGAGTTCCTCATAATCGCGAAGCGCTCACGAGGGCGATCAAGCACTCAGGCGCCAACCATCCACCTGCGAATGGGTACTAGAGAAATCGCCAAGGTGGACAGATTTCCTATCCTCGGTTTACACTTACAAAAGAACGGGGGACGGAGGATGCGCCATAAACAAGTTGCAATACACGATGACGCAGGTCTTGCGCATGATGAAGCGAATTACCAGCAGCAAGAGGGGCTTCAAGAAACAGGACCTGATACAACTAGCGCATTCTCTTGTGAGTCGCATCGCGCACCCGGCAACATATATTTAAATTTCAGCAATGTAAAGGTGGAGTTACTCGACCGGCTGATACGCAAGGCGTATAAGAAATTGCTCGTACTCCCGCCCGGAACAGCCCCTTTCGCCTCGTGGAGACAACGGTGTACAATGCAAAGGAAATTATAGAGGCCCACCTGGTCAACCAGAAGGAAAGACTACAACGCACAACAGCGGGACACTGCGTCTTGAAACGCCTGGGATATTCCGTACGGATGACCATAGCACTGGTACAAATTCCACCACGAATACGGGAAGCTATGCTGGTCTCACCGATTCCCTGACACATGCACCCGAGCATCCACATCGTATAGTGACATTCCCGAGCTCAGGGGCTCGCAATGAAGTATGAGAACCATCCCAAAGTCTTGTACGTAGACGCGGCCAGCACCGCATGAAGCAATGCATTTCACGCTAGCGTAATTGACAAAACGGGAACGAAGTAAATGCGTCGTTGCTTTCCAGAGCGAGCGCTGCAGAGGCAGAGGGAGAGGGACTAGCAATAGCTTCAGCCATCACGACGAGACTATACTGGGAGTGCACCATAGTTACGCCGGACTCCCACAGAGCATGTGGAAATTTTACAGGGCCAAGATTTTCAGGGCCGCACATAGGATTCTGATTGGGGCACAGCAGCACCCGCCATACATACAAGTAGTGTGGTCTCCAGGGCATGAGTGCTTACGCGGCAATCAACAGGGTCACGCCTGTGGTAATATGCGGTAGGCGGGAGTGTGACGGATAAACATATGAAGACAGTGCGCCGTGTGGTGGCGAAGAGGACAGCGACTTTTTGCAAATACCCGCGAGAGAGTCATCATCATCATCGACACTGAGGTGGGAGCGTCGGCAGGGGCGCCTCAAAATGCGTGGCGCGACACAGTGTGGCCCGTGACCCCGTGGCGTGAGCAGTGCGCGAGGTTGGGTGTTCGAGGGCAAAGAGCTTCGTCGCTGGGCGTCTGACCCATAGGAGCATCGCCGCACGCGCCACAATGCCATACCCGAGTCAATGCTGTCGCCCGCTGAGAAGTTACCTCGCCCAGGTCTTCCGCTGGGCAACTGTCCCAGAAGGGCTGGCGGTCCTGAACCGGGGAGATCGAACGTACGGGTGAGCGGCCACAGGGCTACCCCGCCAGCTGTGGACGCGACCCGGTGACTTCGGCCGTGGGCTCCCGAGCGCAAACCCCGCCGGAGGGAAACCTGGCACGCAGAAGCTCTCGTATATCGACTGTTGCGCAGGGCCACCTGAGCCCCGCGAGGCGGTCCGACCCGGCCGTCCGACCCGGCCGTCCGACCAGGCCGTCCGACCAGGCCGTCCGACCCGGCCGTCCGACCAGGCTGTCCGACCCAGCCGTCCAACGCGGCTGTCCGACCCGGCCGTCCGACTCAGCCGTCCGACCCGGCCACCCGACACGGCTGTCCGACCCTGCTGGCCGACATCGGTTCCACGAGGTCTCCGACGTGGCGACACGCGCTTACGCCTGAACAGTAGGCCAATTATAATCCACCGATCCATACATATAGCTGCATGTTGTCTATGAGGCATTTTGGGGAATTGTGACCTGTGTGCGCCGTTTTCTATATGTTATGTGCGTCAATACATGTCTGATGTGTGTTTGTGCTTCTTCGCGCTGCTTCTGCCTTTTTCTGGAGTAATCCTGCACCCAATAACATCACAAACTATCGAGCCTGCCAGGATTCACTCGTAAATACAGTGAAAGAGGGCAGTTTTGCTTGAGCGCAGACACACATTAGTAGACGGCACCATGGATTTAGAGAAAATCACGGCTATAGGACTCCAAATGGGATTGTCAGGCGCAGAACTTGCAGATGGACTGAGGCCGAACAGGCATAACAAAGGGACGAGTGAGCTGCGGAGTGGGAGGCAATGAAGGAAGCTGCTGAATTAGCGCGCTTAGCTGACGAGAGGCAGCGTGAGATCCTCAAGCTAAAGCTGCAGCTTCAGGAAGGAGCTCGGAATGGGCCGGTGGCGGCTTCTGAAATTTTGACTGCGCCAAGCACCTCCTCGTCATCTCTCAATACGCAGAAGTTATTTCTCTAAAGGTGTTTATTTGGCAGAGCTTGGATCAGCGTAACGTTGACGGGCAGGGCAGTCACAGATTCCAAGCACGAGAGCCGTTGCTGAGCAGGAGCGCTCGACCCACTAGCGTTTAGAGCCAGTAGCGCTGAAACCACTAGCGTCTCTTATCGCTACAGTCACCCCCCCCCCCCCCACGGAAGAGAGAAGGGAGCCGTCCGGCGACCTAACAGCTCGTCACGATGAGCGGGTCGTAGTAACGCTTTAAACGGTCGACATGGACAATGTCTCGTCCACGGCGGCGCATGTCTGAAGATGGCTCAACTGTTTCTATGACATAGTTCTCAGGAGATCGCGTTCGAGAACACGATAAGGGCCTTCATACATAGGGACCAATTTTGATGAGAGGCCAGGGGCAGTTAAAGGAACTGAGAGCCACGCGAGCGCTCGCGGATCGAAGGTGACCGTGGCAGTGGCCTCACCGCGAGTGCTCCTCTGGCGCTCTTGATCAGCGGAAGTAAAGGCCCGTGCAAGGTCGCGGCACTTTTCTGCATGTCTGACCGTGGCAGAAATATGCACTCACTCGGATGCATCCGGCCGGTACGGAAGAATGGTGTCGATGGTGTGCGAAGGGTGTCGATCATACAGCAAGAAATTGGGTGAAAATCCAGTGGTGCTATGCGTTGCGGTATTATACGCGTAGGTGACGAATGGCAGAACGGTGTCCCCGTTCGTGTGGTTGGAGGCAACGTACATTGAATGCATGTCGCCGAGCGTACGGTTGAAGCGTTCTGTGAGGCCATTCGCTTGAGGGTGGCACGCCGTAGTCGTACGATGAACAACGTGGCATTCTTTGAGAATCGCTTCAACTACTTCCGACAGAAAGACGCGTCCACGAACGCTGAGCAGTTCTTGAGGTGGACCATGCCGCAGGATGAATCGGCGAAGCAGGAATGATGCAACATCGCGTGCTGTAGCTGCTGGGAGAGCGGTGGTTTCAGCGTATCATGTAAGGTGACCTACTGCCACAATGGCCCAGCGGTTACCTGCCGACGTCAGGGGAAGTGGCCCTTACAAATCAATGCCAACGCGCCCGAATGGCCGGATAGGGCAGGGTGGAGGCTGCAGACCAGCTGGCGGGTGGTGGGGTGAAGATTTTTAGCGCTGGCAGTCGCAGCATGAGCGAACGAACTTTTGAATGTCGTTGTACATTCCTTGCCTGTAGTAGCGTCGTCGGAGGCGATGGTAGGTTTTGAATAGTCCCGAGTGAGCACACTGTGGATCAGAGTGGAACGATGCGAAGATTTCAGAAATCAGGCTTCGAGGTACAACTAATAACCACTGGCGGCTTTCAGAGGTGTAATTACGTCGGTGAAGCAGGTCGTCGCGAATGGCGAAATGGTGAAATGGCGAGCTTGATGGCGCAATGCACGAGCGGTTGGCTGCGATGATGGATCAGCAAGGCAGTCTATGATGGAGGCAATCCACGGGTCCTTGCACTGCTCAGAAACGATAGCCCCAATGTCGACGGAAGAAACGTCAAGCTAGGATATTGCGCAGCAGGCATTGTCGTATGGCAAGGGAGAACGTGAGAGGGCGTCAGCATCAGCATGCTGGCGTCCGTTGCGGTACAGTACGCGGATATCGTAATTCTGTAAGCGAAGCGCCCAGTGGGCGAGACGGCCTGAGGGATCCTTCAATGACGACAGCCAGCATAGTGCATGGTGGTCCGTGACGACATCAAATTGTAGACCATACAAATAGGGCCGGACCTTGGTAAGCGCCCAGATGATCGCCAGGCAATCTTTTTCCCTGGCGGTGTAATTGGTCTCTGCTTTAGTAAGCATACGACTTGCATATGCGACAACATATTTAGGAAACCTTCTTTGCGGTGCGCTAGGAAAGCGCCGAGGCCAACACCGCTGTTATCTGTGTGTACCTCAATAGGTACCATCGGGTCGTAGTGGCGCAAAATGGGAGGAGACGTCAGTAAACGATGGAGCTTTGTGAAAGCCTCGTCGCACTCGGACGATCACGAATGGAGAGGTCCGTTGCTGCCAAGGAGCTTCGTCAGGGGCGATATGACGGTGTTGAAATTGCGAATGAAGCGCCTGAAGTAGGAACACAAACCTACAAAACTGCGCAGTTCTTTGACGGACATCGGTTTAGGAAATTCAGCTATGGCACGCAGTTTGTCTAAATCAGAGAGGATTCCATCCTTCTAGATGACGTAACCTAGTATCGTGAGCTGCCACGCTGTATATCGGCACTTCTTTAGGTTCAGTTGGAGGCAAACATTTGCTAAGCACGTCAAAACACGCCGTAGGCGTTGAAGGTGCGTGGTGAAGTCAGAGGCAAAAACAACAACGTCGTCGAGATAACATAAGCACGTGTGCGACTTCAAACCGCGGAGAACTGTGTCCATCATGCGTTCAAAGGTTGCTGACGCAATACAAAGTCCAAACGGCATGATGTTAAATTCGTATAAGCCATCGGGTGTGACAAAGGCTGTCTTCGGCCTATCGACGTCAGCCATGGGTACTTGCCAATAGCCGGAGCATAAATCTAGAGATGAAAAGAATTCTGCTCCTTGTAGGCTATCGATGACATCATCGATTCGCGGCAGCGGGTATACGTCTTTGCGAGTGATCTTGTTCAGGCACCGATAGTCAGAACCGGTACACAGAACCGTACCGAGCCGTCCTTTTTCGTAACAAGGACGACAGGGGTGCCCATGGACTGTTCGACGGTCGGATCACTTCGCGGTGAAGCGTATCGTCTATTTGCTCATTAATCACACGACGTTCTGTCACAGAGACGCGATATGGTCGTTGTCGCAATAGCGATTAGGAGCCAGTGTCACTATGGTGCGTGACAGCAGACGCACAGCCCAGGGAAGGTTGCCCGACCTCAAAAGAAGAACGAAATTCGTCTAAGATGCGCAGAAGCTGCGAACGCTGAGGTGGGGTGAGGCCATCGGCAATAGATGAATCCAGCACACCTGTGGGCAAAGGGTCCGACATAGAGAGAGAATCGAGCGTGTTGTAACTGGCGCAGGACGTGTCTTCGGGAACATCCGTAATTTTTACGGCGTTGATCACTTCCACGTGGCCACGACATTCGCCTTAAAGCAGCATCACAGGGTATGAGAAGGGGTTACAGACAAAAATAGCTGTGGAGCCCTGTTTACGTTCACAGTCGCAAAAGGCAGCAGCAGACCTTTTCGATTATAACAATGGCCCGACGGAGAAAGTAGTGCGATGGCGTCAGAGAGGCTGCTGCAATGCATTGATACAATAACTGACGAGTTGGGAGGAACGTTTGTGTCGTGCCTGACGAGTAGTTTGCTCGCAAAAGAAGCATTATCGGCAAGCGTCATATCTGAGACCTGCAACAGTTCTAGTTTGGCCCGTGCGCAATGAATTACGGCATCCTGGCGGGCGAGAAAGTCCCACCCCAGTATAACTTCGCGGGAGCACGAGGAAATCACAATAAATTCGACGGCGTATACAACGTCCTCGATGAGAATACGAGTGGTGCACGTCGCAATCGGGTGTATACGCTGTGCGCCTGCTGTTCGGAGGGCGAGTCAAGCAATGGGCGTCCTAACCTTTCGAAGGAAGCGACAAAGCTTTGCGTCCATAACTGATACAGCGGCTCCGGGTATCCACGAGGGCATATGTGCGCACACCGTCAACTAACACGTCTATCACATTGGTCGGGCTACGTTGAGGACTTCCGCGTTTCGACGGGGTCACAGCCCTTGCCTCATGGACTGCGACGATTAGTTTTCCTCATCCCGAGCTTCGAGACGAGGCCGCATCGGTGATGGGGAGCGTCGGCGTGGAGAAGTTGAGTGGCGGATGTTGGCGGAACGGCGGAATGGTGGTGATGCAGCCTGAGGTTCGTCGTCGTAATAAGGGCGCGGAGAACCCGCCAGAGAACTTGGCCCATGTGGTGTAGCGCTAGACGACTGCACGCGACTACAGTGGCGTGCGACGTGGCCTGCATGGCCACACGCAAAACATATCGGTCGATTGTCCGCTGTACGCCACTGAGTCGTTGCGGCAGGTCCCATCTGTGTGGAAGGACGCGTTGGACGTGGCGGCTGGTGAAGTGATTGCATAACAGGCTGTTGTCGGGGCATAGCGAGGACTTCGGCGTACGTGAGAGGTCCCCATTGAGGGAGTTGTTAAGGCTGGGTGACGACTTCCGCGTAGCTTAGTGGCACAGCTGTCGGGATCTGTTGGGGCCTGGCCATGACTTCGGCGTAGCTGTGAGGCGCAGCCGCAGGAACACGCTGGTGGTGCTGAGGCAAACCCTCGTGCAGTTCTTGCGCTATGACGCGGCAAAGCGGAGGCGCAAAACTTTGCGTAGGCGCGTGTACCGACTGCGGCTGCGCAAAATCCACCAGCGAGAGTTGCCGGGCAACTTCCTCGCGGATGAACGCCTTCATTTCTGCGAGCAACGCTGCCTGGTTGGACATGGCAGCCAAACTAGCGAGGTGTTCGTCATGCGGTAGAGATCGACGGGTCAGTGACCACTGCCTGCGGAGTTCTTCATAGCTCTGACACAGTGTGAAAATTTCAGCCACAGAGCGTTCACTTTTGGCCAGCAACATGTTAAAAGCTCATGGTTATATTGCGCTCAGTTTTACACAGACGATATTAAGGAAGGACAGGACGTGGATGGACGTGGACGGACGGATCATTGCACTACGTCTGTCCACGTCCTGTCCTTCCTTAATATCGTCTGTGTAAAACAGAGCGCAATATAACCATGAACGCTCACCAACTAGCCCCCTTCATTGCTTTACTAAATGTTAAAGCCGTTATTTTCTATGCCCTTCAGGATGTTTTGGATTCGATCAGACTCCGCCATGGTCGAATCGACTTCCCTGCATAGGTCCAGGACATCTTCGACATAGCTGGTAAATCTTTCGCCTGGCTGTTGAGCTTGTTCTCGCAAACGTTGCTCGGCACGCAGCTTGCGAACAGCAGGGCGATCAAATACATCGGCGAGGGAAGTCTTAAATTCTCACCATGTCTGGAACTCTGCTTGATGGTTTTTATACCACAGGCTGGCCACTCCAGCGAGGTAGCACAGAACATGGCTCAGTTTGGCCGCTTCGTCCCACTTGTTACGGTCGCCTACCCTGTCGTACGCCGTGAACCATTCGTCCACGTCAGTGTCGTCCGCTCCAGTGTAGATAGGAGGGTCGTGATGACGAGGCGCCCCGGGACACGCAGTGGATGCAGGAGGAGGCGTTTGCTGGGAGGCCTCTTGGGGCATGGTAGATGGTAGGGTACGGGACCGGAGTTCCAGGATGATCGTCTGACGTACCCCGCACCTCCACCAATTCTAAAGGTGTTTATTTGGCAGAGCTCCGAGCAGCGCAACGTCGACGGGCAGGGCAGTCACAGCTTCCAAGCACGAGAACCGTTGCTGAGCAGGAGCGCTCGACCCACTAGCGTTTAGAGCCAGTAGCGCTGAACTCACTAGCGTCTCTCTTCGCTACACTCCCTTTGTTCGACGAGAAATGCCATTACTTACACGCCTATTTACAGCGATTTAAGCGCGTAGCAACAGGGCAGGACTGCCCACAAGAAAAATGGGCTCTTGCTGTGAGCATGTGTCTAACTGGTGAAGCTTTAACTGCGATCCGTCGGATGACTGTCGCCTATTCGTTAGATTACCCGAAGGTAAAGAAAGTTTTACTACAGAGATTACTATTCACGGCTCAAGGCTACCAAGAGAAGTTTCGAAAAGCACGAGCAGTAGCGGGCGAAACTGGAAGACAGTTAGCAGCAACAATTTCAGTCTATTCTGATCATTGGATTGAGATGGCTAACATGCTTAAAACGTATGAAGGTCTACGAGATCACATGATCTCTGAACAGTTTACACACTGTTGGGAGCCAAAGCTATTCATTTTCTTGAGGGAGCGAGAGTGCAAATGTCTTGTTAAACTTGCTAACTTAGCGGATCACTTTTTTGAAGCGCAGAACTGGACAAACCTAGAAAACAGTCCCGATAACACGAAGGATTCCGGTGGGAAAGACATTCAAGCTCCCAGGAAATCACAACTCATGTGCAACCTCTGTCACCGGTTTGGACATTTGGCTCCTGACTGCCGTACCCTACCTAAGCGTATGTTAAATTGTGAGTTGTGTGACAGAACGGGGCATACAGCTCAAAATTGCCAAACTCGGTATGGGGACAACAAACCGGCTTCTCCGTGTGCACTTACCGAATTTCGATTAGTTCCGACTCGTCCAATGAAAGAATAAAAGCGTCCAGTAAAGAAGACTCGCCGATCAAGTGACAATGACGACAAGAACCCTGGGACTGCTGTAACTTCCCTCATCGATGGGATGCCAGTGGCTGAAGGCCGGCTGCTAGGAAGGAGCGTTCGTGTATTACGAGACACGTGTAGTAATACCGCAATTGTCAGACGAGAACTCGTTCCAGAGGTGAATATGACGGGAAGAACGAGCAACATTGTTCTTCTGGACGGCTCAACAAGCTACCTACCTGAAGCTGTCGTACAAGTGAACACGCCATACTTTACAGGCAAATTAACAGTGGTATGTATGGAAGAACCCTTCCACGATGTAATTCTGGGAAATCTTCAGGGCGTCAGAGGGCCATACAAACCGGACTCTGACTGGAAGCACCCCGCTGCTCCCGACGCGGAGTTACCGTCGATAGAAAGAAAGCTGACTAAGGCGCCTAGGAAGCCTCAGCATGTATCGACCGTGGCTGAAGCCAAAACTGAAGAACATGAACAAGGCAAGATGTGTCCCTTGTGCGTTCCGAAACTTGTCTTTCGTGACGTAACTAAACCACGACGTATTGAAGAGCAGGGGAAAGACCCAACGCTGAAACATATTTTTGCTAAGGCAAGCAAGCCGTTTAACTCGAGAAAGGGTCACAGCTACGAATTCATCGAAGAAAAAGGATTGTTGTATCGCCTTTATCACCGGGCCACTGGCAGAACCTTTAAGCAGGTGGTCATACCAAAAATATTTACACATGGCATATTAGAAGTGGCACATGAAAACATCATGGCAGGACATAAAGGTATCAGGAGAAGAACCGGTCGTGTCCTACAAAAATTTTATTGTCCAGGTGTACACAGAGTCGTGAAACGCTTCGTGAAGTCGTGCGACAAGTGCAAAAGACAACCGCTAAAGGGAAAGTACAGGCCGCTCTACTTCCTCGTCAGTGTGTGCTTGTGTGTACGTGCAAGAATGAGACAAGTTCGTTCGGTCCTGAAGTTTTAGAAGCGCCGACACAAAGCCCGCCGAACTCGAACAAGCGGTGGGGACCAGGCCAGCGAAACCAACCCCTCAGAGGAGCACGCCAACTATGTCAACAACAGAGCGTTGCGCTGGAGTCTCCTTGTTGAGGAATATTCTTTTAGTGTTCACAACATAAAGGTTGTGACAATGTCGGAGATGACTGCTTCAGTCGCGCGCAATCATATGTTCATATACCAAAATGCCAATGAACAAACTCAAGTTCTTAGTCTTATTTGAAAGTGAACCGACTTGTGCGTCCGTACTTTAACTGGGCGCAATGCCCTGTGAACAATGTGTCTTGTGCTTATATGAACAATCGGACAAACGTTCGTGACAATTTTCCTTTTCTGTTTTTGATCCCGCATCCTTGTGTTAGAATCGTTGTGAACAACTTTCTCGAAAAGGGGGATATTGTGATAATATGTGGTACGCGGGAGTGCGAAGTATAAACATATGAAGACAGTGCGCCTTGCGGTGGCGAAGAGGACAGTGACTTTTTGCAAATACCCGAGAGAGAGCCATCATCGTCATCGACACCGATGTGGGAGCGAATGCGTGGCGCGACAGTGTGGCCCGTGGCCCCGCGGTGTAACCAATGCGCGAGGTTCAGCGTTCGAGGGCAAACAGCTTCCTCGCTGGGTGTCTGGCGCATAGGAGTAATCGCCGCCCGCGCCACTACGCCACACCCGAGTCAACGCTGTCGCCCGCTGAAGAGTTAGCTTGCCCAGTTCTTCCGCTGTGTAACTGGCCCTGGATGGCTGGCGGTCCTGAACCGGGGCGATAGAGCGTTCGGGTGAGCGGCCACAGGGCTACCCCGGCAGCTGTGGACGCGACCTGGTGACTGCGGCCGTGGGCTCCAGAGCGCAAACCTCGCTGGAAGGAAACCGGGCACGTGGAGGCTCCCGTATATAGACTGTTGCTCAGGGCCACCTGAGTCCCGCGAGGCGGTCCGACCCGACTGTCCGACCCGGCCGTCAGACCCGGCTGTTCGACCAGACCATGCGACCCGGCCGTCTGACCCGGCTGTGGGACCCGGCCGCCCGGCACGGCTGTCCGATCCTGTTGGCCGACACTGCTGTCCGACCTTGCTGGCCGACATCGGTTCCACGAGGTTGCGGACGCGGCGACACGTGCTTCCGCCTGAACTGTAGGCAAATTATAATCCACCGATCCATAGATATAGCCGCATGTCGGGTATGAGGTATTTTGGGGTACTGTCACGTGTTTGTGCCATTTTCTATATGTTATGTGCCTCAATACATGTCTGATGTGTGTTTGTGCTTCTGCGTGCGGCTTCTGCCTCTTTCTGGAGTGATCCTGCACCAAATAACATGACAACGCCTACGCCCCAATACATGCTCACCGGAAGCTGCCAGAGCGCCACGCCGAGAAGTTCCACCCCGAACCTATACTATTAACATACACGCACATCCTACATTATTATCGCTTTCGCGAAGAACACTACCACCACCTCATAATGCTCTGACGTGAGAGGAAGCGTTAATGTGGCGAAAACTCCAAACAAACACATATCGGCATTTGAGCCTCTGTCATTCCACAGAAATTGCGCTGCACTAGTATAAATGGTCACACTGCGATCAATGCGCAACGCTTCACCACATGACATGGGCTTGCGTAAGCACACCAAGGCTCATACCTATAAGAAACCCCACCACACGGCTATAGGAGGCAGCGCTGTCCAGCTCAGACTCGATGGACCAGCTCAACCTGGTCAACCGAGCGAGAAGGGCAGCTAAGGCCGCTGGACTCCTGGACGTAGGGCAGCACCCACTGCACAGCGGCAGAGCTGCCGACGCTGGTGTGCTCTTTTATATAAAAGTTAGTCTCTCTCTTTCTCTCTTTCATCAAACGACACACACGGCATAGATGCTTGCAGTTGAAACATTCTCCTCATCTTCAAATGACGTCAAGGCAGGCCTCCAGAACACATTTAGGCGTGGTCTTGTAGGTAAAATTTAATGCTTATTGCAGACCTGGATTGTGTAGTGGTCGCAGCCGTTGAATACGTACACGGGCCCTAAAAATATTGCGCGGCGCGCGAGCGCGCGGCGAAATGATCCTCGTTTCCTTCCAGCGGCGCCCCCCTGGTGTCGAGGCCGACGCCTGCGCGCATGCGCGTTTCTCTGAGACTGCAAATGTGCATGCTTCAACGCTTCCTCCTTGCGCGCCGGAGATATCCAAATGTCGCTGCGAGGTTCCCCTTTTGCTATAGGCACAAAACTATGCTCAATGAGTTAGCGGTAAGAAAGAAAACAGAGGAATCCCGGATCAATTTACAGAACAGATATTCGGCCTTAGCTCAGGAGGTGGAACCCAGCGTTGAAGCAATGAACGACAATCTTACGGGCATCATTAAGGGGTGTGCATAGAAGCCGTTGGTAACTTCGTTAGACAGGATAGCAGTAAGCTATCGCAGGAGACGAAAGATCTGATTAAGCAACGCCAATGCATGAAAGCATCTAACCCTACAGCTAGAATAGAACTGGCACATATTTCCAAGTTAATCAACAAGCTTAAGACAACTGGAATAAGGAAGTATATTATGGATAGAATTGAACATGCTCTCCGGAATGGAGGAAGCCCAAAAGGAGTGAAGAGTAAACTAGGAATAGGCAAGAATCAGATGTATGCGTTAGGAGGCAATCCCGCTAATTTGACTTCTAATATGGATGAGATAGTTCAAGTGGCTGAGGAGTTCTATAGAAATTTATACAATACCACTTGTCCCCACAACCATAATGGAACAGAGAATAGTCTAGAGCGATTGGAAATCCCCCAGGTTATGCAGGAAGAAATAAAGAAAGCCTTAGGAGATATGCAAAGGGGGAAGGCAGCTGGGGATGATCAGGTAACAGCAGATTTGTTGAAGGATGGTGGGCACATTGTTCTAGAAAAACCGGCCACCCTGTATACGCAATGCCTCATGACCTCGAGTGTACTGGAATCTTGGAAGAACGCTAACATAATCCTAATCCATAAGAAAGGGGATGCCAAAGACTTTAAAAATTATAGACCGATCCGCTTACTGTAAGTTCCCTACAAACTATTTACTAAGGTAATCGCAAATAGAATTAGGAACACCTTAGACTTCTGTCAAGCAAAGAACCAGGCAAGATTCCGTAAAGGCTACTCTACAATAGACCATATTCACACTATCAATCAGGTGATAGAGAAATTTGCGGAATATAACCAACCCTTATATATAGCTTTCATTGATTGCGAGAAAGCGCTTGATTCTGTCGAAGCATAAGCAGTCATGGAGGCATTATGGAACCAGGGTGTAGACGAATCGTATGTAAAAATACTGAAATATATTTATAGCAGCGCCATAGCCACCATAGTCCTCCGTAAGGAAAGCTACAAAATCTCAATAAAGAAAGGCGTCAGGCAGGGAGATACTATCTCTCCAATGCTATTCACAGCGTCTTTCCAGGAGGTATTCAGAGACCTGGATTGGGAAGAATTGGGGATAAAGGTTAGTGGAGAATACCTTAGTAACATGCGATTCGCAGATGATATTGCCCTGCTTAGTAACTAAGGGTACCAATTTCAATGCATGCTCACTGACCTGGAGGGGCAAAGCAGAAGAGTGGGTCTAAAAATTATTCTGCACAAAACTAAAGTAATGTTAACAGTCTCGGAAGAGAACAGCAATTTACACTAGGTAGCGAGGCACTGGAAGCGGTAAGGAAATACATGTACTTTGGGCAGGTAGTGACCGCGGATCCGGATCATGAGACTGAAATAATGTGAAGAATGACAATTGGCTGGGGTGCGCTTAGCAGGCATTCTCAGATCATGAACAGCAGATTGCCATTATAATAATAATAATATTTGGGGTTTTACGTGCCAAAACCACTTTCTGATTATGAGGGACGCCGTAGTGGAGGACTCCGGAAATTTTGACCACCTGGGGTTCTTTAACGTGCACCTAAATCTAAGCACACGGGTGTTTTCGAATTTCGCCCCCATCGAAATGCGGCCGCCGTGGCCGGGATTCGATCCCGCGACCTCGTGCTCAGCAGCCCAACACCATAGCCACTGAGCAACCACGGCGGGTTAATTGCCATTATCCGTCAGCAGAAATGTGTATAACAGCTGTGCCTTACCACTACTCACGTACGGGGCAGAAATCTGGCGACTTGCGAAAAGGGTTCTGCTTAAATTGAGGACGACGCAACGAGCTATGGAAAGAAGAATGATTAGTGTAACGTTAAGGGATAAGAACAGAGCAGATTGGGTGAGGGAACAAACGCAAGTCAAGGACATCTGAGTTGAAATTAAGAAAAAGAAATGGGCATGGGCTGGGCATGTAATGAGGAGGGAAGATAACCGACGGTCATTAAGGGTTACGGACTGGATTCGAAGGGAAGGGAAGCGTAGCAGGGGGTGGCAGAAAGTTAGGTGCACGGATGGAGATTAAGAAGCTTACAAGGTACATAGGGAAGTCTTGAAGAAATAAAAGAAGATTGAGGAGATGTAGAAATATATTCATGTAATTAAAAACTTGTGTGATATACCACAGGTTACAAAATAATCTACAGGCAGCATCGCGCCTCCGTCTAATCCGGATACCATTTCCTCACCAACTTATTACAGATTTCACTGAGGCCGTCGTTGTGCATGTCTCATATTCATGTTTGAGCTCATGTTTATTCCTGTTTCATATTCATGTTTAAGTTCATATTTTGAAGTTAAGCAGTTCGTTTTCCCCCTTTTTTGTTTTTTTTTACATTTGCTATAACACACTTGATGAATTGCACACTTATTCATGCGCTATGCGGTTTTCACGTTATCATGTGCTTTAAAACTGTGTACCATATTTCTTCTCGGTATTTCCGCATTGCTTAGTCCCCTCTTCTTGACTGCTATTATGTGCACAAATTTAGTTTACCATGTACTGTACTGTTTTCTTGTGGTTGTGTAGGCACTGTTGGTATTTCTCGCCCCCCCCCTCCCACATTAAACAATGCCCTAGGGGCCTTTTAGGTACTTCAAATGAATGAATGAATGAATGAATGAATAATTAAATAAATAAATCACTGAGGCAGCATGACTGTTTTTCATGTTCTCGTTTCAAATGCAATGCCATGAATTAATTATCATCATCATTAGTATGGTATCGTGTCATTTGACACACGATGCAATTTGGGCGATATGCGGACAGTTTGCATTGCAGTTCCGTTATATTCCATCAGGTGTTTTGACATGTAGCAGTTGCATGCTGTGCGTACCTGTTTAAGTCAAGTAGGTTAGTGGCCATAGCTAGATACATAAACTTTAATAAAAGAGTAATCAGAAGAATCGCTAATGGTTGGGGTCCCAACTCCAGGGCTCCACTGGTTCTTGCCATCTTGTCAGCTCTCTGGATCAGCTTGAGCTGCTCGTCGAAGGCCGAGCTGGACAGCAGTGCCTCCCATTGTTCCCTCGTGGTGTTCGTGTCTTGATGTTCTGTGCTGCGTAGCGTGCACTTTCATGTATTTTGGTATAGGGTTGGTGTGGCCCGGCACTACAGGCAATCATCCCTATAGGCTGTGGGGTGTATGCAATGTAATATCTGGAGGTTCGTGTGTGTGCCCTTCAGGAAACTACGCCAGACAGCGGCATCCTGTGTATATAGATTTTGATGGGGTGGTGGATATAGCAAGCGACTCCCTCTGTGGTAGTTCACGATGGCTGAATACTCGAAGTCGACAGGGTCCGGGTCTTCTGCAGCCGGCGCGATGAGAGCTCGGTGATGCGCGAATCCTCGAGCTGCTCTGCGGCCTGCAGGTTACCCATTATGCCAGTGTGGCCCGGTATACATGGTTTTTCTCGCCACACCGTTTCGAAGGAGGTGCCAATAAACCATCATTTTCATCGTTATCAACCGCAACGTACCGTGCCACGGGTCAAGGTGAGTCATATGTGCGCCACGCAGTGTGGATATCTGTGTTTACTCCGGTACACGTTATGAAGCCCGGCCGCAATGTACGAAACGCTGCTGAAGAAGCGAATCGTAGAGCTGCGCGCATGGCTGCAACCAAGCAACATTGGGCTCAGAAGACCACTGTGCCGAGAGCAGGCCAAGCCGCAGTGCTAGCCCCAAGTTGCCGTGAACGCCGGGCGGACAGTTCAGATCCTTCTCGTCAAAACGACGCGGACCGACCGCCGCGAAGACGTGGTGCCCAAAATGGAGCTCCTATGAAGCCGCTCCTTCAGCTTGTGCTGTGACTGTGCTGCGTGTACCACGCAGGCATGTGACTTTTTGCACTAAATACAAGGAATTAAAAAGAAAGTGAATAGTTATAAAAATTTGAGTATTTTTGTGACTGGGAAAACCTATTTATATATTTCACTGGTGTGTTGATGACACATCTTTGTAATCTGGGGGTTGAAAAGTAAGAAGAGAGTATCTATAACTTTAACTTAAGTATTCGCGATCGTTTGTCGCCGGTGCTCTTCTCACGGAGGGCTGGATGTTGAACCCAGGCAGCAAGGAGATTTCCACGCAACATTTACCCTTCATTGGAAAAGTACCAGTTTTTTTGCAAAGAGATTTGTAGGGAAAGAGACCCAACTTGTAAAAAGCGCAGACTTATAGGCAGCGGCATTGGGGCCCGTTGGATTGGATTGGAAAAACTTTAATAAATGTCCTGCAGGACGCGCGTCAGCGCGCTGTGGGCGTTTCCCGCGCAGAGACCGACATGGAGACAGGGAGTTCCCTTTGGAATCTCTACACTTTATTGCATTCGTAGCGACCCTCGATCACTTCGCTATACCTAGCCGCAGAGGCCATTGCACCTTTCTCCGAAAATTGAGTTTAACTCGTTTTGCCTCGCCATGGGGGTCATTGCCCCGTGATCTTTCTTGGAACCGAGGTGGCTGCCCGACAGGCGCGACTCCACAGCTACTCAGCAAACCTGCTTTTATTATGGATAAAATCAGTCGACTCTCGGTTCCCACTCTATCAATCGTCTATTCCTCGCCTCTGTTAAAGAGACCCACGACATCTACTTCTTTTTTGTACTCTAGCCATGGACCACGCTGCCCAGCTTTTCGGCCAAGAATCCCCGAGTTAGTTTATGCAAGTGCAGGTCCGTTCCCAGCTCCCATGCATAACTTCAATGACAGCAAAATTGCCACGCTACCCACGTCATTCGGTACCACGTCATTGCCGCGCTACCCTCCGACATCGCCGATGCCATAGACGGCTGCCTAGCGTGTACGGCTTCGGCCGCGCCATATGATGACCTAAAACGCAAGGTCCTGCAGCGCGTCGAGCCATCGCAACAGTGTAGGCTTCAACACCTCCTCTGCGAGGAACTTGGGGACCAACGACCACGACAAATACTGCACCGGTTGCGTCAGCTACTCGGTGGCCACTCCTCAAACGAAAGCCAGATTTCATTTTTGCGCGAGCTGTTCTTACAGCGCCCCCCATAGTCCGCCCACATGGTGCTTGCGGGTTCCGACGCGATGAGTCTCGATCGGCTAGATGCACTCGATGACCACATACGCGACTGCGCAGCTGCGTCACAGCTACCTATCACCACTGCGTGAGTCTCAAAGCCAGGAGACCGACTCTCACGCCTGGAGGAAAGAGTAGATTGCCTTACCAGGGCACTGAATAAGCTGATGACGGGTGGCAACACTGGCGACCAATCTCGGCGGAACCTTTGCCTTCACAGTCTTGCAATGCATTGAGAGACTCGCGGAGGCTGTTGTGCTAATACCACCTTCGCGAACAAGCAAACCACTGAATGGGAAACGCGCCGTCTAGGCGCTAATGGTGGCATGCGACACCGGCCCTCTTGCAAGCCACCTGCTCTTCGTAGTATTCTTTGCACCCTCCTCCTCATGGACATGGAAGTCGAGATATCTATTGTTCCCGCCACGGCTGCCGAAAGCTAACGCGGCAAGTCCACACACACGCTCCACGCAGTGAACAGCACTGCTATTCGCGTCGTATGGGCTCCAGTCAATAACGCTTGATATCGACTCCGACACTTGAACAGATGGGTGTTTATGATCGCTGACATTAGTTTCGCCATACTTGGAACACACTTGGCTAAGTCATTTCAACCTAGATGTAAGTGTTCGCGATGGGCACCTTAAGGATAGCGTCACATCCCTCGATGCACATAGCCTGCAGTCCAACCTCACTTCATCTGGCATCCGTATGTTTCGGCGGGTCTGAACGTGCGACAAGACACCTGCCGAGTGCGCGCAACTCAAAAAGCTACAAAACGATGCGCTACCCGTGAAACACAAGGTGGCGCATCATATCACTACCCACAGCCCACTTGTTGCTGCCCGACCATGGGTGCTCGCTGAACGGAAGTTGGAATTCGCCCGCAATGAGTTCGGACACATGGTTCAGCTCGGCGTTATTCGTCCTTTCTCCAGCAGCTGGTACTCACCTCTCCATCTGGTTCCATAGGAGTACAGTGGCCACTGGTGGGTTTGTGGTGATTACGGATCTTTGAATGACTTCATTACACCGGATTACCCTTCCCCGCATACATGACTTCAGCGGTCACCTCGCAGGAACCAAAATATACAGCACGCTTGATTTGATGAGCACGTACCACCAGATTCGTCTCGAACACAACGACATTCCGGATGACAAGCACTACTTCATTTGGCCTATTTGATATTGTGCATATCAGTTGCGGTTTTAAGAATATGGGGCAAACTTTTCAAACGTTCCTGGACGAAATTATGCGTGGATTCACGTTCATTTTCGTGCAACTTGACGACATTCTCGTGGCATGTAGCACAGACGAAAAGCACAAAGAGGGTTGTCTTCACATCCATTTCAGCGACTGGATGAACACGGCTTGTCCGTAAAGCCCCGGAAATGAATTTTCGGAGTTGAAGTCTATGATTTTCTCATCCATCCAATTTGACGCCAAAGGCATCAAGTCACTGGAATCACGGGTGCTCACAATCGAGTACATCCTCTCTTCATCATCTTTCAGAAAGTTGCGCGAATTTCTGGGGCTCATAAAATTTGACAGGCGCTTCATACCATCCTGTGCGCAAGTTCTTCGGCCGCTTATGGACCTGCTGCGTCGTGACTCCAAAAACTGCCTACCTTCTACTGGTCCTTGGAGCTCGAGCACCCCTTGCTGGAAGCCAAAACGCGGCTCGCGACTGCAGTGTTGCGGATTTCTCCGTTGCCCGACTCACCTTATTGTTGAAGCAAAGACATCGGCAGCAGGTGCAGTACTACATCAGCATGATGGCACACACTCGAGGTCACTGGGCTTCTTCTCAAAGCTCCTGAAAGCTAAACAAGCTTGCTACAGCCCCTTCCGGAGGGAAGTGGAGGACATACGCTGTGTTGTTAAGCATTTCAATTTTTTTCTTGAAGGCTGTATATACGTTCTGACCGACCAGAGGCAGTTAACGCTCGTTTTCAAGAACAACAGTTTCCCGTACTTGGAAGGACAGCTTCCGCAACTTTCCTTGTCTCCTACTTTTCTACGGAAATGCTCCATATCTCTGGGGCCGAAATTCAGGCAGCTGGCGCACTGCCGCGGATCAGTGGTGTGCCTGCTGGCCCTTTGGGTTTGGTAGCTCTAGCCGCCACCTACGAAAACGACCCCAGCTTCGGCATTAGCGGGAAAAGGCCTCACTGCTCCAGCTTGTGCAGATGCCACTTTCCTATGAAACACAATTGGTCGGTGACCCATCACGGGCAGCTGCTCGCCCGTTCGTGCCCCACCAGCTCCGGTGGCCAATATTCGATTCACTACACTGGTTAAGCAATTTTGCATCAGAACGACAGAGAAGCTTATCGCAGACCACTTCTTCTGGCCAGGGATCAACAATGATGTTCGAAACTAGGCAAAAAGCTGCAAATCCTGTCAAGCCATAAAAGCGACCCACCACATGCGTTCAGCGGTGTAGCCGTTTCGGCCACCAAAGAGCAGTTTCGGAATCATGTATTTAGAATTGGTGGGGCCCCTTCTACCCTGCCAAGATTTCTGTTACCTACTCACGTGTGCCAACCGATACTCAAGGATGGCCGGAGGTGACGCCTCTAATAGAAATTACAGCCGAAATAGTGGCGGAAGCTGTTCCGAGAAAACCTTGCAGATTGACGATCGCCGCAAAGAAGAGTCAGTGTCGTGCGACCGCGTGAAAACTGCCTATCTTGAACATTAACTCTTCGTTCCTTCCAGCATTCACAACCAAGTCTTCGGAATTCAATGGGGGGAGGGGGGATGCCTTTAGCGACCACCCGTCCCCTCGCCGTGGCTCCCCGTGGGGTCATTGCCCCTTGCTCCGGAAATCCATTTTACCTCGTCGTGGCTCACCGTGGCGGTCAATGACCCTGCTCTTCCTTGGAATCGAGGAGGCTGTCCGACTGGGGTGCCACCACAGCCATTTTGAAAGCATGTTTTTGTTTTTGAATAAAGCCCGTCAACTTTCCGTTCTCAACCTGTCAAAAGGTGTATTCCTTCGTTCCGCTACACCGAACTCCCAATGCATTTGCCATCTACAAGAAGCTCACGTTCTGCGGATCTAGAACTACCGACAGAAATGTGTGACAGTGATTTTCACAATGCTAAATTCATTAAAGTGGTCACATGCCACATCATGGGTGCGTCTGAGACCAGTCGATTTTCGCTTGCTAATTTGACGGCAACACAATATTTGGAACGCATTGAAAAGTTTCGCATGAAGCAAAATAGTTTGTCGTAATATGTCCAACCAGAATTTTAATAAATTGAAATAAAGCCTAGGCGGTTTAGTACTGCGCAAAAACCCGCGTGCTGAGACAGATTTCTTCGATATTAGGTAATTGTAAGGAAAGTGATTTCATAATTCAAAACAAATATGAACATCTGGAAACATATGCCTCCAGAAAAAATAAATTACCATAAATAATCAGCAGGAAGGAGTCCGCTGCACTGGCCGACAGCATTCTGTGGCCCTGAAGCGATAACCTAGAGGGGTTGGGCTTGGGCGACCGTAGAGCTTAGTGTGCATATTACCGCAGCGTTTTGCAGCGTTTCTGGCTGCTTGGATGAACTACTTAATTAGCGTAACCTTCATGTGTCTATGGTATCGTATTTTCTAATACAACAAAGACAAAAACGGGATAAACAAACAAAATTTAACACTGAATGATATATTTTCTGATGCTTTATTGTTTAAATAAAATATATCTTTTGTTTTCCCTTCCTGAGCTTAAACTAACGCTGCTGAGAATGTGCGACTATTTGAGGGAATGCTGTTACTTGTTGGCACGGCCATAGCATAGTTGTCTTCATTGCTATAGAAACTTGTCCGCAAGCAGATGAACAGAATATTCAATGACACCAAGAGGAGCATGCGCTCATAGACCAGCTCTCTTGTTCGCAAGAGTAAAAATAACAGATAACAAAGAACTCGTTCGTTGTCTTCCACTCTTCCAGTTAATGTCTGGGCGCTTCCTTTCTGCTGAAGGAAAACAATCCGCAGTATGAAGTAGCGGAAGGCGGAAATTACCCCGTTCTTCCTGCGAGGTCAAGGTCATGGTGAACGACAGTGGGGTAGCGGAAATTATTCTCCGCCGAATGCTTAGGCCACGTAAGTGGGCGAAACCCTGGACACACAATTCTGCTTTCGTCCACCGTTCAACAAGTGGATTCGTAGATTTCAGAGCACAGTTACATATCCTCCTAATGGCTCCTGGATGGCCTGCCTTCGGTTACTAATATTAGCTTTCCTACTTTGCGGCACATTAATGACAAATGGCGTTTTTTTCAGGTAGAGGATACTAACAACTGTCTATAACTGCGTTTTTCTTTCCTAAATTATTTATTTGTCCTACCCAACTAAAATCTCGCAGAGGGAGAAATAAGGCAGGTCTGAAATTACCACATATTGTGTTCTAAAAGCCTTAACTGTCAAACGCGGCTTTAGTGCAAGAAGGAAAATACATTCTGCTCACAACGAAGGAACTGTTTTTAATGAGCGCCATTGGACAAATTTAATACGTAAAAAATGCTCTCAGTCTCAGCATTCGAATTTCATTTTACCGGTGTGAAATGCAGAATGGGACTCAGCGGTCACTTATTGGTGCGACAAGATCAAATAGCCCATTGAACCAAACAGCCAGCTTCTGTGCCAGCGGAACAGCAACTAAATTGTCATTCGCTGCAACGCCGTGTCACGTGCACACCTCGATGGAGCAGTGAAGACGAGAGGGGACACCTGCTGGGGACAGGACATCGCCATAACTCCATGTCACTCTCACTCTCGGACGCCTTCATTAAAACCGCGATGACAACGCAGGAACTCCGAGTGGCGCATAGGTGTTGCTGAATCTACTTGATGCACGACAGATAAAAGCGTCAGAAAATTTGCTCGGTAGGACTTACACCCAACTTACAGTCATGATAGCCTCAGACTGTAATTTGAAAATACGAGAAAACACAATTCTGTTACGCGCAAGCGCAAACACAAACCCCTTGTAAAGCGATACTCCAGCTGCTGTTTGAAGTCTGTCTAAAAGTAGGGGTGGCACGCGCTGCACTGCTTCTTGCAACACTATCGAAAAAAAAAGAACCAGAAAGTTCACCTCCATGTCCAGCGCTCGCCGCTGATGTTTGCAGGAACATTACGGTAGCATAAGCCCCATTTGCCGAGAATAGTAAGAAGCAATCAGGGGTCCTTGAATGCTATCTCATTCCAGATTAAAAGGCAAAGCTTAAGCGCCCTCCCAAATGTTTAACTGCACATACCTTGTCTGCGCAATCTCTCGCCTACGTACTGACTTCGCCTCGGAAATCGCGCTAAATAAATTAATTTATTTAAAAAATAAGTGAATATATTCAAGGCAATAAAAGTTTACAGTAGTGAGTTCCGAATCTACGACCCCATGCTCAAAAGCCGAGTGTGTCACCAAGTGGGCTAAAATAGCGCTGCGTAGACAGCAGACCTATAAACTCTGCGTTATCACATCATTTGTACTTGGACCGAAATTTCCGTTACGAAGCCTGGCGTTACGAAAGCAGCGACGTAAAAACTAGTGCGGCTTATCCGGCAGTGTCCGCGTTAGATTCTATGGTAGTCGAGCATGACGTCAGAGATGGAAGGGCACCGGTCTTTTGCTATTTAAGAATCGTTGGCCGAGCATCTCAACGCGCTCGCTTTCCCGCGAGTATGTCGAAACTCGCACGACCGCTGAGCGGAGTTCAATTAGACATTGATGTTCTCGCATTCGCAAGTCATAAGCATTGCTTTGGTGTCTTCGGTTTTTTAATTTACTTTGAAGTCCTAATATACGTCGATCACAGTTATTGCATCCCCTTGACTTTTGAGCCTCGTGTTAGGAAACAAACACGCTTGTATTAGTGGACTTCATGAATTGACTCCTTAGCATAAGACAACAAAAGGTACGCGCACTGTACTATACTAAACCATATGATGTGTTCATCAGGAAGAAATAGTTAACATTCAAAAAGGCTACACCTGCGTCAGACGCAAGCCGTATGCCATTGCTAAGGTTTTATTGGAAATGTGGAAATTGACCATGGGTGCTATAACATAAAGCTATTCCAATCTGCCGCTTGGCCTCCACGATTGGCAAGCAAATTTTCGGGCCGCCCCACTTCCCACGTCGGTCCCGTAGAATCATGAAAAGATCGCAACCTCTTCAACTGATACAATGAGCGAATACCGATCACGTAAGGTTAGGCCCGAAAAACGGGATAAAAATTATCTACAATACTACGCACTTTTTCTACCATGAGCCCTAAGATATTCGTCAATATTTTCTGGGCTGCTCTTAGTTTCCCTATTTGTCGCACGACATCAAAAACCGCGAAATCTTCAAATGTCAAAGCAACAAGCACGCACTTAGGATAATATTTTGCCGAACAAAACTGACATTCTTTTTTTTTCCCAGAATCGCTGGAGACTGCCCCATTCGCATAGAAATCCAAGATGGCCGCCTATCGATTGCATTGCCACTGTCAACTCGGAGTTGGCGGCGGAATGGATTTCCGCGGGTATAATAAACATTTTTTGGGCACCCTATAAAGTTGTAGAGCCCATTTCGCATGTATAGGACATCGCTATGCCAATTTCGCGAAGGATCCGTTTTCGCGGTATTTTTATCCTTACGTCGCATACTGCTGCGGTTTTCTACATTCCACCGCAACCTAAGAAAGGATCAAGAGGACCACAGACGCCGGCTTCGGCCTCCTTATCCTTTTGACGGCATCAATGCGCTGACTTGGATCCAGTGAAATCCCACCAACTTGTGCGCACGTTTCACCTTTTGGCAGCCAATTAGATTAAAAAATCTGTCATGGTAGGCAATACTATTCGCTTTGAAAGCAAATTGAAGTCACCTGCTATAAACGAGGAGAGCGTTTGATGCGCCGTTCAAAGAACGCCGACAGTCACCGCCTGATGTTAGTGAACGTTGGCTATGTAAATTTCACGTCCGGATATGGAAATAAAGTCAGAAACCATTATGTTTATTTATAATGTAGCATGTTTCACTGCTCTCGTGACATAAGTATATGTTCAACTCTGTGTGCTCGTAAGATGTCTGCGGGCTTGTATTGGACCACACCATATATAATAAGACTTCTACGTTGCCGTTCCTTTCGCTATTTCCGTGAGAAAAAGAGCAAACTGGTTGGAGTCTCTATAGCCGCTGTCACTCCAAATTGAACCTTGGGACATTTAACGCAGGGCTATTCTAAGCAACCTTTATTGGATATATGACACTGACCCTCCGCAATTGGTTGGCTGGTAATAATTTTATTAGATCGTCCTGCATGTTTTTGGCGACCCGGGCTCAGGCCTGCCACGACGGGACGTGCATAAAATGTCTTAGCGCAGCGCAGCGGGCCAGCTGGACAGCCCAGAGTAGGACGCCGAAAGCCCAAGCCCACTTCAGCGGTCAGTTACGGGACGTCACGAAAAGCACGAAAGCTCCCTGACAGATTGTTCATTGAAGCGAAGCTGTCAGTACTTTTTTTGCGGTTGTTTTGCGCGTCTGCTGGCGCAGTAGGTTGCACGTGAATTTCGGTTAGCAGAAACTCAGAGATAGTGTCGTAGCAAAGTGGGGTGGTCTCGGAGGCAGTGCGATCTGCTGTTGGTTTGGTGACGTGGTGGGAGTTACCACGCCAGGCACGTATTTGATATGCTGCTGCGCGCTATGCAGATAATGACTAAAAGGTGCGATTTCATTATTCACCCCATGGAAGCTTCGCTTCGCTTAGTTTCTTTAGAGTGCCCTGGCTCTGTAGTTATCTTGATATCTCGGAACAAGAGGAACGTACTTCGGCTTCTAGTGGCTTCCTTGTGAATATATTGCAGTGCTTGTTTCCTCAATCAGACGCTCCGGCGTGTCGAAATAATTTTCAGGGTATCGTTTAACTAGGAGAAATGGTCGCCAATGTATCGTTCTTTTATGCGTTGATCTGGTAGTTTCATTGTCACAGAAGGCTCCTTGTACTGTCATTGTATCGTCGTTGCACGCTCAACAACTATGCGATATATAAATGAAGAGCAAAAGAGAAAGCAACGTTGTTAATGCTATTGTGAACACCTCGTGCACAAAAAATGTTGCCCTAATTTCTTACCACCTAATAGCCAGCTCTTCTGCAGCCATTTCCTTTGCTTTTCTTTCTTTATAATATTGGCACAGGACTGCGGGTGTCTTGCTATCAGCTTAACTACTGTTGCAACCTAAATTTCTCCTGCGAAAAATGTTGTTCCTAATGTCAACTTTGTGAATTTTCTGCGACAGCCGGAGAAAATGTAATGGGCGTGACACCGCGTGTGAAATTTTGAAGGGGGGCATGCAAAGGATTTTACTCTGTCACTGTTGGAGAGTTTTTAGATATGGCCATGGGGGCTCTTCATGAGCTGAATACTACGGCAGAAATATTGTTAAGCATCAGGATGAAGCGAATTTCTGAAGAAGCACATTTAGGATAAAGAGCGGATTAGTTGTGCGACAAAGTGAATTCTCGTGACGTAAATATGAGGAAAGAACGCTGCGACATGTCTTGCGCACAATGAATCGAAGGTAATTGAATTAGTCATACTATGTACACCGCTTCTTTCCACTTTGTGTTTTCTGGCGTGGCCCCACGGCTAAGAATGACACCCAGTTTACTCCAGCACGCGATGCAAACCATAAGCTTCTCACTGTTTTCTTGCTTCGTGAACGGAAATGTTGTCTTAAGCTCCTGTCGTTTACCTTTCTTCAAGGCACCACCTAATCAAAAACACTAAAATTGGCTATGCGTAAAATAAAAAAAATATTCTTCACTCTTCATATTATTCAACAGGTGGAGGATGTTATCGCATCAGTGAAAAGAACCTGGTTTAAATTGTAAATTATCTTGAGCACACAAACGAAAGACGAGAAGGGATATTTCGCGGGATCGTAAGTTGCGCATAATAATTCCGAGATTCAATCGAGTACAAGTCTACGAGAATGACGAGCAGCAAAAACATATTCTAATAGTCTTGCCATGTGGCTATATGAATTTATTTGATTACCCTAATGAAGTGCCTTGGGAAGTAAGCGTATTGTCTTAGGAAAGCATAGGTAGGGAAGTAAATTAAACGTCCCTCTGGTTGACCATCTAACCATACCTACCACTAAATCATTTCTGTTTGTCTGTCTATCTCTCTGTCGGTCCATGGTTATAACCATTTCATAAGCCTCCCTGCCTTTTCCCCCCATTTCTCTATCTCACTCTAACCACTTTCCTGCTAACCTGGTTTACCGGGGGTTAGCAGGCAATGGTCAGAGGGGTAGCGCATCGGGCTGCTGTGCTGAGGCCATCATCACCACCATCATCCTTATAATTATCATCATCAGCAGCAGCAGCATTAGCGTGCTTACGCTCACTGCAGGGCAAAGGCCTCTCCCATAGTTCTCGAACTACCCCGGTCTTGTGCTAATTGTGGCCATGTTGTCCCTGCAAACTTCTTAATCTCATACACCCACCTACCTTTCTGCCACCCCCGGCTACGCTTCCCTTGCCTTGGAATCCAGTTCGTAACCCTTAATGACCATCGGTTATCATCCCTCCTTCTTACATGTCCTGCCCATGCACGTTTCTTTCCCTTGATTTAATGTAAGATGTCATTAACTCGTGTTTGTTCCCTCACCCAATCTGCTTTTTTCTCATCCCTTAACGTAACATCCATCATTCTGCTTTCCATAGCTCGTTGCGTCGTCCTCAATTTAAGTAGAACCCTTTTCGTAAGCATCCAGGTTTCTGCCCCATACGTGAGTACTGGTAAGACACAGCTGTCATGCACTTTTCTCTTGGGGGATAATGGCAGCCTACTGTTCATGAACTAAACATGCCTGCCAAACGCAACCCAGCCCATTCTTATTCTTCTGATTATTTCGGTCTCATGATCTGGATCCGCGGTCTCTACCTGCGCTAAGTAGATGTATTCGCCTACCACTTCCAGTGCCTCGCTACCGATCGTGAAGTGCTGTTCTCTTCCGAGACTGTTAAAGATTACTCTAGTTTTATGCAGATTAATTTTTACACCCACCCTCCTGCTTTGCCTCTGCAGGTCACTGAGCATGCATTGCGATTGGTCCCCTGAGTTACTAAGCACTAAGCAGGGCAATATCATCACCGAATCGAAAATTAAAAAGGTATTCTCCATTATCTCTTATCCACAATTCTTCCCAATCCAGGTTTCCGAATCGTTCCTGTTACCACGCTGTGAATAGCATTGGAGAGATCGTATCTCCCTGCTTGACGCCTTTCCTCATGGAGTTTTTGTTGCTTTCATTATGGAGGACTAGTGCTGACGTAACAGGGTTCAAAATGAACCGTCGGAATTTTGGCTCAGTGGGCATGTGGGAGTATACACTTATGTGCTATCCTTCAACAAACCTGTTTGGCGCAGAAATTGTCAGCTGGTGATGCTACACTGAGCAATTGGCACTAGGTATTTACAGCTATTCATTGACCTCTCTAGGAGCCTACTTGAATTACTGACTATGTGCCTCTTCTCCGGTTCTGCTAATCAAGAAAATTTCAGGACTATTGTCACTGCACATGTGCCGGTAGGTGTATACCGCTCTTGACTGAACTAGTTTGACGTTACCTTAGGTACCTAGGCATCTGTCAATGCTTATTTTCCGCTCTAGAATGACGGAAAAATCCTTCTTAGTATGTACGGGCAGGCTTTACCGCGGTGCTGCTACATGGCGCTACGTGCGAAGTAAGAAGTGCGCTAGAGGAGCCTGGCTGCATACACCTTTGGGCCTTGCAATTAGACTATGTCCCTATTTTCCATCAAATCTGATCGCACATATGTCAACAATTATCGCAAAATAATTCTGCCCAACATTTTCATTTTGCTGCGCGAGGCTTCATCTTCATGTGGGAAGAGCCCTGGCGGGAATATTGTTTTGGCTGCGTGAGTTATCCTCCACAAGTAACAATGCCAATTACCGGCTTATAGCACGTATAATTTCGCACGTATTCTTTATTACATGTCACACCACTCATAATACTCGCAGACGAAGATCACCATGCTGTACGAAGGGTCAATAATACACATAACGAGCTTTTGTCTCGGTAACTCACGGTAGTTCTAGTTCGCATCGGAGATGCAAATGCGCAAAATAAATTGCTGAGTCGAGCAACCAATCTGTACGTGTTTTCAAGTTACAAAAACAGAACACGTTTCTTTTAACCCGCTAGTGCAGGAAGTAATACAGTCAAAGTTGTTTATGACGAAGTGCTAGGCACGTTCAAAATTCTTGGTCATATCATTGTAAAGGTCACGCACCGTACTGGAGCAGGCAAAGGAGCATATTCGAGTGCGCTAAGCGAATTCAACGAAAGCAAACATTTAGACAACATGAATTCAAGAGCCACTGAGAAATAAGTCATTAATTTTTGTACACACGTTGCCTAAGAAAATGGGCAACTGCGGGAAACCTCATTGTACCAAGCTTCACAAAATTCTCCACGGCGAAATGCAAAGCTATGCAATAACCAGTACATCTTCGAATGCCTTTATGGCATTCATTGTCGTAGAAATTCTTGGTTCACAACAGCCATCTTAATCAATCTTGCTTTGTTCGTTTTGGGACCTTTCCGTCTGAAATGGATTGGGTACATGTCCACTCTCGTCAGGTAGGATTACATCAGCACGTGGTAATGAAATGCGAAGTATTCGTGAGCCGTCTCACCCGCTGATGCGTTAAAACCAGCAGCTTATGAGTGGAGCGACTCCTGGAGCAGTGCAGTAGCAGCGGGACTGATATCAGCACGCTCGTGAAGTGCGTGAGCAGCACTATAGTCAGCCCTAGCTGAGAGTGCACCTTGATGAGCTCTGCGGAGGGTGGTGGCGGAACTGCTACGTGGCGTTCCCTGTAAAGTAACAAATGAGGCGTCGGGACGCTCAGATTTCTTCGCTGCATAAGGGTTTCTTGCAGCGGTCTGCGTTGTACGGGCGTTTGTCAATACATGTGAAATATTGGAACTTGGCTAGGACGCAATCACCCATTCGCTATTTAAATCGGTTCGATACAGAGGTCTTCGTCGTGGGGGCAATTAATGTAAACTGTTAAACGGCTGAAGACGTGCAGTCGTTTCCTGATATTGAAAATATTTAGCTCGTACCTGCACCCTTGAAGAAATCGGTAGAGATTGCTCAAGTCAACGCAAATAAGAAAGGAAGCTGCGATATTTTTAAGTGGTACGAGCGTTGGAAGAGATGCTCACAAAGCGCACGTATCTGAAGGGTGGGGGGGGGCGGGTTCGAAAAGGAGGAAGAAGTTGGAATAAATGTAGCCAAGATGGACGTCAGTTCCACAGCAAAGATTTATGTCTATTGACATTTTACTTAGAAGTACTACATTATTTCGGCGCAGCCTGAAATACACTCCAACATGTGGATGACATTTTCGTTTGAGAAATTCCCGCTTGGAAGGCCATTTTTTCGAGATATCAAGTCAAAGATGAACCCGGGCTGCAACTACTTGGTGAACTCAAGGCGGCAAAACTCGGGAACTTGGTTTTAGAGAAGGCTTCCGTGGACACTGCAGAAATACGTTGGAAGGTGGCTGTGAAAGGGAACTTGCGTCTGGCGACTTTGAACGCACTATTTCTTCAACTGATGCGTCAAAAGTACTCTGGATCATGGTCTTCAACAGAAGAGGTGAGCCTTCTTTCGAAAATTTTTCAGACACAGCTAGAATGAATTCTGCAACAGAACAAAGTGGTGACCTCCTTATAAACTCTCTATATGCTGAGATACTGGTGACCAAACTTGCAGAGTCCGAAGCGTTCGACGGCATGTCTTCAAGTCCAGAAAGTTTGCTTGAAATCTATGAATATGCCACTGGGAATAACGACATGCGCTGTGACGAGGACAATATTACTAAGATGCATAGTTATTTGAGAAGTGTTGCACGCAAGCGCTACAGTCTACGCATAATTGAAGAAGCTTAGAAGATTCTTCAATGCATAATTGAAGAAGCCTTGATATTATCTGGAAAACGGGAAAAATGCCGAAAGAGTGGAAGAAAGCCATCATTATCCCTTCCTTAAGCTGGAAAACCTCCCACAACAGCAACCAGCTACAGGCCTATAGCACTCACAAGTTGCCTTGCAAAGTCTTATGAAGCCAATATAAACATGAGATTGACATACGTCCTTCAAACAAAAAACCTTCTAGATAACCATCAGCGTGGGAACAAGAAAGGATGCTCGACAACGGACCACTAAGTACGGCTAGAACACGAGATACGTGCGGCCTTTCTACACAAGCAGTATTGTCTCACTGTTTTCTTTTATCTAGAAAAGGCGTACGACACAACATGGAGGTTTGGTATCTTAAGGGACTTAGCAGATTTAGAAATCCGAGGTAAAATGCTCAAATGTCTAGCCGATTTCTTGTCGGACCGTACATTCTAGGTGCGTTTAGGAACGGCGCTGTCACGTGTATTCATTCAACAAAATGGTGTGCCACAAGGATGCGTGTTAAGCACAGCATTGTTTGTGGTGAAAATGAACCCTGTCAATAAGGTAATTCCATCCTCTGTAATGCATTCGTTATATGTGGATGATCTACAAATTGCATGTCGTGCATCGAACCTGACATCCTGCGAACGGCAAATTTAAATTACACTAAACAAACTAACGGAGTGGGCGTCTGAAAACGGGTTTGTTTCTCAAGTGAAAAAACTTTTAGCGTTGTCTTCACACAAAAAAGAGGCCTACAACCAGATTCCAATCTTAAACTACAATAGGCCACACTACCAGTAAAACAAGAACGCAAGTTTCTGGGTGTTCTGTTTGATAAAAAGTTAAACTTCCTGGCACACATAAAGAGCCTTAAAATAAAAGCGAACAATGCATTTAACGTCCTCAAAGTCCGGTCCCGGAAGTGCTGGGGCTCTGACCATGAATGCCTGCTACGCATCTACTGTACTTTGGTGCGCAGCAAATTAGAATATAGTAGCATCATATACGGTTCAGCCAGACAGCCTTACATCCGTCAACATGGTCCAGTTCATAACCTTGGACTGCGACTGGCAAGTGGCGTTTATAGAACAACACCTCTCCAGAGTTTGTATGTTGACTGTAATGAACCTCCTCCACAGCAGCGCAGCGTGCTACTATCTTTTTCTTACGTACTAAGAATTCAGTCCTCACAAAAACACATATGCTTCAACATTGTCACACAGTGTAACTCAGGCTTACACTATACAAACAAACCAAACATGATTAAGCCGCTTGTCCTATTATATGAGGAATATATTCGGGATTATGACATTCCTCGCGAAAGCCTTCAGTTTGCGAGAAAACCAAAGCGTTTGCCCCCATGGCACGATTTCGCACCGGTATGTGATTGGACATTGACACATTTAAAGAAAAAGACACCCCACACGAACATATTATACAAGAATTCCGCTTTCTACAGGACAAATATGAAAATTGCACAGAATTTTACATTGATGGCTCTAAAACAAATGAACACGGGGGTGTGGGGGCCGTAACAGAACATTGGGAAATAAGTATTCGTTTGCCACAGCACGCCTCTGTCTACACAGCTGAAGTCTATGCTCTGTGGACTGTGGTGAAAAAGATCATCGCTGAAAAACACGAAAACACAATCATATACACTGATTCGTTAAGAACGCTGAAGGCTCTTCACCCGAAATCCGAATGTGAACTCTAGATAGGGGATATTTTTAACATGGTAACATTAAACAAATACGGCCGGTCAATTAGGTTTTGCTGGGTACCAAGCCATGTCGGTATACCGGGAAATGAAGCAGCGGATAGGTGTGCATCAATGGCAGCACGCAAATACATAGCAAACACGGCGCTTCCATATCGGGATAGTATCACGGTGATTAGGAAGGCATTGACGGCCAAATGGCAACAGACACGGGACCATTGCTTAAGCAACAAGCTACTTCTTACTAAACCCGTAATTCGTGAGTGGAAGTCGTGCACTCACCAGCAACGGTTCCATGAGGTGATCCTGTGTCGCCTTCGGATTGGACACACATATTTAACACACAACTTTCTCCTCCGAAAAGAAAAGCCGCCGACTTGCGAAAAATGCAATCAACCTCTTACAGTAATACATATCCTCCTATCATGTCCACAGTTTGAAACCCAGCGACGGAAGCTTTTACACAACCTACATAATTTAAACATAGCTTTACACCCTGCTCTATTACTGGCAGATGACCCGCTAGTGCCATTTACTAACCTGTTCCACTTTTTAGAGACAACTGGTTATTTACCCAATTTATACTGCAAAGCAGGTTTGCCTGCTCTAACCTTGCGTTTCCTTTTATCTTGTGACTGGCGCAGCATGGCCTTAGTTGCCTTTGTGCCACCAAACCTAACCTAACCTAACCTAACCTAACCTAACCTAACCTAACCAACCAAACCAACCATCTTGGAACCAATGGAAGGGAAAGTAATTTATAACACTCCGAAACAGGCGTGTACGAAAATAGGAAATCATGCCTAATTTCAAATTCAAGCAGGGCGCTCACGACTAGTATTTCTTCGAGGAACGCCGCCTTTTAAAGCTGGCCGAGCTTATGCTTCCAACTGCTGTAATAGCCCTATGAATGCGCGCAGTACATGCTGAAGTCCTGAAGCAAGTACAAGTAGCATCACATAAAACTATAGACAAGCTCCTGGAGTGCCTTCGGGACATACCATCGACTTCGGAAGAGAAAATAACAGCTAGCTGAAGCAGATTATTCACACGGACAAGCACAGATCGCTCAAACTGTAATGAGCGAGAACCTAGCCGCCTTAAAGGCAGCACATAAAACTTCGGTTGACGCAATCCCATAGGTCACGTGAATAATGTAGAAAACGAGGCTCAAGAGTTTGCGACGACAGTAGTCTGATAAACAAGGGTCATCAGTGCGACCCGATAACACAACTAAGATTATTTATCTTGCTTTAGCCTATTTCACATCCTCGTCAAAGTGTTAAGCAGACATATGATGGCTTTGGTTGACAGCGGTGCTTGCGTATCTATAGTAAATGCTAAGCTGGGGGATGCAAGTCACTTGCGCAGTGGAATAGTGCTACGGGTACAAGGTCACAATGCAAAAGTGACATTATATAATCAGTAAACATCCGTTGGCCTCAGTAATCGTCGAGTTGCAAGGTCGTGAAATAGTGAAGTATTGGTGATAAAGGGTGTGAGGTACGACTTTCTACTACCCAAACCAGATATAAAGGTACTGAGAATCAACGTAAACTGCGATGATACGGTTTTAGTCGAAGGACTACCAAACGACAAGACACAGCAGCGTAGATAAAATAAACTACGAGTTTAATTACTTGGTGTCAAGTGCACCAAGTATATTGCGACGACATACCCTGAACTCGTATGTATTGAAAGCTACCCACAAGCGATGAAGTGACACAAGGAGCCTTTCGAACTAACTGAAAGACCGTCACCCTCAAGTCACTTTATAACATGTCCAGGTAGTGGAAGACATGGTTTAAGGAAGAATTGCACACGCCGATGTAATCCGAACCTTCTCCTCTCCCGTAACAGTTGCGCAGAAGGAAGTTGAAGGCACAGACTACAGAGTTCTCAATCTTCAGGCACAAATTATACAATTTACCACGCCAAGGATAGAAACGATTTTACACGCCGACATTTTTCACGTATTGACTTGTGCAAAAGTTTCTGGCAGTTCCCGCACACCAACAAAAGAGAAGTTTCACTTCTTTTACTACACCCTTCCATATATACCAAAATACCAGGCTTCCTTTCAGCTAGATGAGCTCGCCAGCACGGTTCTCGATTCTAAAGTCTTTTCTAGGTGTCTTTTCCAACGTTTACATAGACTTTATTATCGTCTTCTCCAAAACAGAGGCTGAGCATCATGAATACCTGTGTAGCGTAAGGTAAGCTTTGAGCTTAGCCTACCTGAAGTGTGATTTTAAGAAAAGAGCATTGTTTCCAAATAAAGTTGTGTTTCTTGGAAAAGACTTTGATGGAACTACCAAAGGCGCAAAATAATAGTCCGTTGAAAGGAATTTTCAGCTTGTAAAACTATAAGACGTCCACTCAGTGCGTGTGTTTTTCGGATTAGCAGAAAAATTCAGACATTTTCTAACCGAAGCATTTATGGACTCATTCCACCAGCCTTTCGGGTGGCGATGGTGTTCTCCGCACCCGCCGTCACCACCGGTTTTTATAGCAGCTATCGCCAGGAATGACAAAAAAAAAAAGAGACCCAGATCGTGCCATGTCGAAGTTTAAGGAAATCTATACATGAATGCTAGAAAACATATGCGTTATGTACCTGAGTAAATGAAGCTGGATAGGTGATTATGTCACCGGTAAGTTTCAAAGGGAATGTCACTAAGTCATCAACAATATTAGCATCGTATCGTGCCAGTTGCCTTGCAAAGTGAGATTTGCGCAGCGTCTATGTGTGTACTCTTTGAATTGCAGTTGTATGTTATTACACCAGGTGGCCCACCTGGTAGTAGGTGCATAAGTAGCAGGGCAAGGTATGTAGGGAAATCTTTAGGATGTAAGATTGTGGAGATGTATGTATATATTTATGTAAAAAAAAAACATGTATTACATACCTGAATAATTCACGCTGGCTAGGTGACTGTTTTTCACCCTCCTGTTTTAAAGGGAATGTCACTAAATTTAGCATCATCGTCATCACCATCGTATTGTGCAATTTCACATGCGCGCCGCGTAAGTTCGATACGCGCAATCTTTGCATTGCACATCCGTTATATTCCACAAAGTTTCCCGACATGTAGCAGTTGCATGCAGTCGCATGCAGTATGTCGCATGCAGCATGTAGGCCATCCTGGATGTAACCAGGTAGGTGACTATTTGTCACCATCCATTATTGAAAGGGATGCCATCATTATCACCATCAACGTCAACAGCAACGTACAGTATCAAGGGTCATGAGATGTGACGTGTGCGCCACGTAATTTGTATACCTGTATTTACTCTTCAGCACACATTATGGCGCCTCCTCGAAAGGGATGAACCTGAAAGAACGATTCGTAGAGCCACGCGCACGGCTGCAACCAGGCAACGTCGGGCTGAACAGACCGCTGTGCAGAGAGGAGGACAAGGCGCATCTCGCCTTTGACGTCGGGTGGACAGTTCATATCGTTCTCGGGAAAATCTCGAGAGTATACTTCGCGGCCAAGACTTGTAGTGCTTGGTGCCGAAAATGGAGCTCCTATGTAGCCGCTACTCCAGCATAAGCTGGGACTGTGCTGCGCGTTCTGCACAGGCCAGTTCCTTTCATAGAAGACTTCGCCGTCACAATAAGCAGCCTCACGCAATTAAGACAGAACAAAGTTCAATTTGAGTGGAATCACTAATGTGAGAGAGTCTACCGCGATCTGGTGCGCCGAATCTCTGCTGACGCTATTCTACCCATTCGAGATTTTAGTTTACCCTTTGAAGTGAATACCGACACTTCAGGGTGCAGTCTTGTATCAGAAATGTCCAGAAGCATCCGGCAGAGAAAAACCACACGTAATAGGTTGCTACAGCTACACTCTCAAGCCGTGTGAAGTTGACTACGCCACTACTGAATAAGAAACACTTGCGGTCCTTAAGGCAACTTATTGGTTGCATACGTAGCGAGAAGGTACAAAGTTCAATTTTTTCACCGATCATCAGGCTTCACTCATCGCCTGAATATCACGCAGCCTAAGAGCGTATCGCCAGATGGCAGAACGACAGGCAGCAGTTTGACTTCACCATTTTAAACCGCCTGGACCCCTTTTGACTGATGCAAATGCTTTGTCTAGATTGATTATGGAATGCGACAAAAACAATAAAACATAAATGAAGCAAAATTGTGGGAAGGCACTCAACAACTGAGTTTTATTGAAAATCAGTATCAAGTCCCGCCAATGCTGGTTTCCAGGGTGCTTTACTTGTACCACGATAGCCCAGAATCTCGAGGACACGACGCATTTTGGCGCACCTACAGAAAGCTAGTCAAGAGATTTACGTTGGCTGACATGAAGGAAGAATCAATCAATACGTTAGGTAATGCCAGATTTCTCAAGTCAACAAAGTGAAGTATAAGCAGCCCATGAACACCATAATAATACTTTGCCACTCGAACGTGCGTCTTAAAGTTTTGACCTAAATTTTGCCGAGATAAATAAAAAAAATGAGAAGACGTCAGAAAAACGCAAGCTTTTGTTCTCGACATATATGGATGCCTCAGCGTGGCCGTGGCGCGGGCACGAAAAAGAAGATGCCAACAGTGTCACCGCATTGCTGGAACAGTATTTAATGACTACCTGGACGATTATGTGTGACAATGGCCTTGCGTTCAAGAGTGAATAACTGGCCACGTGGGCACGAGACCACACTTTATAGATCAAGTTATGTGCGCTATACCATCCCGCGGCGAATGGGCTTGCAGAGCATGCTATAAGATATGTGAAACAGAATATTAGTATGTGCGATATCTTTCTAGTGGATAGAAAGGCTGTTTAGATGCAGCGTTAAAACATCATGATCGCTCCTACAACAGTGGACTGGGATGCAGCCGAGTTTTCTTCTTGATGAGAAATCCCTATTGTGCAGGTGAGCCTTGAGTTGGGGCTCTTCGAAAATCTCAAGATAATCGACGGCAGGAAAGAAAAATCATAGGAGGAGAGGTGCCGTGAACGAATCAAGAAAATTTTCGGCAAGAGCAATCGCTCTCATATCTGGGACATTTAAGTCATCGACCTCATTCTAGTTACGAAAGGGGAAAGAGATTCCAATGCCAATTTTTAGGGTCCTTACCCTGTGACAAAAACAGCCACTCAAAAAGGAATCTTGAAGACTGTTTGGCACAGCGCTGAACGTGGCTCAACTGAACGTGCTTCAATTAGAAACGTTCCCAAGTATTACCCCAGAATGGGTTAGCAAATGAATCCTGGAAAGATGAAGCGGCATGAGCCTTCGAGTAGCAAAATAAAGAAGTGCAGAAACCTTGGAAGGGGGGGGGGCAAAAGGAGGATGAAGTTGGAATAAATGTATTTCTTTATTTAGTTATTACCGAGCCCACAGCGCCAGTGTGGCATTGCGGTGGCCGGGGGGGGGGGGAGAGAAGTTGAAATAGTATATGCAACCAACAGCACAAGTCATTCTATAATGCATGCAAAACACCTTATGGCACAACATACACATCCTGAGAACGCAACATCGGTCAGCAACGGAATATGTTATAATAATAAATAAAAAAGAATACGTGGTTAGACAGAATTGATCTTCAGGAGACAACTTCAGTCATCAAAAGAACATGTTATAACGAGAAAGAAAAATGACTCGTTAGACAGAATTGTTACGGAGTCCTGCGGTAACCTGTTCCAGTTCGAAATAGTTCTGGGGATAAAAGAAGTTCGTAGCATTTCAGTTTTACATTTTATTTGTCTTACCTTGTTCACATGATCTAGACGTAAAGATACATAATCGGGCTTAAATGTGTACTTATCGCGTTCAGTACCACTTCTAGAATGCAATACAATATAAAAGAACTTTAACCTGAGTGCTTTTCTTCGTTCCTCTAATGGTTCCGAGCCAAGATTCTCTTTTGCACGTGATACGCTGAAATGCCTATAGTAATTACGGAACAAAAAAACAAGCCGCTAAAATTTCCATTCTTTCTAACTTTTGTATGTCAACCACTGTCATTGTCAGCCAAGGGTCCTACACATTGCAAGCATAATCAAAGACGGATCTATCATTCGTAATATACAGTAGTTGCTTAGTTTCTAAAGGAAAATGCTTTGCGTTTCGTCGCAAGAAACCTAGTACACTACACGCCTTGGCTGAAACGTATTCAATATGACGTGCCATGAGGATTGGGGGTCAAAAATCACCAAGATATTTGGATTGGGATACGGATGACAGCTGTTGAGTGCTTGTTTTGTATTTAAATTGATAATAAGTACATTTTCTTGTAAAAGACAGCTGAACAGTTTTCTTAAAATTTATGCGCAAGCCCCGCCTTTTTCACCAATCCGTAACCCTGTTGAGATCCTCTTGCAAGGCCAAAGGATAATTTTCATTATGAATAACTATATATAACACACAATCATCTGCGAATAAACGTACAGGAGATGAAATATCAACACATATGTCATTCATGTAGACTAAAAATAGCAGAGGGCCCAGGACGGATCCCTGTGGTGCTCCTAATGTGACCTCAATGTCATCTGAGTGTTGGCGGTTTAAAACTACTTTCTGGTGCCTTGAGATTAAATATTCTATAATCGAAGCAATAACGGGTGTCTGTAAATGATGCCATGATAACTTCTCTACCAATAGGTCGTGGGGAACCACATGAAAAGTTTTCTTAAAATCGAGACAAACCGAATGAATAAAGCAACCGGTATCTAATGCACTTGCTATATCATGTGTTAGTTCTGTTAGCTGGTTAACGCAGAAAAAACCCGTACAAAATCCGTGTTGCCGAGGACTTAGCAGTGAGTGTCCGTTTAAGTGGTTTATAATGCTAGTAAAAGTACGTGTTCAAACACTTTGCAAACAATACATGTAAAAGAAAGCGGTCTAGAATTGGATACACTGTTACGGTGTCTCGACTTGTGGAGTCAAGTTCGGAGTCCACAAGTTGGGACCCCGTAGCAGTCGGGACCTCATAATAGTAACCCTGTAACAACTGGAGTCCACCTCCAGACAAGGTGGACTCCAGTTCCCCAGCAACGCTTGATGTCTATTATGTGTTTTAACCTAGGAATGCCACATAGGTTGCATTTCAACGCACCTTATCAGCAATATTACGTACGATTTGCATGTGCATATCAAGAATGTAAATATGAGGTTTTGGAGTAGCGCATGATATGGGGATAGAACGGATGGTGTGTGATTGCAATTTACCTCTAAGCATTACGAATCACTGAAGGTTGACCCTGGATGGCGTAACGAATTGTTGTCCACATCATTTCCAGCTTGGAGGGCAGCCGCGTCTTGAAACGAGCTCTATAATGCTGAACAAATTTGCCCCTCTACAAAACACTGTCCCAGTCGTCAGCATTTCTAAGCTGTTGGCTAGTAGGAATCAGCATCTGCCAAATTTTGTAAGGTTGCTTTGAAAGATTTCAATGGCAGACTGCATAAACTTTCTGAGTGTTACAGGAATTAACAACAATGACTTAGGCTGCACCTGCTCTTGGCACATACAACTGTGGAATGAAGAGCGACACGCAATTGAAGAAATGCTCTGAAAAGTGGTTTTGTTAGAGCCCGTTCTCAAATTAACCATGCCGTTAACAGCAATGTGATGTCCCTGAAGTCATAGTATAACATCTGCGTAGGAAGTGCACGTATTCAAAGAGTGTTAACCTTGATCTATTTCTTAAACCAATTTTCCCTTACCTTTCAAAGTATCTTATTCACAGAGGCATACTGTGTTCCGTTCTGATTTATCCGTGGTTCATGCGGCAAAAAAGGTATTAACAAATTGTCTCCTTTTATAATAATAAACTGACGTCCTAATTGATTTCCGAGATTGCAAAACTTAAGGGAATGATTGTTATTGCATTTCGATTGTACTATTGCTTCTACGCAAAATGTAAACTGGTAAATGTGTTGCAAAGGAAGCCCATTTACTGTGTGGAGCAGCTCGGCTATCCGAGCGTCCAACAATGCGCTTGCAACATGACAAAGGGCTCTTTTTTCTGAGTCTACGTAGTCTTGCATTGTTAATTTTGAATATGTTTCTCAAAAATATTTGCTGCCTTCGAATGAAGGTGTTCCGTCTCGGGTGGAAAATACAAAAATGCTGCTGCAATTGTATTTGGGTGCACGGTAAAGAGCACTAGGGTGCCAAAACTAATCTAGATTTCGCCACCACGGCTAGCTTCATAGGCCGATTGTAGTTTTGGCACGTACATTCACATAATTCAATTAAAGTATTAACACTTCTGCCTCGATGTAATATGCTATGTGAGGCAATGACATTGCTGAATCCTCTCACAGGTTATGAAATCACGGCTTATTATTGTCAATCAAAGCAAACAGAAACAGAAAGCTTCGCTTAGATCGCTTCCCGCATGCAGTAGGATCGGCACATTTTTTTTCTTTCTCGGGTTTATGTGAAGTAGCATTACGGCAATTTCAGAACTATGAGGCATTGAGCGCATGCAGTTTCACTTCAAGCCTGAACCTGCATCGGCTGGCTATAGGCCAGGTCGCTAGGTAGCAAGTGATTATTCAGAGTTGCGATGAGTTTCTGACTTCCTGATTGTATGCATTCAGCAATACATGTTCTGTCAGTAAAAGAGATGGTTGCCATTACTCTTTTTCCCGCTAGAAAGCTCTACTGGCCTAACGAGCGACAAACCTGCCCTTGACGTTTTCGTTTTTCAGCAAGTCTTACCCATAATTGGGTGGAAATAGCATTTTTTAAAAGGATTGTCAAGAATTGCCAAAGTGCTGGTTTCGGAAACTTTTAAGAACTTCAATAATAACGCTATGTTCTTCTGCGCTACATTTCAGATTTGATAACATGTGACACTTTTGCAGTTAGATACTCACTTCCCGGATTCACCTCCTGATTGCCCAGAGCATTGACGGCTGCATTGTATTTACGCTCCATTGCTTTTCTGAGCGGTAGCTGGGAACACTGAGGAATGTTTTTTCTCAAGAACATCCCCACGGCAACGGCGCACACAAAATATTAGCCGTCTTCTTTCCTACTGTCCCAACTCCGAGCGACGGTGAGATGTCCAGCGAAGATATGTGAAAAGCCTAGCTTGAGCGTGATATTTGCGCCCGCGGCCAACTGGACATTCGAAGTGCTAGCCAGTGAGTGGTCAGATTGTAAACTCAGAAAAACTGGGAAAAGGTATCACTACATGTATATATATATATATATCTATATATGCGTGCCACGCGTTCCTGTGAGGCGTATGTGTCGGCACCGGCCGACCGTCACGTCTGCAGACGGAGCAGGCACCAGGACAACCGAGGTTTTCAAATTCTTGCCAACTGCCTGAATGAGCATGTGTTGGTGGGCTAGTTGGTTAAGCATGATTACAAAAACGGCGCCGAATAAAACAACACACGAAGAAGGGAAACACGAGACAGCACGTAGGCGTGCTGTCTCGTGTTTCCCTTCTTCGTGTGTTGTTTTATTCGGCGCCGTTTTTGTAATCATGCCTGAATGAGAGAGATGGCTGGGGCTGATTCGTCAATGGTGAGGTCACGTGGGTGTGGACGGAACGGGGCAGTACTTGTAGCCTGCAGCACACCGTGCACAATGCGAGTGACGTGCTCAATTAAGGGTGGTGAAGCGGGAAGCTCGACAAAAGACGTCGTGGCAGCCGTGTTAGGGAGCCGGGAAAGCTGCGGAATGACGCGGCGGCTTTTAGTGAGCACAAAGCGGCGCCATTCCTTGACAATGAGTTGAAGGTGCACAGATTGTTGAAGACGATCAAGTTGAATGAGTCGTCCGTGATACCTATGAGTACGTGGCCATCTTTTCCAACCTCAGCCATTTTCTCGGTGACTTTCCGGCAAAGAGCGAGCACGTCTTGCATGTACGAGACAAAGGATTCAGTAGAAGACTGAACTCGGGTAGCAAGCTCTTTTCTAGCAGCCTGCTGCCCAGCGCTGGTCTTTCCAAAGAGGTCGCTGAGCTTCTCCTTGAAAGCATCCCAGCTAGAGATCTCGCCCTCGAGTGTCCACAACCACACACGAGGAGTTCCGCCCAACTAGAATGGGACATTCACTAGCATAATGGTAGGGTCACAGCGGTTGTTGCGGCTAACACGCTCATACAGGCTGAGCCATTCCTCAACGTCGACATTATCTTGGCTGGAGAAAAAGCCAGGATCGTGGGGATTGGTAACCGTAACGTATATTGCTGTGGGGGTCGCAGGAGTAGAAGGAGACGAGGTGTCGTCACCGGGATCTAAGGCGGAAAGCAGAATGGTGCGGCTGCTACGAAGCACCGTGGCGAGGACGGAGAACGGCACCCTCCACTAAATTGTTACGCGAACGAAGGATTAAGAACTGGAGAGTATTTAGAAAGTAGATTTACAAAGGATCTCTGCAGCGCTTGTCCCTTCAGCCGATACCTCGAGCGCCAGAGAGCGTTCGTCCTCTTAGTCGGGGCGCCCGCGTGCATTGTCCACAAGAAACACGCAATATGCATGAATCAATAAATGTACGTCTTTCAGCTTCACGACCGTCGCCTTTCTGGCTCTATGCTGGCAACCACAGGGCTCAAGTGCAGGGGGTCTACTCAGTACGATGAAGAATGTGTCTTGGTTGTCCGATCTTCACGCTTAACATAAGCCGCCCCTCCCCCCGCTACTCGCAAGGCTGACACAGACTGCGCCATTGGTGCGGTGTCAAGGTATGAAACTCTAACAGGGGGAAATTTGTTTCTGGCACAGGAAAGCTAAGCGGAAAGAAGGGACAGAAAACGCGCTAACTTGCAAGTGAATTTGTTATACTAATACACCTTTAACTTATGCAAACGAGATACACATGCGCATAACCATCAAGGGCACTACGCGTGTAAAAAGAAATGAAAGCGCTATCTTTGTGCAAACCGACAAAACATGCCATCAAAATGGCGCAGCTCAAGACGATTAAGACAAAAAGCAGAAAAGACACATGACCGTGCTGACCTTGCCACTAACTTTAGAAGAAAGCATACGCATACTTAGCTACTACCGCCTGTACTAACGTGCTCTCCCATCGATGGCGTCATCATCAGTGTACAAGAAAACACCAATAGCCGTCTTGCTCTGCCCCTTCAGAATGTTCAACCAGTACCAATTTGCCCAAATGTCGATTCTTCTACACGTCATCAATCACCAAAACGATAAAAAAATACAAATCAACAGTGATTCTAAAAATTGGTATTCCGAATTTCGCCTGAGGCCGATGGGGTACTGACACAAGCATCAGCCTTTTTACTACGCTTCTAGCAGTTCTTGTAACAGCACTTACATAAAGAAAAAAAACTCACTCGCCATCACGACTCTGCGAAAGTGGATGGCCAGCGCAGCTGTTAGAAGACCACTCAAGTGCCCCCGATGGGGATTTGAAATGTTTTATTGTTCAGCCTAGTCTTCGCACGACACCATTGTTGAGCGTTACGATCTTGCTGGCATGGGCGCTCATCACGTTCTCGTTGCTCTTCGGGATACTAAACTTTCTGTCATCTACCAATAGCGGTCTCGCAATGAACTAAATGAGTTGCTAGGCACGTCTCCCTTTTATATATGAAGTTTGGCGACGTAGCTGACTGGTTCTTTCATCCCGAATGAGTTCTCCGGTAAGTGAAAAAATTACTTCTTACTCCCTAGCAATTCAGTTAGCTCTACTATAGACAGGTTTGGCATGTGAGTGAGCCATTGTTTTCAGGTACCTGCAGATATGCTAAACGCACTGGTTGAAGACGTCCACCACTACTACAGAAACCACATGACATATGTCTTATTTTGGGCCATACTGACCTAACAGCTCATCAATGGGAGGAAATTTCGTAAGGGTCGGCGCTGTGCAGGAAATTCACAAAAGAGGAACCAAGAACTGCTCAATTACGAGAAAGATAGCAACAGATGTTAAGTTAAATGGGCAAGCACACTACCCGCGCACCACCACTACGTGCAAAAGGTGCCAATGGTGCTCCACGGCTTCATACGCAAAACGCACAAAGCTTATGTGTAGAACCTCCCAAGTTCCTCTTTTCATTGCGTGCTTTGAACACTTTCAAAAAAAGCTGTAAACACCTGAGAACCCTAAAGTATGAATCCGAAGGCGAGCAGAGGGACTGTCCCACCTTCACCTGTACGTCTGTACCACCTTCGCTCATGTCCTCAAGTTATCTGTGAGGCAGATGTTCTCCCGCTGATTTTTCACAATAATTTTGAATATTGAAGAAATCAAATAGATTTCACACTTTCTGCTACTCCTAGCATAGTGCAGGATGTAGAATTGTTAGGTAGGGTAAGGCGCAGTGATCATAGGTTGGTGAGGGCTAGGATTCACCGCAATTTGCAGAGAGAAAGACTAAAATTGGTCAAGAAGGAAAAGGTCCACCTAGAGGTAGTAATGGTAAAAGCAAACAAATTCAGGTTGGTGCTTGCAAAAAATATGCAACCTTAGAAAAGAAACGAAGATGACACAGAGGTAATGAGTGGACCGTAAGTAGGCTGGCTTCAGAGGCAGCAATTGAAGTGGGAGGTGAGCCACCAAGGCCATAACTAGGCAAGCTCTCCCAAGTAAAAAGTGACCTAATAAAGAAACGAAAAAGAATGAAAGTGTCCAACTCAAGTGATCAGATAGAATTCCTAGAACTCTCAAAACGGATCAAGAAGGCGAAAATGAGGGATATTCCGAATTATTATGTGAGAAAGACTGAGGGAGCCGTAAAGATTGACGCAGCATGAGATCATTTAGAAGTAAACGTGGCATAAGACAAACCAAGAGTTATGTACTGAAAAGCAAGCAGGGTAATATCATCAAGCATCGTAAGTATTCTATACTTACCTGTACAGTACCCAGAGGAGCAATGATGCCTCCATTTGAAGCAGTAATGATCAGGTTGCAGAGACTCCTTCATTAACACGTGATGAAGTGAAAAGGGCCTAGCAAGACGTGAAACCGGAATGAGCGCCAGGCGAAGATGGAATAACAGTCGAGTTAATCAAAGATGCAGGAGACATAATGCTTGAAAAACGGGCTGCACTCTATACGAAGAGTCTACCGACTTCAACGCTCCCAGAAAACTGGAAGAATGCAATCATTATTGTAATCCACAAAATGGGAGATGTTAAAGGAATGAAAAATTATAGACTCATTAGATTAGTATTGCATCAAATATTTACCGTCTATTCCGTATCAATATTCTCGAATAGAATAAGGGCAACTCTGGAGTTTAGTCAAGCAAGGGAACAGGCTGGCTTCAGGAAAGGTGAGTCTGCTATGGATCGCATCCGTGTAATTAATCAGGTTGCCGAGAAATCCGCAGAGTACAATAAGCCTCTCTATGTGGCTTTCGTACGTTGCGAAAAGGTATTTGATTCAGTAGAGGCACCAGCAGTCATAGATGCATTGCGTAGTCAAGGAGTGCAGGCCGCTTAGGTTAATGTCCTAGAATATTCTACAGAGATTCAACAGTTACCTCAAATCTACACAACAAATGTAGGAAGATACCTACAAAGAAAAGAGCCAAAAAAGGAGACAGAATCTGCCCTATGCTATTCACTGCATGCTTGGAAGAAGTATTCAAGCTATTAGTCCGGGAAGGCTTAGAATTAAGTATCAACAGCGAATATCTCATCCCACTTCGCTTTGCTGGTGACATTGTCCTGTTCAGCAACACTGGAGACCAGTTACAATAAATGATAGAATACCTAACAGAGAGAGTGTAAGAGTGGGGTCTAATATGCAGAAGACAAATATAATTATGAATACCCGGGCAAGGGAACAAGAGTTCAGGATCGCCAGTCAACCTCTGGAGTTTGTGAAGGATAAAGCTTATGTAGGTCAATTAATCACCAGGAACCCTGATCCTGAGAAGGAAATTCAGAGAAGAATGAAAATTGGTTGGAGCACGTACGGCAGACATTTTAGACTCCTGACTTGAAGCTTACAATTATTATTGAAAAGCAAGGTGTAAAATCAGTGCATTTTACCGGTGCTGACATATGGGCCAGAAACTTGGAGACTGACAAAGAAGCTTGAGAACAAGTTAACGACCGCGCAAGGAGCGATGGAGCGCAGATTTCTAGGCATAAGGTTAAGAGAGAGAAAGAGAGCGGTTCAGATCGTAGAGCAAGCGTGTATAGCCGATATTCTAATAGGCATTAACCCATTAGGGACCGGTTTCTTTTTTTTCTTGCTATATTGAAATAAACCTAATATATTGACTTACCTTTATACTAATAATTCACATGCAAAAAATTATTACTCTTGCCTAATTAGTTTTTGAAATATAGCCCGTGACCATATGGTCACACTGGGCCCTTACGCTACAGCAAAATACGCGCAGCGACAAACATTTATTTGAAGCTATAAAACATCGCAAAAACATACATAGTGAATAGGCGAGCACTTATTTAGTGTTATATGGTTTAAATCATGGAATACACATGCCGACGTCATACTTTGTGCGATTTCTGTGCACCGCATTCTTGCAATTATCTCATGCACACCTCCACCTCTTGCCATTAGACTTGGTCATACCGTGTACCAGTCAGGACATCACCAGTCTTTGGGATTCTGCGTTGACCAGGTCCTCTAGGCTTATTGTCCCATTCCATCAGGTAGCATTCTGTAATTCGCCTGCGGAATTCCACCTGCGTGACGTTGAACCCTGTGCTACTAATGAGCGTACAAGTGCTGCTGATAGATACATCACAAAGTGAAAATCAGCCACCACTACTTTTTGCCACGGATTGCAATTCTGTGGGCGCCTACATTTGCGTCCATCTGGTCCGTACTTCCCATAAATCTTGTACTGAGCAACGGTGTTTGGACGGGCCACCTTGATTCGCTTCTCCTGAACACGAGAGTACCTGTCTGCAGATGACATCGGCACTACGCCGTGAATGGTGCTTTACGATCGTTACTAAAGAATTGTCCATCCAGCGGACAACAATTATCCGATTGTCACTACGCACGGGCACTTGGTGCCCGCGAGGTTGGCGCTTGACGAATTTTGGTTGAGCGATAGGACATTCTTTGGGAACACGATTCTACTTCGCTGTGCCCGTGCCTTCGTAGCCCTGTGCCTTGGGATGCCTGAGTAGCTGCATGCTTGTGAATAAATTATCAAAATAGAAAAAGAAAGGAAGGTCGTGCGTCTCTGCTGCGAGTTCATCCACCATTCGGAGAAGTGGCGCCGCTGCTTTTCCGAAGTCCTTTTCATATTTTTCACATGTCCCGAGATCCCCTGCTTGCCTTGATACACTTTGAAGTTTACAAGGTATCCGTTCTTGGCATTTAGGCACCATACTTTATGCCCGAAGCGGATAAGCTTTCCGCGTATGAACTGTTTACAGCCATGACGACCATAATGCTCAATCATACTTTCATCATAGCTCAGGGGACGCACAGGTTGAAAGTATTCCAGAAACCTTGCTTTCAATAGCGCCATCCATGCACGCAACTTTGTCAACTTGTCACTGAATGTTAGGCTTGCATTTCGCTCAGTGCAGGAATCTCATTATCTGTACGAAGCGATTTCTTCGCATAGCATTGTAGGCCATCGTGTTGCGCATATCCGTGCCGCTGTCCCAATAGAACTTTTTATCTGGCAAGCGGTTATAGCCGGACAAAACAAGTACTCCAAGAAAACTTATCTTATTCTTCTTTGGTAACCTCCGGATCAGGCATATTCAATATAACGCAGACTTTCTTGTTTTTTTCGACTAGCAGCTCCATGGCGGCATCGTCAAAGAAGAGTTCGAACAACTCAACAGGCGGAAAGTCCATGTAAGCAACAAAGTTTGGGTCGGCAAGTATGCCAAGGCTCTTCTGGAGATCACACTTCGTCCACTTAGAAGCAGTGGATAATTTCGCACAAATGGCCGCATCAACTACAGCAGAAGAAACCTCTGATGTTCCGTCACTTTTGCCCGCCGGGGTCGTTGTAGTCCGACTCGCATCCACCAATGCGGCGTCCGTCAGAGAAAACTGTTTCAGTGCCGGCTCATAGCTTCCACCCGCTTAGATTGTCAATGAGCCCGTCTGAGTCTTCATCGGCCGAGTCTTCATCCGATTAGGTGCTAGCCTCTGGCGGCTCGATATAAATCACTGGCACGTCGTCCTCTTCCTCTTCGAGTATCTTCGCTATTTCTTCCAAAATCTACCTATTCAGACAATAAAATAACAAATAACCACTGCGGGAATGAGCCAGCAGGCGCGCAAGTGATGAGAAAGCAGTTTTTAAAAAGAATAAAAAGTTAGGTATCCTCAAGGCCCAGCGTGACCATATGGTAACGCAGAAGATAACGTACTCGTTCATAAATAAATCAAACGTAATTCTTTCACAAATGCTCATCGAAGGTCCCATATTCAAAGAGAAATATGGAGGGAACGATATCCGACTATTACTTAAACGAGTAGTGAAAAAAAAAACACTTAACCCTTGGAGCGAGCCACCGCGACGCTAGTCGCAGAGCAACCCTGATTCCCGCCTTTGCGAGGGGCTCCCACAAAACGACTGACAGCTGCTGACACTTGGTATCCATAAAGGGGACTCTAATCTGTCAAAAGGCATGTCAAAGGTGATTTTGGTGCCGTTTTGTTAATCCTAATTAATTGACATCCACTGTGCAGACTAACGTGACCATATGGTCACGCTGGTCTTTAATGGGTTAAAAAAACTGGAGCTGGGCATGCCATGTAATGCGCAGGTTAGATAACGGTGGACTATTAGGCTTACAGAATGGGTGCCAAGAAAAAGGAAGCGCAGTCGAGGACGGCAAAAGACTGGGCGAGGCGATGAAATTAGGAAATTTGCGGGCGCTAGCTGGAATTGGTCGGCACAAGAGGATGGTCAATTGGAGATCGCATGGAGATGCTTTGTTTCTGCAGTGGACATAAAATAGGTTGAGGGTGATGATGATATAGATTGTTTTAAAAGAAATAATTTCTTAGTGTTTTCCCATGCTGTACAGTTTAGTTGGGAAAAGTTATAGCAGAAAATATGAGTAGATTTCTCGCGGCTGCCAAACGGTTAGCTCCCACACAGTTACACTTTCATTTTCCTGAGAATGATAAGCTTCTACAAATGCGCACGCACGAACACTCGTTGCGATGCGCGAAAATATGCAGCGAATAGAAAGAATTCCATGCTAAGGTCTTTCAAATACAGAACGTACCGCACTTGAGCCTCATGTGGTATGCCTCATTAAAAACTGTTCTTTTGAAGGGACTTAAAACGACATCTGTTGTTATCAACAAATTAAAATATACACGCGCATTTTGTACGGAATGCCGTTAAATAGGCTGGAAAATATTGCGCATGCATTTCACCATATGTCTACGTAATAGAATGGGAAAGCCTCAAGGTGACGCAGAAATGTCTACTCAGTCCGCCATTCTCTTAATATCCGAGATAAGCACGTAGTTGAAAACTACGAAGGATTAAACGCGAAAAAGACTTGCAGAGCGAACAAAGTGCACATGACAGGTGCCAGCTTCTACCTATAGTTGATTTAAAAAAAAAAGAACACGCTACTAAGTTAGCACCTGTCCTGTGCGCTGCATTCTTTGTGCTCGTCTTTCTTTCGGCTCTATATTTGTTTCAACGTAGTAGCACTACTACATGCCTTTGTTCACTCTACCTTTGAAGATGCAGAAATATATGCAGGCTCTGCTGCTGGGTACCCTATATCGATGATTCTGTACTTAAATTGCCGTCCGGCTACGCCTTCTGACATATTTGTCGGAGCCCATTCGGGGCTCAACGCAGGTTGTTGAAGGACGTTTAATACCGGCAGATGCATCATACGGTTTATCCACCGCCTCCAAAAAAAATGTTTGGAATGCACTTGAATCTGTAGTTTCGTTGCAAAATACCAGCGAACAGCATTGAGAACCTATTTTTGAGCTACTGCGCTCAGCTTTTTTGTCACATTTATACAATTTCGAGGTATCGGTGCTATCCTGTATTGCTTTCAGTAGCTTTTTTAAACAGTATGAGCGGCGCGCTTTGTGTCTGATAAACAAACTCACCTGATTGGGTATAATGTCAACAAGGAAAACAAAGGCGCTAGGTGCGCAGAAAGCCGTCGAGGTACCATGATATGATACCTAGTACATACTTCCTGCACTTCGATCTGTGTATGACGTGCTGCATTGCAAGCGTACTTAATGATAATTCAGTGGAAGAACCTTCGTTGCTAAAGAAAAAAAAATATCTGTAACTGAATTGAATCTTTGTGCTGCAACTTATTAAGGCGTTCTCTAAGAAAATATAATTAATTTTGTGACTTTGTCAATTTATACAGAATAAACGTACTTATATAACAACAAGCATGAAAAGCAGTCATTTCTGTAAACAGTATGAGACGCACTATTCGGGACGGTTATTCTATTGCGAACGTCCGTCAGTGGCGAATTACGCTTTGTTGTGGCTTCATTTCTGAAGCCCCGAATTATGAGCCGTGTTGTCGCTAAATACTGATCGTGACTAAATACTCACTCCACACAACGGGCTACGTAAGGCTTCTCATTCAATTACTTAAGTCGCATGGCTGAATGGCTGAATGGCTTAATGGCTCGCATCTATTTCTGGAATTATCGAGTATTTAATTGTTCTGTCTATAACCTAATCAATGTGCGAATAAATTCTACCACAATGACTTATCTTGTGTCTTTCTAACGTGATGACTCTTCACTTATGTTTCGCATAACTCCAAGATGTTTAGCTGACCAGCTCGACAACGCTTACAATACTATTAGGAGCTAATGCAAACAGTTTACTGCACTTACAGAAATTATGTTGATATTGCTTTTACTTAACTGTGGCTAGCTTTTAAGTTATACTGAAAATGTGAAGGACGTATAGAGTGCACGCTCCGTTATGTAATCATGACGCATTTCAGAAACTTCAGCCTTGAGTTGGTAAGCTTGCTAATCGATTGATAATTCATGGAGCCGAGGCTTTCGCCAGGTTCGCAGCCTTCCATTACACCATTTTTCTTGGTAAAATATCGCCGCCGTGAGCGCGTTCGAGCGTATATGATGATGAAGCAACATTCACTGGGCCCGAAATAAATCGGTGGTGCACGCAGGCACCAGCCGGGGTGGTTCCCTAGTTACGGGACCCATATGTTTCCAGCAGCTCCTGGCCCCTGTCCGTCAGTGCGAGCTGAATCGGTAGGGCGGGGCTGGATAACAAGGTCTCCTATCGCTCAACCGAGCGTATAAACGGGCTACCCTCATTGTCCATACCTGAATGCATGCCTTCTTTGAGACTTTCATAAATATTGTGCTGCTGCCGATTTTCTGCGATCTTAGACTACGGCAATTCTCTTGCAGCAAAGGCCGAACACTGCCATTCCTTCCGCGGCTCCTCGTCGTTAACTTCCGGAATTTATTTCCATAATCAATATCTGGGATGTTTACGGAAACTGCTTTTTGCTTCCGCCGTGGAACTGAGATTCGAGGAGGCCGGAGCTGAGAAGAGCTGCGCTTTCATGCTATTTGTGTAATAACCGGCAAGCACAGACGCCAGCCCTTTGTTGATATTTAAGGGCTTCCGAACATATATGCATACAGCTTACCTTGATGATGCTACTGTACCATAGCCCTGAATGCAATCATACAGAAAAAGACAGAGAAAACAAGCAAAGGGGTGTAGCGTATTTTCCCCCAGTGTTTCCGGAAACCAAACATTAGCGGACACTTTCGCCGTGCATAAACACGTGAATTTTTTTTCGGGCGAGTGTAGCTTCCTATGTATTGCACATCTACACGAAAGGCGAAGTGTTTGGGTGTACTTATTTCTAGGTCAGAAAGAGCAACTAAAGACCTTTTGCTCAAGATGCGCGTCGCTTATTTTCGAAGGAAAGAAAATTTATCCGAGAAGGACATAACAGATGTCGCCTGATTAAGCATTTGAGATAATTATTAATCGATCTCTCGTTACAATTCTTTGTTCTCTCTACTCGGGTCTCCCATTGGGCAAGGGGGGAGGGCTATCGGTAAATGTTTTAGTGAAAAGTGTCATGAGTGAGAGAAAATAAGGTGCAGATGAAAATCCCCACGCTGAATTTACTGAATGGGTTGCACAAATCATTTAATTTTTTTTTCTTATACCCATATGGAGTAGCATACTAGAGATGCTGCCAGGCAAAACATTCACGATTAAATATTAGGCGCTTCATCTAAACATCAGACAAAAATATTCATTCCGCTATATACCTCGTGCAAAATTGTTTCAGCGCGTGTTATTGGTGCAAAGAACAAGCGCTACAAAATTTGTAGATAATTTCATTCATAGATCGATTCGTTGGAGATGGCGAAAAGAAAGCCGGAGACCATGTTGGCTATTGCGAAGGCATACTACGGCACCAAAGAAATTGTAAATATTCAGTCTATTGCAAGCAGCAGCTATACTGCAGTCAAGGAGAGTGCCATTTGATGACAAAAACTATGGCGGACCCCATGTGACAATGAATGTCGACTCTAATGCGATAAGCAACGAAGCAATGCAGCCACGCGCTGTACTGCCACTGCAGAGAGCCTTTATCTTTGCAGCATGCAAGCAGCCAGGCTCCTCTGTGTCTCTTCCTGGACACTGTGCGTCATTCAGTGGCGCCTCGATTGGCAAATTCCGCACGTTGGGTTCGTGTAAATAGAATATCTGAACAAAAGTGTTTCATTATAAGAGGTGTGGGCTCTTTGCCGCTGAGCACAAGATAACCTTTAATGAACTGTTTGCCTTTCACAAGTGGTAAATATGGTACATACAGGTTTCAACCAACTTTGGCCAATCAATGAAGAAACAAACATGAGCGCTACGCGTCTCGAAATGGGGCAGTATTGTTCTGGTCAATTTCGAGCACGTCATGATATTCTTTCTTTTCCAATCCGCCAAGTTGGGTTTTAAAAAAAATTCTAAATAACTTCTTAACAGTAACTCTAGCGAAACATCTTCAATACAGAGTTGTAGCGCTTGTTGAGAAACATCAGATTATTTTATCTATGCTGAATAATTGTCCTGTTTATTTTTTTATCCTCTGCTTAAAGTGCACGAAATTTTAATACACCGCGTTGCTGCCGGCTAAAGCGCCGCTATTTTGGTGCCCTCAAATGTAAGTTAACGAATTAGAAAATGTACACCGTACGCAGAGATCGATTGAAGCGTCTGTCGGTGACTGCGATGGACGTTAAGTGACAATAGGGGCGTATGGTTTAAAAAAAGAAAGTCTTGAATGAAAAAGCGGCTACCACGTGCGAATGCGACATAAGGCCGGAAGCAGCATTTGACGGAACGCAGGCATTTTTTTTATTGTTTTCCTACCCCTGGAGAAACACAAAGGAGGGGGCGGTGCTCATAGTGACATAAAGGACGGAGATGAAAACCAGGCTGCCTCCGGTCGCTTACTGAATTCGCGTCGGGCGGCTACATTTTTGGTGAAGAATTTAACACCCATTTTCTCACTTAACGGCCATCGCAGTCAGTGACAGCATATTCAGTCAATCTATGTGCGAGGAGCAGCCTTTGCTAATTCGTTCAACTTACAGTTGAAGGCATTAAAATGAAGGCGCTTTAGCGGGCAGTCACGTGGTATTTTTTTTTATTACGCGTACTTTAAGGAAAGGGTAGAAAGAAATTAAGCAGAGTAGTTGGCATGGATGATATAGTCAAACGTTTCTGAACAAACGCTAAAACTGTTGTACTGAATTCCTTTTTGTTCGAGTTAGCATATAAAAGATATTTAAGCAATCCTTCCTAATCACCCAATTTTGCGGATTGGAAAAATATGTATCATAAACGTGTTTCATAAATAGAACAACACTGTGCCAATTCAACGCACGTAACGCCTATGTTTGTTTTTTAATGTTTGGCTCAAGGTAACTGAAACGCCCTGTACTCCGTTACAGATAGTTTCCCATTCTGGCATCAAGGAGGAGAATTGTAGAGCAGCAAATACACAGCGGCGCATGTTCAATGAACCATATTTGCGTCTAGAATGGTCATTGATGTGCGGAGCACACCCAGTGATGCGTACTCAGTGGAAGCATGAGCAGTGATCCAAGTTGAAGTCAAGGAGGTTGACTTAACAGTGGAACATACTCAGTGCCTCATACCTAGTGACCCGAGATGGCATCAAACAGATTTATTGAAGAGCAGCACATGCTTAACGGCATGTACATGGCGACCCGAGTTGGCATGATGTTCATTAACCAAGTGTCAAATAACCAGTGAACCAAGTTGTCCCGACTATTTGTGTTTGAACGTTGTTCGATGAACACAACAACCCGATGAGGTATACCCTTTAAACCTCGGACTGCCCACTCCCAGTAGCACAGGCTGGCAGAAAAGATTCGATTAATGAGCGACAGATCGGCCGTGCCGCATACCCGTCGTTCCAGTTGGGCGGACAACTGGTTTCTCTCATAACAGCTACGCGATGTTCTGACCACTAGACCATACACTACCCAGGTACACAAGATGGCAGAAAAATGGCCAGCTACGTGGGCAGACAGACAACCGAATTCCGAAATTGCAAGCGGTCTAGTGCTGCAATTTAAAATTGCGTGATCTTTTAACTAGGGTGATGCACTATCGCTGATGGGAAGCTGAAGCATTTGTGTATGGAAATTTTGGACCGAATTCACGCTGTTTTTATTTCGTACGTATTCTTTGCCATTTGCCGCCTGACGCTAAGCATATCTCATATCTCGGGATTAGAACATTTTTATTTTCTTACCTGCAATGCGGACAACTAGTTATGTAGGACAGCGCTCTGGCTTGCGATGCTATTATGAGCCTTGTGCGCAGATAGCGTAAACGCGTTTTTACAATACGACCTTCTTCGTTTGGCGATATATGCCTAATTAAACATTATAATAAGTGTTCATGTTTAAAGAAACACTGATGAAATGTTAAAGAAATATTTCTACTTGAATGACTTGCACGTTTCTTTAATTTGTAAGGTAAATGTCATGTCTTGTTTAAATCAATACGCTGCACACAACTGCCTAATTCTTCACTCCTATAATGCACAAACTCGATTTACCCCGTTATTGCCGATGAGATTTCTCATCGCGTACTTTGCCCACTTGTTCGAATGCGTATATGCGCATTTTCTTGTACATATGTCAAATAATGGCAAAACAACAAATTTAGATATATTTTTTTAAACAATACCTATGAAAAATAATCCCAATTCATAAGAAAAGGGACGCCAAATAGCTGAAGAATTAGATACCGATCAGCCTACTGTCCGTTGCCTACAAAGTATTTACTAAGGTAATCGCAAATAGAATCAGGAACACCTTAGACTTCTCCAAACCAGAGGACTAGGCAGGATTACGTAAACGCTACTTAACAATAGACCATATTCACACTATCAATCAGGTGATAGAGAAATGTGCGGAATATAACCAACCCTTATGTATAGCTTTCATTGATTACGAGAAAGCGTTTGATTCGGTCGAAACCTCAGCAGTCATTGAGGCATTACGGAATCAGGGTGTAGACGAGTCGTATGCAAAAATACTAAAAGATATTTATAGCGGCTCCACAGCCACCGTAGTCCTCCATAAAGAAAGGAACCAAGTCCCAATAGAGAAAGGCGTTAAGCAGGGAGATACGATCTCTCCAATGATATTCACAGCGTGTTTACAGGAGGTATTCTGAGACATGGCTATGGAAGAATTGGGTATAAGAAATAATGGAGAATACCTTAGTAACTTCCGATTCGCTGCTGATATTGCCTTGCTTAGTAACTCAGGGGACCAACTGCAATGCCTGCTCACTGAACTGAAGAGGCAAAGCAGAAGGGTTGGTGTAAAGATTAATCTGCAGAAAAGTAGAGAGTAATTTATTTGAAAGAAGGCAGAGAGGTTGGCCCGAGCTAAGGCGCTCTAGCCAGCTACTCTGGACAGGGGGATGGGGAACGGGGACATAAAGGTGTGATCAAGGATGATGATGACAGAGAAAGAGGGATGCGCAAGGGTGAAAGCAAGTTCGACACTTTGATGATAAACGTTCACAAATGTCATCCATGAAGCCACTGTCAGGTTCCGTATCAAATCTGTGGTCTCCAATTTAAGGGAACCTAAATATAAAGGCGCTAGGACGAAGCTGGTGTGTGGTACTCCCCTGCGCGAACCGCACAAGCGCTAAACAAAATCTTTATAGCATATAAAGAGCTGCGATAAGCGGCTCCAGCACAGCGAGAACTTGCAGGGCACTTTTAGCGGCCGGATTCTCGAGACCACGGAGAATCACGCGCATCGAGTCTACCAGATGCTTCAGCATTTTCTGTATTTATTTATTTATTTATTTCAAGTACGTGCAGCGCCCGAAGGCATTATTGCAGGGGGGGAATATACAGTGTACATAAGCTCGACAAAATACAGAACTGGTCAAACAAAATAACACAACAATAGAAAAAATTCACGCCACTATATGCTCAGCAGAAATGCTCTGAATAATGCTTCAGTGTGACAATCAGCAATTTCCTGCGGTAGCTGATTCCACTGTGATATTGTGTGTGGAAAAAAGTGAATACTTGAAGACGTTTGTTCTAGAAATAAGTTCTCTTATTTTTAAATAGTGGTCACTTCTGTGAGACAAGAAATGAGGAGGTAAAAGGTAAGTTTTTCTATCTATTTTAACCAGGCCGAAATAAATTTTAAAAAGCATTTCCAACCTCATGTTTTGTCTGCGTGTGCTTAATAATTCCCACCCCAAGTTACCCTTAAGTGCTGAAATACTAGAAGTAAAGTCATAGTTATTACAGACAAAATGGGCTGCGCGGTTTTGTACATGCTCGAGCATATTAGACAGAGTTTTGGTTTGCGGGTCCCAGGCCATACAGGCATACTCTAATATGGGTCTTACGTTCGAAAAATAAAGTAGTTCTTTAATTTTGAGAGGAGCTAGCCGGATGTTGCGTTTAACAAAATTTAGCATTTTACAGGCTTTCGCTGTAACATATTCAGCGTGCTTAGTCTAAGTTAAATTCGATGAAAAATAAACACCAAGATACTTATACTGAGTTACTCGCAATAGCTGGACATTGTCTAATGTATAATTAAATAGATGTGGATTTTGTTTACGTGTAAAGGACACGTACTGACACTTACTGGGGTTTAAAGACATTTGCCACCTAACGCACCAGCGTGTTATACAGTCCAAATTGCGTTGCAGATACTCGTGGTCAGTGGCAGACCTAATTCAGTGATAAATCACAAAATCATCCGCATACAGACGCACTTTGCATGACACAACCTGAGCAATGTCATTGATGTAGACCAAAAACAGCAATGGCCATAAAACATATCCCTGGGGAACTCCCGATGTAACATCAGCATAATCAGATTGTGAGCCATTAACTACAACACGTTGCATGCGTTCTTGTAGATAACATTTAATCCAATCAAGCAATGAATGAGAGATACCGAGGGATGATAGCTTATACAACAGTAAAACATGGGGAACAGAATCAAATGCCTTTCTAAAATCTAGAAATATACAGTCAGTCTGTACACCGAGATCGAATGAATGAAAAAGATCGTGGCTGAATTCTAGGAGCTGGGTCGAACAAGAACGACCAGACCTAAAACCATGCTGATATTTGCTAAAAAAATTATTGTTTTCTAGATGTTTTATTAGGGAACTGTATACAATGTGCTCCAGTGTTTTACTACACACACTAGTTAGAGAAATTGGCCTGTAGTTGGAGACAATATTTTTTGGACCACTTTTATGGATTGGTACCACGTTTGCAACTTTCCACTCCTTAGGTAAACAAGAAGTACTTAGTGATTTCTCACAAATAATAACCAGATAGTGGGCAATTGTGTCAGAACAAGCCTTTAACACATGAGAAGGTATACCATCAAGACCATTTGCAGAAGAAACGTTTATATTGTCAAGCAACTTAAGTATACCACCATGTGTCACGACCAGTTCCGCCATAGGTTCAAACACATTGTCGGGAATAGGCGGTAATTCATTCTGGCAGGGAGTTGAGAAAGATGATTGGAAATAAAGATTGAAGCAGGAAGCTTTATCGACATCATTAGTAAGAAGTAAACTACCGTTTTTTAAGTTCGGGATGCCAATTGATTCTTTGCTAATAGTTTTTAAATACTTCCACATTTCTTTCGGGTGATTTTGTAACTTTGGGCCCAATGCTAAGAAGTATTTTTCCTTAGCAACCTTGTTTTTTACTTTTATATCTTTTCCAAGCGTTTTTAGCATTACAAATACAGAAGGGTTACGCTGCTTTCTATAAGCATTCAGAAGGCGATGTCTTTTATTAATCAATTGCTTAACTTCCCGAGTTACCCAAGGCTTATCACTACGATTTTTTGCAGACAAATGTTTCCATGGAACATATGTGTCAACCAGGTGCTTTAGTGTGGAGCAAAATGTATCCCATAGGGTATTGCAATCTGCGGACTGCGCTAAATGACTGAATTCCTGCAGGAATATAACAAGATCATTAGACAATGAAACATAATTGCCTTTCTCAAAAAAGTATACCTTCCTCGGGTGATCATGTGCACATGAGAAGGGGACAATCTGCACATGCGCCACAATGCAGTCATGGTCACTAATACCGGGAATTACGGCGTTATCAGACACAAGCAATGGCTGGTTTGAAAAAAGCAGATCTAAGATAGAAGAGCTATTTGGACCATACCTAGTAGGTTCAGTAACAAACTGATAAATGTCATTGGTAACTATTGCCTCGCGGAATGCCATAGACAGAGCGGAAGAATTGGCAAGGACAGGCTTATAGTGAACCCACTTCACGTCAGGCATGTTGAAATCACCGCCAATAATATAGTCATTATTTATTGTAGAAAGAAACTCGGATAGGGTTGTGAAGGTCTCAGGCGATGTGGAAGCGGGGTAATGGTAAAGGGAGCCAACTGTCAGTAATTGCCCAATTTCAAATCGAATATTGCACCAAACTGACTCGGGACAACCAGTTCGGATTAACACGGGAGATGATTGCAAGCACGAGTCAACAAGTAGAAAGACACCACCGCCATGCGCATTGCGATCGGAACGGTAGACGTGAAAACCAGGCGGAAATACTTCGGAACTACCAACAGCTTCGTCGAGCCAAGACTCGGTACCTATAATCACGTGGGGTTTTACTGAAGAGGTCAGAGTAGCAAATTCATCAGTTTTATTTTTTACACTTCTGCAGTTCACGACTAAAATGGTAAGCTCTGAAATTGGATGAGCGGAACGTCCCGTGCGCACACATTGCTTTGAGGACTTATTGTTCGGGTACCGCCCCTTCTGCTACTTTTTCAATTCAACAACAATATCCTGAGTTCCATCATAAATGTAGCACTTCTTATCAATGAGTAGCTTATCGTATCGAAGTTTGAAAGAGAAATTCAATGTTTTTGCATACCTTACAAGTTTAGATCGCGCAAGTCTGACGTCAGGGCTGAGATCCTCACGGATCGCAAAGTTAGTACCCTTGAGCCTGATACCACGAGATAGGATACGTTCCTTATCCTTGAAGGTAACAAACTTTATAATGATAGGTCTGTTTTTGCTTCCGTGGGATTTACCACTCCGGTGAGCACGCTCTACACTTTCTGGGGTAATCTATTCATTGAGTTGCGTTTCGAAGAAAGACAGTACTTTTTCCTCCGATACAGACCATGTCTCATCGGTTGAATCATCCAGGCCAAAAATAATGAGGTTGTTTCTTCTGGATCTGTTGCTCTCGCTATCAAGTGACGCCCTATGCCCGGCGCCCGGCAAGTGACGCCCTATGCAAGTGACGCCCTATGCCCGACGCCCTTCGCCCGGCGTAGCGAAGCCCCCGAAGGAAGCTTTCAGGAGGGACAGCGCCAAGACCTGTGCGTAGAACGGGTGTGAGAACATGGCCAGAGCAGTGTCGTGCCCCGGACGCTCAGCTGACAAGTGCTGCTTATATATCCGCCCCTCGGATCGCGTGACGCTGGAAGGCTTTGGTTGTCAGGTGAGAGCAGATGTCGCAGTCAGTCTTGAATGCTGGCAAGGAATTGACTGGGAGCGGCGAAACTCAGCCACCACATCGTCATCGATGAAACTCGTCGAAGGCCGCACCAGTGGCAAGGGAATGCCCGGCGTAGCGAAGCCCCCGAAGGAAGCTTTCAGGAGGGACAGCGCCAAGACCTATGCGTAGAACGGGTGTGAGAACGTGGCCAGAGCAGTGTCGTGCCCCCACTGTACACTCTCATTCTCATTGTGTTCATCTCCTTGCTTGCCGGCACTGTCACCGGTGTAACTGGTGCTATAATTTTTGGCTTCGTGGCCCAGAGGACCACTAGAGCCCACTGGCATGGCCGTGGGCCTAGAGGGCAGCAATGGCCATTCCGTGTCTGTATCAGCCGGTGAAGGTGAACGTTTGCCGCGTGCTCTCATCGACCTTGAATTATCAGTAGGCGCCGTTACCGTCCTCGATGCCCGCTCAGGCAGAGGTGGTCGTGGTGCCTGTGTCACGCTGTGTAGTTCTCCGGAAATGATTTTGTGATGCTTCTGTCGCGATCGTTGGTCACTTTTGCGAACAGATCGAGCAGCCTCTTTACGTAAAGATTGGTCTCTTGCCATTTTTCGAAGAATACGAACTTCTTGTTTCATCTTCGGGCATTCCTTCGAAGTCGCTTCGTTAGAGCCAGTACAGTTGGGACATTTAAATGAGGACGCTTTGGAATCGGTGGTATCATGCTCCCCGCCGCAACGCGAGCAGGTCGCTTGGCCTCTACAAACAGCGCTCACGTTTCCTATCTTGTGACATTTCCGCCACTGAACAGGCCTCGGAACAAGTGGTCGTACTCGGTGTATCACATAGCCCACATTGACAGTCACTGGTAATGTCGAAGAAGCAAATATTAACTTGATACATCGGGAGTGCCCCAAGCGGTGAATCTCAAGAATGCGTACCGATGACTTCAAAAGACTCTTGAGGTCCGCATGCTTGATTTCAAGCTCCACGTCGGAAATCACTCCAGTTGTTGTCGCCTTCCCGTAAGTAATAAAGGAGCGTACGGAGATTGCGCATAACTGTGAACTGGTCTTTAACTTCTCAAGTATTGCGGAATTTTTCACATCTAATGTCAGGATGTTCTTGCGAGCGTTGATCTTGATCTCATTGATTTGCCCAGGGGCCATAGTTTCAAAATATTCGGTTAGAAACTGTCTGCTGAGGGAGTTCATGCTGTGTGACGTCAAAAGCGGCACGTACGAAACCATGAATGATTCCTGCTCACTCTGATTCGATGAAGTCATCTCAGTCGACATACGGCGCATCTTCTTCATACGGTGGCCCATGACTACGGTGTGCTCGCCGTCAGAGTCCATGGCTTCTGGCGGTGAGCGCTCCCAGGAATCGAACTGGTCCGAGCTTCCAAAGGCACGCCGTCCAAAAATGAGCGATGATGTAGGTGACTGACCTTGCTCAGGTGGTCGTGGGAACATGTTCTTGCTCATCCTTGATGAAATTACTCTCGAGAAAATGTCAAGAACGTTCAAAAAGGCATAACAGCACGAGACCCAGAGCACCAGTGAGCTCTGGGCATTTATTTTTCTTCCTCCTACAGAAAAGTAAAGTAATGTTTAATAGTCTCGGAAGAGAACACCAGTCTACGATAGGTAGGGAGGCATTGGAAGTGGTAAGAGAATACATCCACTTAGGGCAGGTAGTGACCGCGAGTCCGGATCATAAGACTGGAATAATCAGAAGAATATGAATGGGCTGGGGTGCGCTTGGCAGGCATTCTCAGATCATGAACAGCAGGTCGCCATTATCCCTGAAGAGAAAAGTGTATAACAGCTGTGTCTTACCAGTACTCACGTATGGAGCAAAAACCTGGAGGCTTACGAAAAGGGTTCTACTTAAATTGTGGACGACGCAACGAGCCATGGAAAGAAGAATGATGGGTGTAACGTTAAGGGATAAGAAAAGAGCAGATTGGGTGAGAGAACAAACGCGATTTAATGAAATCTTAGGTGAAATCAAGAAATAGGAATGGGCATGGGCAGGACATCTAATGAGGAGGGAAGATAACCGATGGTCATTAGGGGTTACGGACTGGATACCAAGAGAAGGGATGCGTAGCAGGGGCAGCGGATTGTTAGGTGGGCGGATGAGATTAGGAAGTTTGCAGGGACGACATGGCCATGATTTGTTCATGACCTGGATAGTTAGAGAAGTATGGAAGAGGCCTTTGCCCTGCAGTGGGCTTAACGAGGATGCGGATGATGATGATAGCGTTCGGTATCTCATGGGTGATAGCCCATGAGATTGGTAAGAGCACCGCGAGGATACACTTGCCGTATTAAGTAAGATCTCTAGCAAAGATCGGAGCAAGCTATTACGAAGCACTTTAAACACTTCTTTCAACGATAAAAAATTACAAATAAATAGATACGACAAACATTTGTCCATTCAGAATGTGCACTTAAGGGCCATTTTGTTGCATAAAGCAATCATGTTTGTTTTCTTGTCCCTCCAGTTTAACCACATAGTGCGTATATAAAATTCGAGGTACTGTGTTTGTGCAAAAGGAGTAAATTTGCACGTCCACTATTGTACTTTTTAACACGGTCGTCGTTAGTGCCGGACATGCTATTTTCATTGACCACAGCTTACCCGGAATTACTTATGATTTGCCCTCACAGAGGCCGATGTTCGTGGCAACGAACAATCCCCATAACAAAGTAATTATACCTTCCCCCTATACCATCGTGTTAAGGTTGTTTTGGATTTCGAATCATGGGCACGAAGCTGTCGCAACACAGCTGCTTTCCGAAACTACGTTCTTCCGAAGCATCGTCGTTGTGTTCATTGGCTTTGTCTATGGGCATAATTGAAAGTGCTTCTACAGAAAATGCGGTAACGTGCAACGTCCAGCGCTTTCGATTCGCGGGCCTTTCTCCTCTGGGAGGAAAACATAAAGTGATTTCAACATTTCAGAAAAAAAACAAGCCGCGAAGTTCAGTTTGAATGCGTCTTTCACTACCTGAACAATTACATTCGTGTGTTAGCGTATAGCGCACTCGACATGTACGTCTCCTTCAATAGGAAGATACAAATGCGTCATTTCTTCGGCAGCTGCCCTCGAAAATTTTTAATCTTGCAGCCCTACTATGTCTGCATATTGTAAATTTACGTGTTTAATATTGGCAGAAAATACCCTCCTTTGCTAAGCTGGGCATCGAGAAAGCCGGCTATCATGCAGCCTACCTTCCTTTTTTTTCCCTCTACTTACCCCATCGGATAATAAAAAAGACGTAACACGCACTGAAGATATGGCTGCCAATGCAGGTGCATTGGGATATGATGCAGTAACTCTAAAAACATATCTACGCTTCTGCCGTACCTCGTCCTACATTGTGCGGATTGCCTTCTGCTCTCACCTATTATATTGTTACGTGTAGCTGTAGCCCAATGCGATATACAATTTATTTAGAAGAAGCTAACGGAAGGCCGAAATGGCGACGCTATATCAAGAGGGTCCACGTCGTCTTCCTTCTCTTCAGTGCAGCCACACTGTGGTGGCTGTTTCGCAGCAATATTTTATAGCATTGAGATACGAGTGTAAAATGTTAGACTATTTGCTTATCTTTTAGTTTTCTTCTGTTGCAAACAGCTCATTTTCACTCCACTGCAAATGTGAACCAAGGAAGCACAGCGAGCAGTGCTGCTATCCCTGAATCCAGTGGCTTAAATGAGGCCAGAGGATCTTGCCTGACAGCCGAGTAGAAGTCGCATACTAAACAAAAACATGTTCCATCGTTTCCGCAGCCTTGCTACAGCAAGCACATGTCTCTTCTTTTTCGGTGCACCTCGTTTTATAACTACGCGTTTTAAGCCACCCTAATCTGTCGTCGAAAAGCAAACAGCTTCCCGGTAATGTCGAAAAAGGCCACGTATAAGGGTCTCTTCTCTTAACGGGATATTTGAATACACTGAGTAAGCGCGAATAATTAATCATCCAGATGCCTACGGACTCCGAAGCCATTCAGAAGTTCACAGAATATTTCTTTACGCTCTGCCCATCCTTTCGACTTTCTTTATACGACTGCATTGTTAACCTATATATTACCAATGTAATGATGAACAGTCAATACAAGTGCATTCTGTCATTTTCCCCTTTATCTTTATTTATCAAATTCATTCGCTTCCTCACCAACTGCCAGGTATTCATCTATCTTGTAAGCTTACTTTCTATTACTTTCAGCAAAGTTTCCTTAATTTTAATCTTAGTTCACTACGCCCCCCAATAAAGACCTCGTCTACCAATGTGGCTGTGCGCTCAGGAATTTTCTGTTCCTATTTTTTTCCTGCGGAAATTTCTCATCCCATCATTCCTTTCTATCTTTTCCTCGTATGTGGCCTTTTTTTCCTAGAAAAGCACCTATCTATGGCCTAGAAATGATCGGTTGCTATTTTCGGATGTAAATTATTGCCCTGCCACCTTTCAGTTTGTTTCTATCTTCGCCTAGCATACGTAGTTGTACTGTTTCAAACTTCCTGCCAAGTGAGCTAATCTTGTTCGGAAATATTCCAGGAAAGGAAACATTCACTTTCACCTTTAATCTTTGCTTGTACCAATATTTGATTTGCATTTTTTTTCTCCCCCTATATTCCCCATTTTTTGTCTTCTTGATCCTGTGGCAACTCTGCTTTTCTGACTGCCTATGCGCTTGTGATGTTTTCTGTCATTCGTCGATCACTTCCGATATCTTCCTGTTCCAATAACTTTTCCGTTTACTTTTTCTTATCCAACAAGCGTGTGGCCTTTTCTTTTCTTATTTATCTCGTTATTCCACATAGAAACAACCTATACTCTCACTTTTTGCGTTGCCATTTGCCAATTTCTTTGCGACCCTTGCGACTATACATGCTATTTGTTCAACGTTCAAGTATGAACTGGCCATTCTTCGCATCTTGCTCTTTTTCCTAACTACATAATCCATTTTCAAAATGACGCTTTTATGGCCACTCCCTGTACTTGCTACACCCTTCGTGATCATTGGCCATTTCTCTCAACTTGTCATGAATTCGTTCTGCCATTAGTAAATCATCAATGGAAGACTGCCTACTTCCCACTTCCCATGGGATCTAGCCATCACACTTGGGCCCAGCATTCGCTACACGGAGGGTACAATCCTATCAGAGATCTACCGTTACCTTCCGGTTGTTGTCGGTATAACCGCCGAGATTATGTACTTGGGCATTCATGTTACCTAATATCATAATTTCGTCATTATTCCAGAAAACCTTTCTACAAGCACTTTAGCATAACTCTAACTCTTGAACCTCGTGTGCAATTTATTTCCGTACCCAAATTCGTTTCGCCCCACGAAGTTCTTTTTCCGCTCATTGTGCATGATAACCAAAGACTCTTGGCATTTTGAATTTACTGTTCCCAATTAGGCTCCCTGATTTATGAGCGTACCGACTCCCGCTGCCTTCTCCCCAATATAGTTCTGTTCCACCCTTTCCGTACATAAGTCTGAATCATTCGTGGTTCTCCTGTCTCTAAGGTTTGTTTCTGTAACCGCATACACTTCAAATTGTTCTTTGTTTAACTACTCCTGAATATCAAACCACTGCCTTTTTCTGCCACCCTGCATGTTTATGTTGCCTATTGCACGGTCGCCTCCCTTCATCCTTCTTGTCCTTCTTTTACTGTAACTGACAGCGCTGCTAGATTGAGGTTCCCTAAGGGACCTTCTCCTTCATCACTACCTAGGCTGTCCTCCGGAGCACCCGTGGGCCCGCAAAAAAAATGCGCGAGCAGCATATCACCGGCCCCCTTCTTGTGCTATGATTTGACTAATGTGGCTTCCGTGTGAAAGCCACAATATCTCCTCACTTCTCTGTTGACTTGTACAACCTCGAAACCTTTATTTCAGCTGACTATCCATATAGCGTTACTAGTGGCAAAACGGCTATTTTAACGTTAATGTCATGTAAAGGTGCTTGCCGGCACCATGCATACAAACATTTATTGATACTGACACGCGTACTTGTTTATTGGGTGACAACGTTGCACCGCCTAACAAATGTTATCGCAATGCGCAGGACGTGCCTGCATATATCGGAAGTTTCTCGTATTTTATCGATGGTTCTATCCGCTATTTGTTGTCACCGAACATTGCGTAATCTGATGTTTGCGCGAATCGGATGGTGTAGAACTTTCTGGAAGACGTACGGGCACCACCGATTACTCTTCGATGACTGATGTATGGAGACAGGCAGGCACGCTTGATCCGCGGATCAGATTTTCGACAACCGCCGACTGTGTTTGCCGCTATCGTTCTTTTTCGAGCGTAACCTACTTTTGAGGGCAGAGTTTGAATCACAGATTTGCTGCCTTCTTCACCGTCGCTGCTACGGGACAACACGTTTTTTTAGTCCATGACCTCCTTGTCTCACTTATGGGTACGAGGCGGCCCGCTGCCGTTCCCAGCACCACAGCGCTGTGGTCGGCCTTGGTGCTAAGCTTGTGAGCGTCGTCGGCTACATTGCCTGGGGCAGCTATGGTTGTTTGTCACGGCACTCTGCATTTTCACTGGGCTCGCTGATTAAGGGAGCCATCTTGATCCACACCTTCTTGTTCTCTTAGATACAAAGGAACAAACTGGGATGTTACGTAGACGAGCTACGTTTCGCTGAAGTCTGAATAAAAGCCATTCAGCTTCCTCTGTTTAAGTAAAACGAAAGCCCTTTCCGGGAGAGATCTTCCACCCTACACGCATGAACCGTGTGCTGCGGATAAACACATCATCTTTCCGTTGCATAATGGAGTTGAATTGTGGCCTTTGTAGTCGCATAGTCACAGCCAGCCACCATTAGTTATCGCATCTTCAGCTGCGTACCTGAAGCGTTATATCATTGCCGCCCGTGGGCAGAACAGACGATTTCAGTGCAGTTTTTTAGAGAGCGCCAAGTTCGCATATTTTTCGTGTATTTCCGTTTGCAAATGTAACAGATGAATGCAACAATTTGCCAACATGTGTGCGCCATCATAAGCAGCAATTTTGAGCTATGGTCAAGAGATTAGGTTAATTTGTGGAATGCCTACTCACGCATAACTGTTGCGTCGTTTATACGACAGCTAGCGATGTCCAAGCACTTGAGTGCTGATTTCTATTGTCGAAGCCTTAAGGCTGCTACATATGTCAAGCTTAGTTGGTGGTCTCATTTGACCTAAAATGCTTTAAAAGTCAGCCACATTATCCCAATGTGCTTCAAGTCAAATCTTTTAAAAGGTGAATGTTCGGCATCTTATACCTCGCCGAGATACCCTTTTTGTGCCGGCTGCACTCTTAGTAGCTAGCACTTGGTTCAACGGTATTTGAAATTTCGCGTTCAAAAAGGGCATCCCACTTTTACTATTCCGACTTCAAGAGTACTCGCAACGAAAAAAAAGCCACCTTTCTTAAAACAAAGCGCTTGTCACGAGCAAAGAACATTCAACGGTTATCCCTAAGTTTATTATTGAAGTTCGGCCTTTCATATGAGAATATTTTGTATCATTGAAGTTGGCTCCCACTGCGCTCTGTTAGAATTGTCATTTTCCTTCTATTGCACTCGTGTGAAAGGTATCTGCATGCGTGTTGCAAAATGGACAGATCTCAAATTCGCAGACCTCTAATTTCAATAAAGCTGGAGCGGAGCACCCGTCTGGAGCAGCACTTTTTTGAAGGCAGTTTTTTTTTAAAGGAGGGATTCTCGCGGACACTTTTCGAACAAGCCGCAAATAATTAGACTACTTACTCATCCGTAGGCTTCCTGTAGCTTGGCTATCTTCGACTTTTCCGGCAATAGCGACAGCACAATGAAGCGCTTGAAAACATAAAAGGAACTGTACGCTTCTTTATGCATGCCCACGCACAGCAGCTCCCTTTCGAACCTCGCCGCTATGACATGCGACATTTGATTTCATTATGTCAGCCTCCTGAAACTGTGAATCGAAAACCATGCATGCTATCCACCATTCGTTTTCCGCACAGGAAACTATTTTCCTTCCTCTAAAGTAACGACACGTGTATGACTACGTTGTGAATTGCGTGCCGCTTGTAGAAGCTTCCCTTTAGCTGCTTCCCTTTAGCTGCTTTAGCTGCGTGCGAAGATTCGAATGTTTTGAATACCGAATCGTAGCAGTATCTTAGTTGATTTGGTTTTCGAATTGAATAGTCACTATTCGTAAATGCGAATATTTTTTCGAGTACTTCTCGAAAATTCTAAAGCGTCTATTGCGCCCGAATAAACATAACACTGGAGGCAATGTAAGCTAAATTTTCACCCCCGATGGCACGGCACAAACTCAAAGCATGAGAACTTGGGGAGCGGAGCAGGCTACATCACGTAGGCAGCCATACTTTACATACTGTACAACGGTCATTCGCACTATGTTAAGAAGTCTATGCATGCGAAAGAAATATCTGTTTGCTCCAAAATGTTCATTTGCGCTATTAACAAGCAACGCCTTGTAACATAACAAGTAATCACAGACACTTCATAATTTTAAGACTACTGGGGCGGAAGCACTGCTCTATATTTATAGTGATAACGTCTATTATTCGAAAACATTTGGCATAGTATTCTATATTCAAGTCGATCCGCTTCTGGCACTACTTAATTCGTATTCGATTCGGTCTCAAAAACCGCTATTCACAATTCCTTAGCAACGTACCTAAAACAAGTCGAGATGTACTGATAAAGTTTTATAGGTTAGAGTATAAAATAGGGGCAGGATAAGGTGTATCTCTAGAGTAAAAAAAAAGTGCCTCCTACTGATCAAAGCGCACACGCTATATCAACACTCGGTGGCCCGCACTTTGAAGGTATTTTTGTTTCCGTGAGCGCATAAATATGATCCAGGCGCAAATTACCTCGACAGCCAGCCATGTGCACGCGGACACTGACAACGCTCACACAGTGAGAAAATACAATTGGCTCCTAGCACAAGATGAAGCGCAAATAATCACAGCCAGCTTACACCTGCCAGCACAGCAGCGTCGCTCACTACGAGCGAAGCTCGGACAGGGTGCTTTGACTGTCCATAGGAAAAGGTCGCACCCTGCTTGAAAGGTGGAGTTGTGAGACTAAAAAAAAAGTGTCTATAAAGGTTGGTGCACAAGACCATTCCTACCCACCCATGGCCAGATTCTAGTTGTAGCCACCCTGCCTGAGCTGATATTCCGAGCAAGTCGTCTACACACTTCTCCAAACGCTGGATAGTCCTGACACTTTTTCCGTTTAATGTCATTTAGGCCGCCCGCTACTACTACAAGGTTGCGCCCTGTGCATTATGCGCACGTTTTTCTCTAGTTTGCGCCATGACAGAGGTCAGCGCTGGAAGTGTCGCTCCCAATTGCTTCTTAGCCCCTTGCTAGCCAGGTTTTAGTAACCGGCGATTACCACGTTTTTACTTTCTGCTACTGACGATACCTCTTCCTGGCTCCCATCTCCATCATTTTGCTTGTGACTTGGATTTGGCACGGGGCATTAACACCTTCATTCCCATTTTCCTTTGTTCCAATTTCCACGTGCCCAAAGCGTACGTTCCGCGCGTATCAAATAACCTGCGTGCGTTGTCGGCACTCAAGCTGAGAGATAGCGTTCCATCGTCATCACCGGTGCCTCGGCCGTTTGTGTTACTGATGGCGGCCATGTTCAGTTATTTCGCGGCTATAAGAAGACTTTCTTCTACCGTATTCCTTGCATCTCGCTCCAGATTAACTTGTTATTGAGCTTTTCAATTCGTTCTACAAACTCACCCTGGACATGCTCCGTTTCCTTTAGTCTCGCACCGACATTAGTGTCTGCAGATCGACTTGATTTCCTCTCAATTTCCCTTCGGGTACTTCGCCGCACGCTGCACGCTTCACCGCCTTTCTTGCCGTAAGATGCACTTAGCTTTCTCTAATGCTACCACCTAACATTTCAAAGCGCGTACCTACAAGCAAATGCAGATACTCGCAGAACATACATTCCTAAAATGTCACAAATCCTTTGTCTACATATCTTTACAATGCATTGAATGTCAAATAGGCTTACTGTAGGGCACGCCGTCGCACGTGTTTAGCCTCATGGCCACACTCTGACCGTCCTGCAAAGGTAATATTGCCTATACAAATACAGACACACTAAAATACACTAATAGCCTTGCTGGTTCCAAACAACTAATTAAAGGCTAAAAAGATTTAATGTCCGGCACAATGGCACTTATCCTACAAAACCAAACATATGCGATTCACACAGGCACAGACGAAAAAAAAACTTACGTAATGGAAGCAAAAAAAAGATCTACCAATAACGTTCCCGCTTCCAACTTATTATACAAAGACATAAAACACAGCCCAGCGAGACTAAAACAAAGGCAAGGTGAAATCATGCAGAAAAATGGCTCAAGTCCACGCTGTAACAGAGGTTGTCCAGCGAAGCTGTGGTATCACCTGAGCCGATTGACCAATGTGACGTAAGCTTGAACTGGGTACTGCCGAGTCTGAGCACGACGCCGTGGTGCATTGACGTCACCTTTCCTTTCATTCCTCATCGTGTTCTCGCTACTCTTCAGGAGTCCAAACTATGGGATACCTTTCCACAGCGTTATCAGAGGACATGAAATTAGTTGCTACGCGGTTTCCTCTTTTACAAGGAGCTGCAGTTTTCGCTTCACACCAACTGGAGTTTGTGCAGCAGTAATATTTATCAGAATAGTCTCGCGGCGAAGATTATGCACGAAGGCGAGCTTTCCAGTTCGCTGTGTTCTGTCTCCCACAAGGCCGGTGCCGCCACTGCTAGGGATGATGGTGATGCTGGTGGTTTATTGGTTCCTATATTAAACAAGGCATTGACAAATGGTCACCTAGCCAGCTTGAGTTACTCAAGTATGCTATAGGTGCTTTTCATGCTTCTGGTTCATCGTTTGTCTCGGCCTCAAAGCTTTTATAGCAACCTTCTACTGCTACCTATAGGCTTGTAACGAAACCGGTCGTATTAGTCTCGACCCTTGTCTTTTGCCACCAATACTCTAAACGTCTCTCGCTCATATCGACTGCTGATCGATTGACGCTTCTGTCCATCTAAAATCCAAGCGCTGCTGGAAGGTGCGCTTTACCTACGGGTCTCGTTGGTTGAATCGCTTAGCATTGCATTAGGATGTGCTCAGTCGTCTCCGCATTTTTGCTGAAGCGTGCGCATGCCCCATCTAGTTTGGAATATTTACTCCTGTATGCTTTTATCCTTAGGGAAGCAGCTGGAGCCTCAATTAGTAAGGCGCTTGGCTTCGTGTTATTGTCCAGATTTCCCCTCCTAATTTCGTTTCACATATTTTTGTAAATCTCCGTTGCCTTTTCACTGTTTCAGTTTCTCCCACCTTTTCTCTGATGACTCTTGGTTGTCTATTTAGGCTATTAATTACCCTGTACTTCGTTAACAATCTCATTGGCCTCTTCCTTCATTAGGTGCCCACACTTTCTAGGTACAGAGACTTTTGAACTTTATCCGCCCATTAATTTTGATCCATGTTCTTGAGTCTTTCTTCAAAACTGATTGTTCTCTGCGCTTTTCTGACTTGTAATGAGGCCGAACCATGTTACCTTTGACTACCTCATTTGTGGTTTTGCCGTGCGCCACCAAAGCTATCCAGCCTACCGATCTTTTGTTAACTTCCAGCCGCTACAGTACATCCAATTTTGAGCACAAGGTGGCGCTTGCGAACGTTAGTGCTGACACCACTGCTCGCTTCAAAATTCTACGCACCAGCTCATATTTATTGTGGCGCCAAGGTACCTTGCTTGATTGCTGCTACATTTCTGAATTACTACGGCAAGCTGGGCGAGTTGGTGATTGAACATGTTCCTATTGGTGGGCAGCGCAACCAGGACAAAGGACGAGAGGAGGCACACAATACGAGCGCAGTATTGCACTGGTATTGTGCACTTCCTCTCGTCCTTCATCCGAGTTGCGCTGCCCACCCATAGGAACACGCTACATTTCGCCTCTCATTCATTTTCAGATTCTTTTGGTAGGTGCTTCAGTAACTCTTTCTTTCGTGTACCATTACGCCGAAATATTTAAATTGCTTGAATATTCGTATACCCTGGCGGTTGAATTCACACCACGCAATTACTAGGGACTTCATTGAATATCATATTTCCCGATTTCTGTGTTCTAACTTCAGGCCTAGATTTGTCGCTGCTTTCCTACACATATTCGCAAGTGTCTGTGAATCTATTGCATTGTCGGCTACTAGCACGATGTCGTCTGCATATATCAGCCCGAGGACCTTCTGCTGCACCATTGGTCAATCACTCATGAAAGATAAATGAAACCCAAATTCGAAATTTTCCAGTGGTCTTTCTATGCCCATAACTGAAAGCGTGAACAATACTGGCAAAATAGGGCCTCTTTGCTTCAGTCCTTGGTGAATTTCACTCACTTCAGTACATTTTCGGTCTCCCATTACAATTTTTACTCGGTTGCCTCTCTCTCCCTCTCTCTCTCTCTCTCTCTCTCTCTCTCTCTCTATATATCTATATATATATATATATATATATACACAGTGAAGTAGACGCGCGTATGAAGCGGTTTATTGACGTTTCGGCCGGGGTCCGGCCTTCATCAGAAAGCATCTGATGAAGGCCGGACCCCGGCCGAAACGTCAATAAACCGCTTCATACGCGCGTCTACTTCACTGTGAATATTTACCCGGACCCAGAACTGCTTTTTTTCTGGTATATATATATATATATATATATATATATATATATATATATATGGGAAATATTCACAGTGAAGTAGATGCGCGTATGAAGCGGGTTATCATATACATATATATATATATATATATATATATATATATATATATATATATATATATATATATATATCAGACTATTCCACAGCAATTCCCTCTCTATGCTGTTGTAGGCTCCCTTAATATCCCGAAAGGCTACCCCTAAAGGTCAATTCGGAGCTACTGATATCTCTATGCACAGAGTTAGTACAAACATGCTAGCCATATCTGCGGAAGTGAGCGCCATCTGATGGTGTGGCGAGGAAACCAGCGGCGCAGGCGGTGTGGCGGTTTGAGTTTGCCCACGGACACGACAAATGCATTCGGGGATAGATATACAAAACTTGGCTATAAAACCTTGGTGATAATGTTTTGAAGCAAGGGCCTCACTCTCAGAAGCCGAGTGTCTTAAGCGCTGGTCTAAACCAGCGCATCATAGACAGCAGGCCTGTGCGCTCTACTTTATGGCGTCATGTTACTTGGACCAAAACTTATATTGCTAAGCCCTGCATGACAACAGCGGGGATGTCAAAATTACGGCAGCTTACTCGGAAGTGTCCTCATTAAATAGTGTGGCACTTGGCTAACGTAGCATGACGCCACCAATAGAAGTGCACCGGTCTTGTGCTATCTAAACTCCGCCTCACAAACTGGTGACCGCACTGTGGAAGGTAGCGGCGCCATGAGCCAGTCATGATAGAGCGCTCTACATATTTGTATTATTACGCGTATGTCACCCCCCCTGAATTTGATAGGTGGTTCGACCTGTGTGCAAAAAGCTGCACTATAATATTTAGTTGTTGTTTTTTGGCGGGTGGCGCGTGGCGTCTTTTCATTTATTTTGTTCGTTTGCGGATGTGCAAACGCCCGTTCCAGCGAAAGTGGCCAAATATCCTTTAATCGCCACCTGTTCTTATCATTTCTTGTCACGTCAGCGATATTTTGAAATGTTTCTGCCCGGTGTATATAGAAACAACGTGTGGCCGCTGTCTGAGGAATCGGGGTTCAATACAGGCCGGGGCAGCCGTTTGTCGGTGGAGGCTAATACAATCGGTCAATCAACCAATCAACGGACGAATGAATGAATGAATGAATGAATGAATGAATGAATGAATGAATGAATGAATGAAATAATGAATGAATGAATGAATGAATAAATCGAAAAGTCTTTTTTCAACAAAATACTTCGAATTTTCTCGCTTTCATTTGTCGCTACTCTCAGTGCGACAGTACTGAATGATCCTGACTTGGACTCACATATGTAATGAAACCCGTTAGCCCGTTAGAGTGGTTCAGATCTCTTCATCCTCATCACAGTTCGAATAAACAATGACCATTATTTTTTCCTCGAGGTTGATTCCAACAGCTGATCAATGGCAAACAACATCGTCGATGATGTGCTCTAGTTTTCTCATCCCGTCTTTCTCATTGAGAACATTCTTCACATATCTCTTCTATTTCTCAGCAGTCACTTGCATGATGCCTTGCCAAAGCAGATGCTCCATGGCTTGGAGTTTAAACGTCTCGTTTGCGCTCATCGCGAATGCCTTGATGTGGCTCCAAACAAGCTATACAGGATTCAGTTGGCAATGGTAGGGTGGTAGACACAACGTGGCTGCCAGCAGCTTCAGCAATGCGGCCCACACGGTATCGGTCCCCGTCTATATTTACGTTGTCGATACGCGTCATGAGCCCCGTTCCACGCAGTGCCCCTGTTCCATGCAATACCGCTTCCGGACAGCCAAGTCTGTACGTCCTTTTTAGGCTACTCATGCGCGGCACTTTATCCTGATTCACAGAGTCATGTGGTGTTTTATCCATCGCTCTAAGACTGTCTGGTAGTTGTCCTGAGAGCAGCTTTTGGCAGAACCACTTTTCGCCGTAGTCTCCGTTGATTTCCTCGTGGTAGTCCCCTGAGCTAGGAAGACTTGCGCTGCGCTTTCAACAAAACTGCGTTCGCTGCCGCAATGCGTTTCAATAATAAGTCTGCTGCCTTTGGCACTGTTGTTTTCAATACCAGTCGACAGTACCGACCGACGTGATTCATGCGCAGACTGGATGGCACCATAAATACTCGCCCGATTACGCGTGAGGCCCACTTTTCATGATGGAAAAAAAAAATTTGCCTACTCTGGCCTCGCATCTCCAGAATCTGGCGCTGGTACCGGTAACGACACTGCACAATGTACGTCGCTTCGATCAGCAGCGCCTTCAGAGAGCGCTTCTTGTGCCGGAAGCAAAGCTGCTTCAGCATCCATTTCATCATGGCTGTTGACACGGTCAAGTAGCGTGTCGTCCTCTTTGAAACGCTGCACCACCTTGGCGGTAGTAGGAATGTCCCCTCTCTGGAAAAAGTCGTGCACCACCCTACACAACCCACTCAGTTCACAAGGGTCAGCTTCTTCGCATCGAACTCCTCCTTCATATATAAAATTAACGAAAATCTTGACTGTGATTCCAGTACCTTCGTGTGCAAAATTCGATGCGAGGTGTGTAAGCAGCAATATATCGGGCAAACAGAGACCCCTTTCCGCCTGCGGTTCAACAATCGCCGCGCGCATGTGAAAAGTCTCTCGAATTTACTCTTCTCCAGGCACGTTCGGCTGCAAGATCACTCCTTTGAACGCGTGAGCGTTGTGCTCTTGCAATCTGGTTTCCAACACACCCGTGCACGCGAGCAGAGAAAATCTTTTTTCATCCATCAATTTGCAACGTACTCTAAAGGAATTAATGAGAGTCCGGGGCGGCTGACCTGCCTCCGGGATATGCCGTGAGAGTGCATGGGAAATGCGAGTACATGTTCTGTACTCTAAAATTGAGACGCTGGCTATTCACTGCTTGCTCGTCCCTGCGCGCGCGCCTGAAGAGGCGAGCGGAAAACCTATAAATTCAGTTTCCTGCACCCTGCCACTCAAGGGGTCATTCTGAGTGACCTAATGCCCCTTCTTGGAATACGCGCGAGCTGAGTTGATGTCAGTTGTCGGTTCAACGTTCAAAAACTGGACCACAATGAGGCTATTTAACTCGGCTCCCTAAATCTAAGCCCAGGGGCGCACTTGCTTTGCGAATACCACGCATATATTCTTTTTGCGACTATATATTTTTTCGCACCGTAGCTGGACCACAGAGTTGCCGGAACGGGCCGTGCCTTGTATGTGTGTACTGTGGCACTGTGCTTGTTTCCACAAGATGCCGCTCTCCTCTCTTCCATCTGAGCCACTTCTCTATTGTTCCCCCCGCCACCCGATCCAACTTGCCCTCTCTCCCACTACAATGGCAGTACGCGCAGTGGTGTCTTCACTACCAGGGCCGAATTGCCGTTATTTCTTGGAAACCGTGCTGAAGATTGGTCCACCGATCGAAACTGTTGAAATTAAGTACTTGTTCTGTTTACCGTGAAGCACCACTCAAGTTCTTTATATATATATATATATATATATATATATATATATATATATATATATATATATATATATATATATATACCTTTATTTATTTTTTTATTTGCTCGTTTATTCATTTCGCTCCCACTAAGGTACCATTAATGGAAACGACATCTCGTCTTTGCCTGTCAAAACTCAACAGCATTCCTCAAATTTTGCGCTGGGCCTTGTAAAATGGCGGTCATAGATATTATGGTGAAAAGGGCTGAAAGTGATCGTAGAATTTTTTCACAAACAGAGGTTGTGCTTTATGGCATGATGCAATTCTTTCGTCCATCGAGAAGCTTAGATGTGGCCGGACAAGTGTGACACATGAAGAGGGACCTGGATCTCCGCAATCTAACGCCACGGACAATATTCATCAACCTAGGGAGATGGTAGTGATGAGTAAGCGAGTTCTGATCAATTAGATAGCGTCGTACGTGAACACCACTAATTGTTGTTCCCATACAAATATACACTACGATACCCTATTCTCTTTGGTTTGCTCAATGATGCTTTGCAAGGTAGTCGAATTTTTACAGAATTGGACGTGCAGGAAACGGTGAAAAAGTAGCTTTGTGCCCAACCAAGCATTTTTTTTAATGAGTACGTAAGTTTGCGCACTACTGGACTAAGTGCACTGACTGGGGAGGTGACAAGGTGTTAAACTCTCACATTTGTCAGAAGGCCTTATAGAAAGAAAATGTAGATATTTTTTTCATCAGCCTCGTATTTTGCGCAAGGCGTTTTGAAATGGTCGCTTCAGATATTATTGCGAAAGGAAGGTGAGGACAAACGCCAAGAGGTATTCGCAGGAAGGATGATGTACAGCCTATTTAATAAGAGCATTTCGACGCTAAATGATAGTCCACTCGGAAACAATCATCGCAATTTCCATACTACTACTGCAATTGTTTTCAAGGATATTGTTTTTGAATGTCTGAAAGCCTCAGAGAAGAAGGAAAATATCCCAATCAATGAAGAACAATTTCGTACATGTTTAAGTTGGCGAAAATATTTCGTTACGCAGGGGAGCGGCGGATGCTGCATAGCGTATTAGGTTTTGGAATGATCCAGCGCATGTTGTATTTATTAGAAAAGCTAATAAAAATCAAGCAATGTAGGACGCCAAAACAATTTGTACTTCATGGCCTCTTCAGGTCTGTAGCCAAAAGATGTATATGAACTGCCTAATTTCTGCCACGAAGAATGCCAGTGCCGCTATTGTATATGGTTCGTACAGATCCAGTGTCTGAAGAACATTACAAAAGGTGCTTTTTCCTGTGCGTTAATTACAAGACGCTCAAAGGTGAATGAATACTAGTACCTCAAACAGTATCTATCACCACATACACCCTTACATTTATTTGAATATTCAGATAACTAATACTAATTTCATGATTAATACTAGTAATAACGGTAATATATTTGCTATGTGCGAAATACAAGCGGCCCATAAGTCGAACACAATGAATTATGAATGTTTTTAGCATGCGCAGAACGTGGACTGTATTTCTTCAGAAGACTTCTCATTAGTAATTTCCATCCGTGACCCGCTTTCATTACGAAAGCCCCCAAAAGACCGAAATGAGTAAATGTGCCACTTAGGCAAAATTATTTTAATATGTGTCCTAGATTTTACAACATTTTGGAATTGTTGTTTCCAGATGAATAACACCAGCTGACCCAAAGTGTATCGATTGAGAAAGTAGGGCTGGCGTCAATCCGTAGCAGGGATCAAACGAACTGTTATTTTCATTTATTCCATGTGTTGATTGAGCCTCAGTCAGGCAGTTGTTCTCTTCAATGTTCTTTTTTTTAACTTTAAATATATGCCCCACTGAAGTATGACATGGAAAGGGATGTAGCAGATGTTGCTTTGCTGTGCGTCCTGTAGCTGTTCTGAACATTATATTGAGCCCAGGTCAGTGCCATAGCCATGCCATGACAACAATGGTGCCTTTGTATTGTGATCTCTAATGATTATTCTATTACGGCCCGTAAAGGCCTATTATATAAAGGCCTATTTCGGCGCCCCGCATTCGCGTTTCACGTCAAAGCTTAGAAGTGCTTAGGTCAGCTACTGGGTGCTACAGCCGGCGAACAGCTACAGCCGTACCGCTGTAACTGTGCGCCAAAGTGCAGGCTTGCAGAAACCAAGCAAGCGCGCCGGCTTGTTTCTTGGAAAGGCCTCATTTTGCGCCATCATGCGTATTGGCAATGTTGGCGAAGCACCGAGCAGGGTGGTACCGAAGTAATGATACGTATACCTTCTGGATACATAGCTCCAAGGTGTCTTCATAAAAGAAAAGTGGGCACATGACCGCTGAGCATTCTATTGTCTCTTCCATTATCCCCAAATGTAGCGCTAAATGTACGGCGCGCATTGATAGCAAAAGAATGTGTGAAATGATTAGAAAATATGTTGCACTGTGCAAGCGATCGGTACAGATATTGTCTTTGTTTGGCGCTTTCATTATATATACATAGTTATCTTCGCACCATGATAAAGCTGAAGAAAAACGACCGCTTTGCCGATGGCTCAACGGCTTAGGATTCGCTTGAGCCATTTCCTAAATCTAGAAAAAAAAAGGACACAGTAAGCCTGTTTTTTGCTTCCAAGCGTCTGGCAAAGAGCCACAATCACACGAATAATTTCGCGGCGACACTTTAAAAAGCTTGAATGAATTGTGCCATATTATTGTTCTATTCCTTTAAAGAATGTAAGATTTCCGCAGTTACCCAGGGTAACGTGTTTTCAGTGTGCAGATGCGACAAGTAACGCCTTTCTTGGCGGACCGGGCAAATTCGCTTTGGCTTCAAATAAGGTTTATGGAACGGCGGTTCAACTCCAGCCGACTTGTTCAATATGCATTTCTTCACAGAGGTGCTTCTATAGTACATCGCGCCCCTGCATATACCCATTTTGAACTAACGAAATCCCAAACAGACCATTCGAAATTTGAAAGCTAATGTTAGTCATAGTATGTGCTTTCAAGGGTCGCTCCCACATATCCCTTACTTGGACAAATTGTTCGCAGCGCTGATGCGCATGAGTTTGAATTTAGAAGCAGAGAAAATATGCGATTGTTTTCTCCCTGCCAACAGAGTCTTTCTCATCACGGATTTATTCGCAGAATACACTGCAACACGCATCTCGTAACAAGGAAATATTGGAAAGGGTAGAGAATTCCGCCGCTTGCGCAAGTAACGTACGTGTGTGATGGCACTGCCAATTTATCCAAAAAGTTGATAATTCTAAACGCAAATAGAGCTAAGCAACAATGATTTCCTCGAATGCCTTGAATACATGGATAGACGTGCACACACAGGCACATACATACATACATACATACATACATACATACATACATACATACATACATACATACATACATACATACATACATACATACATACATACATACATACATACATACATACATACATACATACATACATACATACATACATACATACATACGTACGTACGTACGTACATACACACACATGTCCGCAAGCTTGAATCACTAGCCTTTTTTCCGCAATTTACGCAGCTCGGGGTCGTTTCGATGGGCGGAGGTTAGAGCTTGTAAATCCACAGAACCAACAGGTACAGCGCCAATCCGCGACACTGCGTCAGCTGCCTGATTTTCGGTCCTAGAGATATGGAGGATGTCCGTAGAAAATTCGAAGGTAAAGGAAGGCTGCCGAAGCTCACGTTCTGAGTACGAGGAATTGCTGTTCGTAAGAACGTAGCTTAACGGCGTGTGGTCTGTCAGCAAGTAAAAACTATAGCCTTCAAGAAAAAAGACGGAAATACTTGACAACGCAAGAGACGGCTAACACCTTCCAACCGAAGGTGCTGTGGCGACCTTCTGCTGTTTTGAGGCGCTTTGAGAAAAAGCCTAGTGGCCTCCAGTCTGTGCCATTGTTATGGTGCAGTAGTGCACCCACGGTTGTGGTGGACGCGCCCACCATTAAGGTGAATTGGGGCGTCCAGAAACGGATGAATAAGCAACACTGCAATCGTCAACCGTGTTTATGCTTCCTTGAAGGAGTATTCCTACTCCGAAGACCAGCGGAACGTAGGTGGATTTTGTAGTCGTGACGCAGCAGGTTGCTAAGCGGCTGAAGAACTTGCACACAGTATCGTATAAAGTGTGTGTGAAAATTTGTAAGTGCCAGAAACTCGCGCAACATTGCGAAGGGGGTTACAGAGGGTAGGTCCTCGAGTGTTGGCACCCGTGATTCCAGTGTTTTGATGTTTTCGATTCAAATGGGATAGCCACGAAAATCATGTACTACTACTACAACAATTATTTTCTGGTGTTTTAATGCGAAGCCATGTTCATCCAGTCGCTCAAATAGAAGGCGGAAGGGCTCTTTGTGCACTTCATCTTTGCTACTTGCAGTGAGAATATTGTCAAAGTAAACAAAATTAACGGGAGACCACGCCTAAATTCATCCATGAACCTTTGCAAAGTTTGTTCCGCATTCAGTAAACCATCACACATACGGAAAAAAACTCAAATTGACCTAATGTTGTAGTGATTGACGTTTTCAGATTGTCGCTGGGTTCAAGAGGAATTTTGTGGCACATGCTCATCAATTCTATCTTGCTGTATATTTCGGTTCCTGCGAGGAGACAGCCGAAGTTACGTATACAGTAAAAGCGATATTGATCGGGCTCGGCGATATTGATAAATGCTCGGCGATCACTACAAGGCTGTCAGTCGCTGTCCCGCTTCGGAACCACCGGGAGAGGTGGCGACCAGTTGTTGGAGGAAGGAGGAATAACGCCGAGCTGAAGCGTATGTTCGAACTCATAGCGGACGACTTCCAACGTCCGTAGAGCGATGCTCAGTGGCTGGCCAGCGAGAGGTAGGCCGATGGTCTCGACGTGGAGGGGGGTGACGGTGCGGCGTCCGACTCGGAAGAATAGGCGGCGTGCACGAGGGCCGATGTCCCATGCCGCCGTTAGCAACTGGCCGGTGCGTATCCCGTCTATAAATAAGGCTGGGTGCAGCGACTTGCTTGTTCGCAAAAGAGACGGTCATACCAGCCCAACTGCCGCGGCGACTCTCTAGGTGCTCTGCGAAACAGTGAAAGCGAATGACAGCGCTGTATTTGGTCGTAGGTGTTGCCACCTGTCATCAGCTTCTCCAGTGCACTGGTAAGGAGGTACAGTGTTTCTTCCAGGCGTGAGTATCGGCCTCCTAGCTCTGAGACTCTCGCAACGGCGATAGTTAGCTATGGCGCAGACGACCACTCACATATGTGATCAGCGAGCACATCCATCCGATCGAGACTCGTCTCGTCGGAACCTGGCAGCACCGTCCGTGCACGCTGTGGGAGGCGCCGCAAGAAGGCCTCGTGCAAATTGGGAAGCTGGTTCTCGTTTGCGGAGTGGCCACCCAGCAATTTACGCAACCGGTGCAGGAGTTTTGACGGCCATTGGTCGCCGAGTTCCACGCAGAGAAGCCGTTGAATCCTCCTCTTTTGCGATGGCTTGAGGCGCTGCACGACTGTGCATTTCAGGTAACGAACTGGCTCTCTGTGAATTGATATGTCGGGGTTGATAACGGGCCTCTATTTGCATAAACCAAGCTCGAGTATTCTTGTGTCAAAAGCTGGGAAGCTGAATTTCTGCGGAGATGAGAGGAGACATATTCGTGGCGAATTCTCCATCAGAAGGACGAGAAGCAATGCCATCCATGCCAGCGATAAAAAAAGCGTAAAGGTCCTGCCACACCACTTGTTGGGAGCTCGGTTAAGCAGAGGTTTGACAGGTTGTGAACGGAGAGTCGACTGGCTTTATTCCACAGTAAAAGCAGCTTTGCTGAGTGGTTCTGGTTGCATATATTTATATGCTCGTTGTTAAACTAAATAAATGCATATATGTTTTTTTTTATCTTGCGCTTGTATGGCACTATACAATGGAGAATATGTATGCTAGGTGCATGGGAAAAGGAGCAACGCATAACGCTATGTGACAGGAGGCATTTATTTGGGAGCTTTTATGCAGTGCACTTCTCGGGCTGAGGCATTCGTACCGAAACGTAATTACTCATCTTTCTTTTCAGCCAACCTTTTCATTTTCTCCATAAATAGAGGCGACAGTTCGGTATCGGCCACCTTCTGGAGATCAATAGGGGAGGAAGACGCGATGTTTCTGGAAACAATGCGTCCGCCAAGGAGATTTGTCCATGCCAGGGTGCATGCGAACAACGTCTAGATAATATTGTCAGGAGCATTGGCGAAGACAAATCTCTTAGTCATAACTTGGCTCCACAGGCTTAACTTGTTATGCCAGTGTTGATCACTTGAAGCATCCGTATTCCTGACTATATGTCTGCCTGGTTAAATATCCAGCTACATGTCGCAGTCATGTGACAGCTTTTAGAAGATGGTAGCCAAGGAATCACTGTCTTCAAGCCCCGCTGCTAGCTTGCGTGGTTCACTGAATTTGTTCTCTATAGACGTCAGTTAGCTTGTTTTTTTCTATCCATACGAGATGCTGCTCATCATGAGGTTGCAGGTTTGATTGCTGGCAGTAGCTTCCGCGTTCTCATACTCACGGAAGGCAAACGCTTTCGTGCACATTGCCGTCAGTGTATGTTTAGGCGTCACGTTTGGTCTTAAACAACTAAATCAGTCAAATCTCTCTTCAGACTAGTGCCATATTTTGTGTTTTTTCTAAACCCTATTTTACTTGCAACCCCAACTTACTGATCAATCAAACTGCAAAAAGAAATATCTGGCGCTGTCTTACGTTGCTTTGTCATTCACGACATGGCAGAAAATCATTGAATGGAAAACATTACGTAAGCATTCATTTTCGTAGTTTTTTTCTTACAAACAGCTTTAAGGAAAAAATATTTTGGTACATCCAGCCTCATAACGTAAATAAATTTAAAACATATTATGGGGTTGGGCGAGCCAGAACCACGATATGTCATGAGTGGCTTGTTGGGCTAGTTGGCACACGTTATGCTAGGAGAATATCAGCAAATGTGAAAAAGGAAAAAAAAATGGAGGTACACACATAGACAAACCGACAGGAAAGTTGCTGGACGATATGATGATAATACGATGTGATTATTAAGAGGCAGGACATAGTGAGAGCCTGCAGTATAACTTTGATCACACGGGGCCCATTTGCGTTCACCCAATGTCTGGTACACGATTGTTTCTGAATATCGCCCCCATAAGCCACTGTGGCTGGGAGTCGAACCCATGGGGTCATGCACAGCAGGAGAGGTATTCTGTAGGAGTCCAGTTAGTGGAGTCTCCGTTTCGGCCGCTGCTGATTGGCTGGGGCCGCTCGCACGCTCCTCGCTCGTACTGCTGCATCCACTCAGCAGCAGTCGAAATGGACAGTCCACTAGGTGGACTCTAACAAAATACTCCCCCCCCCCCACCGCACCAGCGATACGCCATCACCGCAGAGCCACCACCATGACTCGGCCTAGTAACTATCCTAGCTGGAAGTGCCTAACAGGACCACGCATATTCACATATTTGGAGCAATATTAAGAACGAAAGTGCTCTGTTATGATCCGTCGACGTCGAGGTGAGGCTACTGAAGAGTAGTTCTATTCATTTCGAAGCACAGTAAGCCACAACATATGAACCAAGGCCGATCTATGAAGAGGTATGCGCACTCTGTGACGCCGTCATCCCTACACTAATTTATGAACTCTTTCTGGTGCAGTTGTTTGAAAGGAATACTGTAGATGGGAAAGAACAAAATTAGAAACTACCTTGAGACACTCCAGTGCCAGGAATTAAAAAAAATTAACTATGTAGTTTTACGTGTCAAAACCACCTTCTCGTTATGAGGCACGCCTTAGTGGAGGACTCCGGAAATTTTGACCACCTGGGGTTCTTCAACGTGCACCTAAATCTTAGTACACGGGTGTTTCCACATTTCGCCGCAATCGAAACGGGGCCGCCACGGCCGGGATTCGATCCCGCCACCTCATGCTCAGCATCCTAACACCATAGCCACTGAGCAACCACGGCGGGTAGTGCCAGGAATGATAATTACGTAGGTTTACTGAACTTAGTGATAAAGCCATGGGTTCTCCGTGGAATTTAGAAAAAAAGTAGACGTGTTGACTCATATTGATATTAGGTATCTGCGGTGCACCTTTAGAGGCTGCCACCTAAGATCCGTATATTGTCTTAGTAACGACAATAAACAGTAGTTGAACTATTCACTGCAATTTCTGACATAAAACTGTTTAAAATTTCGAGCTTTGAAGCTCCTCAATTTCGCCTAGTAATACCAAATATGTGACCGATGATTACCGCATGTCATGAAAAGCTTTACAAATTTTGTTGCTTTGGATTTCTATTTACGTTTATTTACCCAAAACACAAACTTTATATTAAAATATAAACTTCGCAGCAGAACGAAATCCTCTACACTTTCTCCTTGTTTTACATTTGCTGCTCAGTCAAGTACTTTGCTTTGTTCCAAACCCAATTCCTAAAGGTGATTGATTTCAGTTGATGTACTCTTGCTACCATTTTTCTCAAAGTACAAAAAAGAAGAGATGGATTTCTATCCTACGTTTTCGTATCATACGGTCCTATCCTACGTTTCCTAGCCTACGTTTCCATTTTAAGCCTGAATCCTGTGTTTGCACCGCTGTACTTGTCGGTCTCCTTTTTTTTTTGTGATCATCTTCGCGGTGCCACCCCACCACATTGCTTCCCTGGATGGCGCTGAATCATCCACACGGGGTAAATGTGTGACTGCGTAGCCACATCGTGATCTACAGCTCACCTCGGCAAAATCACGACTGGAGATTGTTGCTACCGCGGCATGCCCTATAAAAAGCTTACCGTGATGCCTGCTCTTTACTGGTAGAAGCAGTATTGCATCACCCATACCTAAGCTTGAATCCTGTGTTTGCGCTGGCATTCTTCTATTCCTTCTTTTCTTTCACTGCTTCTGCTACCATTAACTGTTTGTTTTCTTTTTTTTTCTACCCGAGTCTCTCTTTAATACCCATACCACGCCGACGAATGCAGAACTTTGGAAAGAAATTGTGGAGCTGCAAGATAAGATTAGCACCATGGTTAAAAGAACGCCTTAACTCTTCTTTGGTAACATCTTGCTAAAAATGAAGAATCTGGGATTGATGTTGTCTAGCTAAAGAAAGAAGTTCATTGCTTGAATACCAGCGCTGAGCACTCGAACGGCCTTGTAGAAGAACTACGTTGCCAAAATGCTACCCTGACGGTGGAGAACAAACAGTTGAACTTTGAGAACCAGTCATTGACTCGCAAGATGGAAAAGCTTGAACAGTACTCTCTGCTTGGCAATTTGGAAATCAATGGCGTTCCCTCCTCCCAAGGGGAGGACTCTGTCGCAATAATGGAAACGATAGGAGACAAAATTGGCTGTCCCATATCGTCTAGCGATCTGAACATTGTTTATCGCATGCCAACCAGAGCTAATGACAAGAAAAATCTCATTGCTTGATTCTTTTCCAGAACTAAGAGAGCTGATTTTGTGAGCTAAGCGCGTAAAGCCAAACTCTGTCTTAGTGACATTAGATTCTCAAGCTCATCTAATGCTCCCGTTTTTGTAAACGAGCATCTGACCCCATCTAACAAGACTGTCTTTTCTAAAGCCCTAACTTTGAAGAAAGTAAGGAAGTGGATGTTCCTTTGCACGGACAACTGCAAAATCAAGGCTAGGAAGACTACTAACAGCGAACGTCAGCACATTCGAGACAAATATGAACTAACGAAAATAGACTAGAGCTCAATGTTTAACGAACCAACATAACAATTATGGCTTCTCTATTGAAACCGAATAAATTGAATTCCTTCTTAAGCAGATCTCATTCCGATATTTATTTGAACGCGATGAGTCTTCGTAAGCACATCGAAGCAATCAATTATTTCCTCGCATCGGTAACTAGCTCGTTTTCACTAATTGCCATTACTAAACTGGGTTACCGGACAACGACATTTGTATTCCTTCCCTAACTATAGATCGGAATAGTGCAATAGATTAACGAGCAGTCATGGTGGTGCGGCCGTATATGTTTCTTCGGATATTGCTTATCGAAGAAGACACGACCTATTTTAAGCCATTACTTATTGCGAATCTGGTTTGAGCTCACGAACTGGTTTCTCGCTCAGGGCAACAATAATTTCATATTCAGCTGCATTTACCATTCTTCTTCATCTTCACTCATTGAATTCTGTACCAATCTTGATCATATTTTACACGCTGTATACGCAGAAAAGTAAATTGTGGTTATAATGGTGATATAAATATTAATTTACTTGATGAAACATCACCAATCTGTATTCAGTATGCTGGTGTGTTCCATAGCTAGGGATATGTTTGTTTAATGGACGGTCACACACGCTAAATGTCTAATGGCACATGCACACTTATGGATCATGCTCTTTCTAACCTGCTTCATTGACCAGAGGCAAACGTTTTGCACATCGACATCACTGATCATTGCACTCTGCTCTTAAGCTCCAATTCTAACGTACGACCTTGCCCATCTTCACATACTGGAACCTTCGATACCTCATGTATAAGAACCAACGCTGTTGACGGGCAGATCAGAATTTCGACGATCGCCGACCGCGTTCGCCCCTCTCGCTGTGCTTTCAATGTAACTTGCTTTTTTGGGCATAAACTCGCCCAATAAAAAGTTAGTTTTGTCATTTATAGTATGGCGCTATATTATTCATCGTCACTAGTACATGATAATAATAATATTCCTGAATGGTGTAGAGGAAGACGACTGAATAATACGCTCTAAAGAATTCCACTTCTGCCACGGCACGATACGCTATCCTATTTGATAAATGTGGGCTGTACGTTATTATTATATGGCGTTCATACTACTTCTTTGTGACTTTCCTGAGAACGTGTGCATCATAGTATATTATACACTCGATACGTACACGTAAATGACGTAGAAGGTGCGGAGCTGATGAAACAGTAGAACCACCCAACACATTTCCTTCCGAGTGTGGTGCCACGAATCGAATAGCAACTGAATTACCAAAAGGTAGAACACCATCTATAAGTAAGTGCAATAGCATATATAAGTGAGGGCACAAGGAAACAATGGGACTGCAGAAGAAAAAAATTAAGAACTCCGCCATTCATCATGAGCGCCAGAACGCTATCAATTCGGGTACGGATCGCCGAGTTCCACGCATCGTAGGAACTAACGCTTGGATGGATCGTTCACGTGAGACAGTAACTGCTGCTCAATAAATACCTACTTCTTTTCTCCCATCCCACTCAGCCCGTTTCGTTCCGGTCTGCAGTTTCAGGAATGCAATTTGTCATCCGTGGACACATCGCAGGTTGCCGAGTCGGCCACCGCACCATTCGGGGTTGCAATTACGACTTTGTCTTTTCGATAGTTGTGTGCCTCGAAGGACGGTGTGTGCGAATCCGGTATGCGTGATCGGGACACACACGCCCTGCCCTAAGGAGAAAACAGAGAACTACATCAGCCACATCTATTTACAGGATGTGAAAGACTGCTTCGTTGCTTTTGGTAGCTTTGGGAGTGCACCATGTACATGGTATAATCACTAAAGTTGCACACAAAACGCTGGTGCATCCTCTTGTGGATAGTGTTTAGGGGCCCTATATGACCACCTAAAATTTCGCGAATACTTAAATCGTTTAAATGAGTCGTTGCTGTGAAGGCAACATTCTCAAAGCACAAGGAACGGGACAATGGTTCTACTATGACTACCGTATGTATTAATTTGCGAATGCAACTCTTTACCTGTTACTATTAGTCATGTCAGTCGTTCAAGTTAGAACGAAAGGTGAACATCAGTATCTTCCTCAGTCACTTTGGTATGACATATTCTGTCTTATCCTTTAAGCAAAAGAATAATGAATGATACATTAATATACATCAATTATACAAGTAAATGTTCTCTTAATAGCGCGGCAGGTTGCCTTTACAATTTTGCTGGCGCACTATTCACTTGTAAATCTGTTGCTCTAATTTCTTGTACTTAGCCGACTGCAATAATTTTTTCCTGGCTTCCCGCGTCATAATGCCTGTTTTGAAAATTTATATATCCAGATGTTTCATGTATTACGTTATCAGGGATAATAATTTTTAAGTTTTACTGCATTTCAAAAGTTGTTTTCAGCAGAAAGCAAGATTCTTGTCAGTGAGCCGAATCGTACCAACAGGCATACACTACTAGCACGAAAAATCAAAACCCATTTTCAATTATACACTAAAATTCTTATCATTTACATTATATATATTGTTGTTTACGGCACATTTTCCAATATATAAATCGTAGCCGGTGAGCTTGGAAGATGCACCCTCTTGAAATGAATCTCCGCAATGACAACAGTTTCGCGATACTACTTCCCAAAATATTATGCACAACGAGAACAAGGCAAAAGCGGGAGCCAACATTTCGACAAGTGGACTTGTCTAGAATTTTACCTTGAAAAAGACATGTTGGCTTGTCAAAACGTTGGCTCCCGCTTTTTCCTTGTCCTCGTTTTGCCCATCATTTTCAATTTCCATCACCCACCATCCGCCTGTTTTCCCTGTATTTGCCAAAGTTTTCGTCGCATAACATGCACGTTCTCTTTACTTTAGAGCCTCAATGCATAAAAGAGCGTGCTGTTAAAAAAGTAAGTAAAACAACAGTGCCTTTTCACCACAAATTTCGTGGCGCATATCTACAAACTGGTGTCAATCGAAAAATTCATATCCATTGGATACGCCTTGCAAACTGAACTGCTGTAATTGGTAAGCTCAGATATGTGCCATACAGTAATTATTTGGTAAGTTAATGAGTACATTTTTTCTTGACATTATTATGCGTTTTGATTTCTTATACGAGTAATTATCACCTCTATGAATAGTCCAGCTTAAGGACTGGAGTAATGTTTTCTTTAACATACGATTTCCAAAAATTCTCGAAAAGAAAAAAAAAATTATCATCACAATGTTTCAAGCTCTTTACATATGCATTCATACAGAGATAAATCAATGATAGGGTTGCTGGATTGTTTACCCTGTGACATTACTCGGTACCTTTGCTTCATATATATTTACGTATATTTTGTACAGGCGGCCATATTAAAGTGTCTGACCTCGTGACTTCCTCCTCTTATAGAGTAGAACATTTTCACACCAGTGCCAGCAGTGGCGGCAGGGCAGGAACGCCCATTTGAGTAAAGCGTGCTTCGTTTCTCGCAAAATCGTTGATCAGAAACAAAAACGCAGTTTGTTCGCCACGGTGTGCGCACCACCTAACGTCACCTATTCCTCCGGCGATTTTTGGCGTGCTCACCTTGGCACCACGGCGGCACTGTGTCGGACGGCGCACGTTCACAGCAGTCGCGGCAGGGGAAGGATTTTCTTTTGGCTACTTCAATTCGCATGTTAGCGACGATTCCTCGGACAAAAAGGTGTTTCTTTTTTGTGCTTCCATTGCTGCCTGCCGCTACTGCTGCCATGCGGCTTTCTCCGGCTCATCACTGCACATAGATCTACTTTTGTGTGGTCCGTAAGAGGTGTCCAAAAGCCACACTTATTCCCAACTTACAGCGAGCGTCTACGATCCGTCGATTACATATTACGCTGTGTGGATTGAAAGTGTTGCTATGACATCGGCAACTGTTCTGGTTGGGTGGAGACGACATTTCAGACTAGAAAGGAAACAGTTCCTCAGTTATGGTGTCATTCCGTGTTGTTAAATGCAGTAGTAATTTGTGTGCACAGGCACATTTGACGTCCATTCTTCTAGACATTGACAATAAATCGGATGCCCTCACTGCCTTGTCGTCTCACGTTATTGAGACGAAGGCATGGATAGAAATGATGGCCCCGAAATACGATCTTGTATTGCACGAGCAAGAACAGGGCAAGGAAATGATCTGCACTATAGCAAGTGCAGTAACTTGAAAAGAAACTCTGCGATACTAATCAGGCTCAACAACTGCAAACGTCCCGTAATGAGTTAGTTGTCCTCGGTAGAAAGCACAAGATCGAGATTTAGAGCATTCTATTTATGCACAAAGGGGTCCTTGTGGTGAAGATTCATGATGGGGTCAACACTGCCGCCTTGTCTGCTTTGGACGAGGCCGACGTTCACGTTGTTCACCGGCTACCTGTCAGGTGAGGAAGAGAATCTGGCATCGTTGTAGGAATTCTCACCAAACAATTGTTATTCGCTGCCTAACTTTCGCAGGTCACTACATGTAGGTAGCAGTACACTGTCCCTGTACTTGAGTTACAACGCAGCGTTCGTTGGTACTAAGCTGTTGAATATGAGGTCTCTCTATTCGATGCATAATTCGACGTTCGTGATCATGCAGTTTATCAAGAAGTAAAAAATTTATGCTAATAGCCTGACTTATTAGCCAATGCATTATAATTAGGCGGCGTCGAGCCTTAAGAAATGCACAGTCGTCTATCTTTATTTCGGAGAATTTGACGTTACACTGTCGAACCCTTCTCCGCTACATATTGAATTTCCTAATTATACAACTGACAAAGTCCCACAAGTTTCTGCACATATTCAAGAGGTATTTTATGGCAGGGGTTTTTCCGCACAATGCGCAGACCTTGAATGTTTTGTTTTATTTGAAAATGGCAACAAACGCTGCACGCCGATATCATTACTGCCTATATTTTTAATGGGTTTGATAAAGTAATATTAAAGTCTGTTTTATGTTCTATTCACCAGTATAATATTTTATCTTCAGCGCAGTGCGGGTTCCGGGATAACTTATCAACAGAGGTAGAATAACTTACTCACAAAAGAATATATAATATAATATCTAGAGTACCAAACCTTAGTATAGGCCATGTATTGGGAACTTACGAAATCATTTGCTTGTATAAATGAGCAGCTCACACTAATAAGCATCGACCGGTATGGCATCCGAGGTGCAGTTTTCTCTCTACCCACATAATACGGGCAACATAGAAGACTGTTCCGTTGAAATCATGAGTTACCACTACACTGAAAAACAGGTCATTGCAGACATGCCCCAAGGTAGGATTAGATGCTTTCCTTTTTATTCTTTAGATAAATAAAATAGTGAATAAAGATTATGCAGCAAGATACATTGCTTACGCGGATGCCAATGCAATATGTTTTACTGGTCACTCACTCTTAAAACTTTCCAGTGAGGGTAACTAAACTCAGGCGCTCATAGAAAACTGATCATGCACTATCAATTCATAACTGAACGTTAATAACTTTCCATTGTTCTTCCACACAGGGAACAAATGCTTGCACTTGCCCCCAATCCGCATTCCTAATAAAGGAATTGAAACCGTTAAGTTTTTTTTGCAATTTCCTCATTATCAGCTTAGCTTTATGTTGACTTTAGGTGAGGACCCCTCACAGTGATCTCTAATTAGCCCTGACATGCGCTAACTCATTCCACCTTTCGCTTGCGAATTTCCTCATAACTTTGTGCCATTCTCGAATGCGCTTCCGTTCCCTTGGCACCCATTGTGTAACGTTAATGGTCCACCGGTTATCTGTCCTACGTAAATGGGGTCATACACAGTGGGGAAAATATATTCAAGTAGATCAAGGAATTAATTGAATATCATGCACTTACCAACATGCCATATGTGCGTTTTGGAGATGCCTATGCGCCTACAATTATTCTCACATTTTCATGCCATGGTAAATTGCTTGAGTATGCAGAAAATATGTTTGTGTGCTGGAAAAGGAGGGTGCCTAATGAAATTTCAGATTAGCCTCTATCCTTTCTGTTTCCTGTGTTGATGCCGTGCTGTATCTATTCGACATGCCCATATAGGTATATATGCCGTAGGTTTAATTAAAAACAATGAGTGATAAGATGACTAAAACAAAGAGACAGGAAACAATGTTTAATACAAAAATCATACCAGTATTCTATTTCCCGGCGAATTTGCAATGGAAGCGATATTTTTAAATACAAAAATGTTACAGCTATTTTATTCACTACGCAACAACTCATCCGACCAGAGTTTTACACTGGACTTAAGAACTGAGGGCTTGAAACATTTGGTGCGTCAGGACTCCGCATGATTATAGCGGAAAATCTCGGTTGGTGGGGACTAATCCTTTCCGTTTGAAAAAGCTCCGAAGAAATTTTTTGAGTGCTTTTTTGTTGTACATAGGATTGCTTACCATTTCTTTTGCCGATACAAGTGAGTAAGCACTCATTCATTGCCATCGCGATCGAACTGTTTGAAATTTACTTTCATATAGCTTTATTATTAAAGCTGTACGACACGTTCACATAATCCCACTCGGAGCACAATCTAATTACCGTGTGACGCAAATCCATGCCTCTGCGAGAATCGCCGTATCCTGCCCGACACACCCACAGCTTAGTGGCGGGTCCATAAGCTGGCATAATACGGCCGGATATTCGTTCACGGGACACTAACGCTGACGTTGTTCCGCGGGAGCAAAGCCGGCTTTGCCGAACAAGTCGCGCACCGCTTACGGCATTGACATACTTATTCTAGCGACTGCCTCCTCCACTTCTCTCCTCCCGATGCCCTTTCGTCTGACAGGAAAGCTTGTGTATGTAAATTTAGGGCGTTCAGAATTAAACTCGCCGTTAGTACACAGACGCTTCGCTAGCCTATGCCAGGAGTGCTTCGCAGTCAATAATCTCTGAGCACGTTGGCTCGTATTATATCCCAATTCTTATGCGAAGGAAAGCTCTTCTATAATCTGTTAACATCGAAATCACTGGAAATGTTTTGCTCTCTGTTAACATCGAAATCACTGGAAATGTTTTGCTCTCTGTTAACATCGAAATCACTGGAAATGTTTTGCTCATGTTTGTGCAGAATTTAATAAGCACAAGAAAAGGCCACTCTTCCACCCTCGCAACAGCTCATAGGGACAGAGTACATTACCGCATTAGGACAAATTTTTAAATTTTTGCTAACTTTCTATTCGCCCCAAGTTATGCACATCACTGGTTTTACATTCACTGAAGTGGGCTCCCGTGGCTTCTTAATAAGTGGGTGTGCTTTACGCTTGTGAAAAGTAACTTCCTTTCAACTTTCACTCAACTTCCTTTCACTTTCAACTTTCACTCAACTTCCTTCCTTCCTTTCCTTTCACTTCCTTTCAAGATCACTCAACAGCAGAAATACAATATTCATCATACATATATTACCGCTGATTCCACTTCACCTTACACAGATAATTGCGCGACGTTTAGTTAGCGAATACACGACCAACCTGAGCTGCACCTGAGGTTTCCCATTTTATGTGGTTAATTATCACAAAACGCAGAAATTGTTTGATGTCGCGAGCAAGTTGAATTTATTTGATTTCTGAGGTTGTACGTACAAAAACCACAATTTGCTTATGAGGCTTGCTATACTGGGGGACTTCGGAGTAATTTTGACCACGAGGCAATCTTCAAACTGCCCGCAATGCACGGCACAAGGACGCTTCTGCATTTCGTCCTCATTACTATGGAGTCGCTGCGGCCGGGATTTGATCCCGAAATCTCGTGCTTAGCAGCGCAACACCACAGTCGCTAAGCCACCACGGCTGTTTGGTCTCGCAAGTAAACTGTGGCACGTTTGTATTTACTTCGATTCGCTCCTACGGAAAATTTCATTCAAAGTGATGGTCATATGCGACGTGGCTGTCAATGAGTGAGGATTCTGAGTGGCCGGCTTCTATTATAAGACGCTTTTAGGGTGCCGTTTTTAGCGTGCCGGAAAGCAGCGGACATTATATGGGCGAATAAAGAGATGGACACAACAACACAGGTCCTTATAGTAATTGAATTTTTCGTCACCAACGTCGTGCACGTGAGCATGCAAATACATTTTTGTGCATAAATGGCCTATTTCTTATATCTGAGCAGTTAGTGGGACTACGAACTATTTTCAGAAAAAAATGAATTTCTTACAAAATTTCAATTACTGGCAAAATGTGTTAAATGTGAGATGAATACTCCGCAGATTATTGGCGTGGCGGGACTAATTAGGAGGGAAACAGTGAACGCAAGAAAAGTAAGAAAGGGCTGAAAAAGAAATGCAGCAACGGCAGCAATACCCTTGCGGTAGAGCATCTGTCTCGTATGCGCTAGGCAGGAGTTGAAAAGGTGGTGTAGCCAGCTATCCATTCTTTCTTTTACTTTATAATTGGTGGAATTCACCCCCGTTCTGAGGTTGGGCTACGATTGGGGATTCGTATCTTGAAAGGGGGCCAATACGTATTGTCTGAGTGCTCTCGGGGTGCCCCTTGTCCAAGCCCAGAGGACGTTGTCGAAGAGCATCTGCCGCAGCGGTGGGATGCAGACTAGAGCGGCCGCCTGGTGCCTACCGGGAAGATAGGTACAAGCGCGCTTCCGACCAGTTGCCATTAGGGGACTTCAAAGCTCGGAAAACTGTCCTCGCACCCTACCCGAATACGTGACCCCCATAATATGCGCATTGGGGCGCCACATCGGAAATGGTTGCCTTGGGAGCGGCCCAAACCATTTGTCAACGAACAATGCTTTCCACCGGCCAAAATGTAGCGCAGTCGGAGCCTCGGTGAGCACTTGGACTGGTGATGTGTTAGAATTCAGAGCAGCCTGCCTCAGTGGAGGCCAGCGCAAGGAAGACCTGTTAGCGACAAGCATGGAGATGCCACCTTGAGAGGTGCATTTCAAAACCAACGCCAACGGTGGCGTCATGGTTAGCGGAATGTCTCCCCCGCGTCCCCCCTGCCGAAAGCCTGTCGCCTGGCTGGGGGACTGTTGTGCCCAATTTCTGTTCGGCTGAGTGTCTTTCGGTGTCTGTCGAAAAAAAAACACCCTCCGTAGTAGACAAGGCGGAGGCACTAACCACTTGGCCACGGCTGGAAGCTGCTAAGTCCTGGTTTTGGCCTTTTAGGGGGGATCAATGAAGCATTTACCTGGGATCACAAAAGACGGCAGCAATTTCTTGTTTGAAGAAAACGGGTAACTCACTATGGTTGGCATATACAGAAAGCGTGCAGTTCCATTATGTCCTTTGAAAATAATTATAGACAACTCGTTTTATCGAAGTTATGCAATAGCATGATTTGCAGTGACATGATTGACATGGCATGATTTTCCTGCTATGTGTATATATTTTTCAAATAAAATATTGCTGCTATACTACTAACAATAATAATAATAATAATATTAACAATAATAATATACTTGATGTGTGGTCGGTTTTCCGCATCGTAAGGTGCCCTTTTTGTTTATGTATATGTAGGAAAACGCCATGCGCAGTTCTTTACCGCAGAAGAAGCGATTTCTAAAGCGTCCTGTTAATTTAAGAAAGGCGTGTGAACTGCGAGATCTTGGGCGTTATCAGAAAAGTAGGTCTTAATGCTTGTATCTAGGCATACAGAAGCAATCATTCCGCGAACACTTTATGTTACCGCCGCTGTTGCACAGAAACTACGCAGTTCAAAAAATTTGTAGGATACACGGTGCTGAAGGGTGTGGGAAAAAAGGGCTAACTCTACTAATGGTAAACGTGACATTCAAGGTCACGTAGCGGTGAACTCATTCAAAAATTAATGCTTTGATGATTTTGGTTACGCGACATTATGCTTAGAATCGAGCGTTTTCATGCAGTGTAATGAATAGCGTGTTCTCCGAAGAGGACTAATGCCGGATGCAGGCTCGGAAACCATATTTAGAGTTTCTGATGACTGAGCAGCACATCCATCTTATCGATCTACCTTCCCTAGCAAACAGTGTCTTGCCATAAACGGGAAAGGCGTGATTATGAAAGCAGCATGGCCGCCGTAAATGGAGAGATTTACAACCCCAGTCGGGATACTGCCGACGACTGCTTTTCATTAGGTCATCAATACGGACACTATGCACTCGACGGTGATGCGCATCCTTTGCCTGTGTGCCTGCTGGTGATTCGCGTTGCTTTCTCATAAACATTGCCATTGTTTATGCCCATCCACCAAAGCGTTTCTTTTTGTCAAGAAGTGCATTCCTGTCAACGAAGCTGCTGGCCTCTAGTCGGTGGGGGTTCTTTATGGTATGGTTACGTACAACACGGCAGCTGGAAAAAGTGTCGGGGTCTGAAATTCCGGCTAATCAAATTAAGTTATCTGATATGTTCGAATTACAATACAATATTATCGTGTCTGTAGGTTGGATGTGTGTCATACTTTACACATTTTGTAATACATTTTACTTTGAGAAATTCAACTAATTAAAAAACACACTTCTGCTAGGCGCTGGGCGTAGAAAAATGAGCATGTATGCTGTGCTAATGGTACCGCCACCTAGCGCCCAAGCGCGAACGACACCTGAATCTCAAACGTCAAACAATAGACTTCAAACCTCTAACTATTGGCCTCAGACCTCAAACAACAGCTCGACACAGGCTTTCTCTTTCAGTTTCCGCATAACATATTTGGGTTATTTCGTATATTCGAATAACAACCCGGAGCTATCATGTCTCCAACTTGTAAGTCGTACTTTACACATTTTCTGACACACTTTACGTAATTTCAAGCATTATTTATTTAAATAAGGCACTTGCGCTTCGCTGATGCTCTAGAAGAATTACGATATATGATGCACTTCCACACACATGCATAACGCGCGACGTACGTCGGTTGTGGAGGTGATCGTTTAACGTCAGTTAGGGTGGTGGCACTTGCCTAATGTGCGCGCCAGTCTAGCTGTGCATTCAGGTTCATAGGGCGCAGTGGAGGCGGATTTTTTAGAACAATGCATCAGCTCATTGGTGCACTTGCTTTAAGGCAGTTCTATGTTCGGGAGAGGGTTTATTTATGTTGCGGTGTATGGCAAGAAGGGGTGGATGAATCCGCACCATGCTCACCGCAGACACATGGGGAAAACAGCACCAACCTTGGAGCATTCTTCCCCAGCAACCAACCACCGATTGGTGGTTGAGACGAACTATTTCTTGCAGGTGTTCGGGGACCCTGGCTCCGCTATTCTCCCGAACCATAAGCACTCGCATACAATGGACAATATGATAAGTTATAGAAAGCAGACGAATGTGGTTCGAAAAAGGGAGCGCTTTGAGTGTGCAAACGTTAATACGATAGCTACGATGTCATGCTATCAAATAGAACCATTTCTTGCGTTGTAACACTGAATTTTTTAATTAATAATTTATGACTTCGGAGAATATTCACATAGTACCGTATTTCAGTCTGTGGACTTTACAAACTGACTATAATAAGCTATAGGTAAAAAGATAAGTTCCTTGTTTGCCCTACACTTCAGAACAGTAACTACTCATACAAGGATAATAAAGTGTTTTAGGGAACATAGAGCCCAAGCAAGATGTTCTACTCTTTATAAGAGAAGTTTTCTTTAGCTGCTTCACCCCAGTTGCAATTAAAGATGTTGAAAAAGGCTACGCGCTACACCGTAGCCGCACCACATCAATGCGAAAATACTGACATGTGTAGTTGTTTATCTTGATCCAGTGACTGCTTTGCACCGGCTAACCAATACTAAACGTTATCGCTCTGCGCAATGCGCGCCTGCATGATTTGAAATTTACTCGAACGTTATCATTGATTCTGTCTGCAATCTTTAAAAAAAATAACGCCCTTTGTTGCTTATCTCGCCCCAAAACAAAAATTGTCACCTGTCTTGCCCACATTTCATTTCTTCAGTGCTGCGAGCTCGCTACTTCCAAGACACGAACGTATTGCGCGTTATCCGAGCAACACAGCATTCTGTACATGACACTGGCGAGCGCTGAGTTTTCAAGAAATGAAACGCAACCTAGGCAGATGACGATTATCGTTGTGGGACAAAATAACACCCCAAAAGAAGCAACAGTTTTAATAGCGTGTTGTGTGTGCTCACACCGAACCTTGTGATTTCTGATCGCATGCGCGACCCGAAGCCAGTAGTAGATAGTGGAAGACGCGTGGGCGCCAGCGATTACGCTCAAACTTTCGATGCCTGATTCATAAAAGCCGATGCGTTTCACCCACAGATCAGAATCCGACGATCCCCGACTGTGTTCGACGCTATCGTGGTGCTTTGAGTCCATCTTGCCTTTGTGGTCACAGGTTCGCCCAATGAAAGGTAGGTTTAGCGTTATTTACAGTTTTGCTGCCGTGTTGTTACCCGGCACTACAACGTGACATCTGCTTGGGGTGCTTGAGTGTTCATATGTACTGGACGCCCACGCAAAGCCGCGACCAAAGCCCGCAACCCGAAGAACACACCAACTTCGCCCCGGACCATCGAGCAAGCCACATGCTACAAGATCTGCCCCCAAAGCACGGACTTCTGCCTGAGATGACCAAGAAAATCGTGGCGAACTCGACAACCGCATTAGTAGTCCCAGCATCTCCCTTTACACTGCAACAGCTAAAGAAGCCACCGACCTTCCGCGGATTATGCTTTGAAAACCTGTAAAACTGGCTGGAACATACGAAAGGGTCGCTGCATTCAACAACTGGAAATCCGACGACAAGCTGCGGCATATGTACTTCGCCTAGGGAATCACCCCTGACGACATGGGATCTGTTCCCCAACGGCTTCGTGCAGGCCTTCCCTCACGAGGGTCTCGCGCATAGATAGAGCCCAAGCGCTGTTGCAAACATGCGTGCAGTGGTCCAACTGGAAAATGGTGATCTTCTCCTGAAGAGATGATGCGCCTTTTGTGCCACGCAGACCAAGACATTCCTGAGGAGTAGAAAATTTCGTTCATGAAGGGTAGGGTAAAGCAAGAACTCTTTGAGCGCCCTATGCGCAACGCGCCCATGACCGTACCATAATTTGTGAGCGAGGCTACAACAATTGAGAATACGTTATGAATGCATACAGGACCGTACAATGAACCCTCCACACCAGACAGCACAGAACGTGAAATGATTTGTTCCAATAATCTGCGGGAGACCATGAGGTCACTTATGCGAGAGGAGCTCCGGGAGATGTTAACAGCGCGGAAGCCTCTAGGGAACTTGACTGCTAACGTACTCCGAGGGAAATCCAGCAGTAATTGAGAGTTCGAGGACAAATGCAGGCTCAGCCGAATACTATGTCCTGCCGTAGCCCGCCTACGCCGCCATAGCCCAACGTCACACTCCCCGTTCGCGCCCACGCCAGAGCCCAAAGGCGCTGCAATTCTGTCTCCAGACGCCGCTACAGCCGCCTCCGTCACCCGACCACCTGTTGGTCAGCGCAACACCCTGAAGAACAAAGACATTGGATGCGCTCCCGACCACCACCCGCTCTGCTATGACTGCGGGGAAGCCGGTCACGTCTACTGCCAGTGCCCATACAGCGGGGTGGGTATATGAGGGTTCGGCGTGAACGCGTTGCACCCGCAGCGAGGTGACCCTCCTTGCGATATCACCGCTACTTCGCCGCCACTTAGTGGAGCGCTCGACAACCGTCGCGGTCACCGTCACCAGGGCGCGACCTGTTACCGCAACGCCGACAATACATTGGCCCAGCCGGGTGTCGGTCTGGAAGCCGATATCTGGAACACGTAAAGCAGCAACCGATGGAGAGGCAATTGCTGCTGGTCCCGAAGAAATAGCTTAGAATTAGAAAGATAATTCTTGCATTGCAATTGTCATTGACGAGATTGCAAACTATTTGAATCGTGGTAGACTGGCCGGCAAAGAAACAAACTACTCCGAAGACTGTTTTCAGTTCTCCAATCATCATACGTATAGCCGCGATAAGGGCATTCAGTAAAAGGAGTTTAGTACGCTGTTTAGATTGTTCAAGAGTACCAGACGTGCTAAAGGCAGAGTCTCTTAAAATATATTGTTGATGCACAAAGAGGTGTCCATTTCTGGTAAGAGTAATTGATTTGCCAGTTCAGATTGCGTTGGGCGCGATCGCTTTACTTTAAAAGCAAGAACGACATGCATTTTAAGCTAATACTTGCTTCGAACTCTTGGGTGTAGAAAGGGATGCCCGAGAGAAACCTCTCCTAGCTAGCATTCCTTCCCTGGCTCCGCTTGCGCTTTTGCCAGTTTAAATTCTATGAGGTTTTCTGCAGTCGGGGAGCGACACAGCAAACCCCACGCTTTGTTTTGTTTCTTTCGTGCTATTCTGCACTGTTCATTCCACCAGGGAACCCGTCTTTTACACGAGAGTCCTTGTGTTTGTGGAATACATTTTTCTGCTTTGTAGAGTATAAAAGAAACAAAATACGGGAGCTACTGCTTCATCTATACTAGAATCGGTGATAACATGTCTTAATAAGTAAGTTGATTCCTTAACATTATTCCATTCCGTGGAGACTAGTTTACGCCGGGGTGCATATGGGAGGCATTCGTGTTGACGCATTGAATTTAAAATTACAGGGAAGTGGTCACTTCCATAGGGATATTTAATTACATGCTAGTGTCTCTCTGGGACAGTTAAAGACGAGCCAATTGACAGGTGTATTGAATCAATTTGAATTATGATGAATACTATAATGCGTTGGCTCCTTCTTATTGCAGTACTATGCACCGGAGTTCACAAGAATATTTTCAATGAAACGACCTTTCGCGTCACAACGCGAGTGTCCCGACATGGTGTGGTGGGCATTAAAATCGCCTACGAGTATGGAGGGGTCCAGAAGCTGATCAATTAGGTAATAAGAATCACCTTTTCCGAGTTCATAATTAGGGGGTATGTATATGGAACATACAGTGATCAATTTATTAAAAAGGATTGCCCGAATTCACAGTGCCTCAAGGGGCGTCTGGAGGGTGACATGGTGACAAGCTACGGACTTGCCCACAGCTATTGCTACACCGCCAGACGAGGTATTCGCCACGTTGCGGTGTTTACGGTAGATGGTGTGGTGGCGAAGAAAGTTTGTGTACATTTGAGATGTCTCCTGAACAAATTCAAATCCGAATGCATTTCCTGGAAATCCAGTACAAGCACTCCGGCATGGAGTTCTACACAGACGCATCGAAGTCACACGATGGGATGTCCTATACAGCCGTCGGTGCATCCTTCTCGGAATCCGATGTACTGCATCCGGAAACAAGCATCTTTACGGCTGAGGCCTAGGCACTATTGGCGGCAGTGAAGCATATAAAAAAATCGAAACTCCGAAAATCAGTTATATGTACCGACTCCGTAAGTGTTGTGAAGGTATTGATGTCATTCCATAAGCACGAAAATTCAGTAATTAATGAACTCTATTCTGTTCTGTGTAAAGCGCATATGTCTAACCAGCATGTGATCAGATGGTCACGTCATTTACATCGCATGCTGTTAATCCTGCCACTGGCACCTCTGCCACAGATTTGAAGCCCTTCTTACCAACGAAACTGTAACAGTACTAGCAACGCTTGTGGGAGGTGGAAACAAATAATAAGCTGCACAAAATAAAGCCGCATTTAGGTTTCTGGCCTTCTACAACAAAATCGCGCTGAACAGATGTCCTACTCTGTCGTCTAGGAATAGGACACACATTTGGCACCCATAAATGTTTACTCACTGGAAATGAGCCTCGAATCAGTGGTAGATGCCGGCAGTGGCTGACCGTCCTCCACGTCCTCGTGGAGTGTCGGGAAGCCGAATCTGAGAGAAAGAAACATTTTCCCTTAGCATACCGGCAGCACATCCCCCTTCATCATCTAATGTTACTCGGCCCAGAAGCGCTCTTTGACACCAACGCAGTCCCAGATTTCCTGAAAGGTCTTGCGTTACATGTTATTAGCACCATACGTTCGCAGCGCCTCCTCTCTTCAGTGGATGCCGCTGTGATAACTGTTTCTTATAGCGCATGCCTCTAGGCCCTTGTGTTTCCAGGGCTCTGGCTAGGCAGCAGTGCTCTAGGCAATTTTAGCATTTCACATATTTTGTATATTGCGTCATTTTTTTCCCATTGCGGTTTAGTGTTCGTAGTACACGTCAATAATCATTCTCATACTTTTATTACACGTAGATATTATGCAATTTACACCAACACTTTTAGGGCCCTTTACAGCCATGTCTCATTAAGTTCCCAGTACTCATCACAGCACTCATCAATACTAGAATGGCGCTCTTTGGCGATACCTGGCTCTTGCGCCATTAAACATGATACATTCATTCAACTCATTTGGAAAGTGTAGTACGGTCCTTGATATTACACTTTAAAAGACGTGTGTGGTGATCAAAAGAGGTACTTTATTTATTTATGAGCAGCAACTTAAGCGGGAAACCTGACACAGTGGAATCTACTAGTTCCAAAGAACCAACTTCTTTGTCTATAATCCTTCACAAAGAGTAAGCAGGTGTTGTGAACACTCTCAGTAGCGGTTGCCAGGCAGATCCCTGCCTATTAATTAATAATATCTTTATTCATGAAAACAAGTGGTACAAAGTGCTAAGGCATTAGGAAAAAAGCTGCTATAGGAAAATCAACTCCCTCTCTCTTCTCAACTCCCCTGTCTCCAACAACTCCCCTCTCTCCTATGTAAATTCGTGTTCTGATACTAAATAACCGAAGATTATTCTGTGCTTTTTCGGCTAGTAATGAATTAAAATGAAATAAAATGTTTATTTCTCGCACACTTAAACAGCACCCAGCAAGAGGGCACGTTGGTTAGGGAGGTGCATTATGCAGCTACAAGGCCACCCAGCGCCCTTTGATCACGTGACAGGATCTTCATAACTACCTAGAACTGGAGCAAGTTTCGCATAGGCTTAATAGATAACGTGTCAAACTGAACTTGGCCAGACACTGTCCGGCTGCGCCTGAATCTTTCGCGTCCAAATCGGATATGGGTGATATTTTAAGTACTTGCGCCGAGCTCGGGGAAGCCAATCGGAAATTTCTGGGCTCAGACCATGCTCAGACATGCAATTACGGCCCGTGCAGTGCTCTAGCAGAACCTCAGGGCGTGCGTTTTATGTGCAGTACCACATAGCCCCAAAATAATTCATCTACTCTAACCATACATCAAACTGAAAAAAAAGATGCAATAAACCCGTAACGTGAAGAGTGCAGCAATGCAAACACGTGCGCAAAAGTACCTAAGCATGCGCGACCTTGCAGAATCACAACTAAATTTCCAGTGATGTCTAAGTTCAGCCGCCTTTCATCCAACCACATAATTTACGACATTTCCCGCATAAAACTCGCCCACTTCTAAGCTTGCCCGTATGCAGCGCTTTCTAGCAGTTGTTAAGCACTCGTTTTACAAATACAGAAATTGATGCTAAGACACATCACTTAGCAAGCGTTGGCCATAATATTAACTGAGTTTTCACTAAGTTTTACCTCGGCGGTGAACAAAGTTCTCCAAGGGCAGCGGGAAAAATTTTGCACTGCTCGTTAAATACACTTATCCCGCTCCGGAGCGATTGCGTACATTAATTTACTTCAAAGGGCAGAACCCGCCAACATTGAACCCATCGCATATATCACCCATAACCTACCTCTTTATTTCAACATATACGAACAAGGTGCCTCAGTGAGTGAACAAGGTGCCTCTGAAGACCTATAACGCCTAGTACGAACGTGGTATACCGCAGGGAAATAGAGGAAAGAAGAGGGTTCAGTAATAATTTACAGTCATTGTAATTAGCCCAGATAAGTTAGTCTCGCTACACACTAGACATGACATATCCCTTCCCCTCTACCCATTTCCATCGATTGTAAGCTCGGTGGGTGATGCAGAAGTATCTCAGGATGCTAAAAAACATATGTTGTAAAATGCTTTGCGAACATTTTCAGTTCTTGTTGAAGGAATATTGTGCAAAGCTGGTATTTGGTCCGCACATGTTTAATTGTTTATTAGTACTACAGCATCTCCTCGCCTTCCGAAAAATTTGATCTTGGTGGCACATATGGTTCTCCCAAGCCAACTGGCTAAATTATATGTCATTTGTAAAACACACGTGCTGGCCGCTCTGCCATGTATTTTAGCTTATTTTCCGGAGCGCATGCATGCTTAGTTTATTGCAACAGCCGTAATTAAAGGTACACTAAAGGCAAATACTATGTCAAGCCAAAGTGATAGATTAGTGCTCCAGAATCTCTGAGGCGTCAATATAATCGCGAACAAAGCCTTAATAATTGCCGAGAAATTGAGGTAAATGCAGGACATGATTAGAGACTCTCTCGGTATATTCAAGCACTTGCCTGATGACGAAAGCGCTCCTCAGTTAAGTTTAGTCTCTAGTGCTAAACTACTCGCTGCAAAAAACATAATTGTATTCTATTTTAAGAATAAATAAAATGCTACATCTCCAGTTGCATTTCATGTTTCAGATAAAGAACTCATTGAAATTAGCGTTCACAACGACGCTGGCAGTCGATTGGTTTTGTTCGAGCTCGACTCTGCGCCACCCAAGCTTTCGCGTTTCAGTACTTTCCTGATCGTGCAGTGCTGCACTGGTTTTGCTCGCTCGTGAAACTCGGACATACTGCAAGTAGCAGAGAATTCAACTTCCATGTGATGGCGCGGGATGCCCGAACGGTTCATGCGACTTGACCAAAAAGCAACCGCAGCAGCGAATTCACCGCGGTGTCTTGGCTCGGGGCCGCCGTCTGCCGTGAGCCGTTTCACTCACCGACGGCAGGCAGCAAAGGGTGGTGCTGGCGTGTGCAACGTCACCACTCCCCTGTTCAGGTGGCGGGAGATATGAATTTAGAAAAAAAAACATTCGGACGCTTCAGATGCAAATTTCTCGTAAACTAAGTCTTTTGTTGGCACAAAACAAGCGTTGCGAGGTTTTTTGGATGGTATTTAAACAGTACACGTCGACTTAGTATTTCCCTTTAGTGTCGCTTTCATCTACACACTTCTAAGTTTCCCTGCACATCATGCACAATTTTCCCCTTTTTCCACAGCTGTAGGCGTGGTGTAGCGGTGATTCTATTTTTTAAATATGAGAAGAAATGGGAAGGAACAACTCGTGCCGTTGAGCACGCTGTAGATCTAGCTACATCTTCTTCCACATGACTAGTGGTCGACAGTGTAAGTAGGGTACCGGTGGACTGGGCGGAAAAGGCCAAGCAGGCCCAGGGCCTTACTTGAGCCCTAATGCTCAGCCACGTCCCTCTTTACCCTTCCCCCTTTCAATAAAGTTTATCACCACCACCACCAGGTTAGAGTGGAAGAAGGGGGCATGGTCGGGCTCAGAGTTTAGAAAGAGATGACCGAGTACGACGCAGGAAACTATTTGCATATTGTACAAAGTGGTAAAATAGGCTTATTGTAAACAGGAATTTCAGCACACAAAAAAAACATTTGGTTTGTGCTGTTGCTTCGGCGAAAGTGCTTGTTCGCCCTGCAATGTTCGTGCGACCCAAATTTCAACACAAAAAAAGAACAACACGAAGGTTAAGTAGAAGTAATTATTTTCAGCGCTCCAAATTAGGTCAGAAAGATTAAGATTGCGCTATAAACTCCTAATGCTCGCCATCATCCCGAAATATAAACGTATGTAAGGTATAACTTATTCGGAGCATAGAGAAACATTGCTGATTACAGCCATATGGCAGAACACAAGCTTAATAAATAATTTGCTAGGGTTGCATCTGATGCACACGTACCTACAATCCCACACTGCTTTCCCATAGTTGTTTCCCTTCTTTGGCCATTTGATCCCTGTCGTGCATTTAATTATGCTGGCAGCGAGCTCAATTGTGGGCCACTGGTAAACATACCTCTTTATAACAATGCGCAGCACTTTAATTCATAATTTATTGGAAAGACAGCAGCAGTAAACCCATATATGCAAAACTTTGCCTACATATAACCCATTCGGCTAAACTTATTTTCCTCAAATATAAACAGATCTATCGTTCAATTCACCGGGGACATGACCTAACCTAACAGCTAACCTAACCAACCATGAATAACCCCGTATAACGTGCAAAATTACCAATAAAAAAAGTTCGGTAATATTTGCAATGCCTATTAGGCGAGTAACGTGAAGCTTTGCCATGCATACCAATTAAAAAACCCACTCCTTAATTTTCATCGAAGTTGAACTCAGTCTCATAGATAATTTTGTTGAGACTCTGCAAAAATTGCGGATAACGGCAGTATCACACTGTAAAAAGTTCGAAGAAGTTTTGTTCTACAAAGAATGTAATAAATGCACGCAGTGGAAACCCTTACTGTACATGATCCCCAATGTCATTCCTACTTTAACAAAATACAAACAATGTATCTGACATAGCCCCTCCTTAAATACCAGGAAAATTACGTTGAAATTTCCTGCAATGCATTAAAACTGTGAGAAAGCAATTGGTCAGTAACTATGTTCCACACACTACAATATTATGTGTACTTCGCACTTCTGATACACCACACCCACACAATGGCCGGTCTTTCTCCATGAAAACTAAATTATGCCCCGGTCAGTATTTAGTCCTCTCATGAATGCGGTAAATTTGGATTTTCATATACAGCCTTCAAAGCGGCCGAATTCGAAGCTTTAGCAACATTTATTTTGCACCCAAACAACCCAGAGGCTCCCAATTTTATTCGGATATCACCGAATCATTTCCCACATTTTCTCCCACATTTTTTAAAATAAGCTTTGCCAACAATTTATTTATTTTTTCATAAAATTGTGAGAACCGGTATATCACGTGTTCTAAAGCTAATCACGCTAACAGTGACAGCGTCCGAGTTACTGGTCATCGAAATAACGGAACCTACATGGGTGCATGGGTCGACTTAGCTAGTAGGCTGCACACACCAGAACAGCATCTGGAAAAGCAACAGCTGCCACGCGAGCCTGTGTCATGGGGCAGCTATTACTCAGTTATTCTTCAATTAACCTAACCTGAAGGTATTTCTCCCTCAGTGGTCCTCCAACGTCAACGCACGACGTGAACCTGGTTTAAACCAACGCTCCTGGCTAGCTCTATGCAATAAACTGCCGATTCAGCGCATTGGGCGTCTGGGGCTTTGGAAAATAAATCACAGTACGCTTGCGCACGCGCGCCTTGCATCACAGTGCATTAAAACATATTAAAGAAATCAGACGCACATCAGTCCACCAGAAATACATGAGGCCAGAAATGAGGTAACATGAGGCAAGAAATAGGGTAATATTTGCTCACATAAATTTCAAGGTGAGGCGATTAAAAATGCCATACTAAATTATTATTCTGGCGCAATTTTAACGGTACGAATCCGAATAAAGTGGCTCAGACTTCTTCCAACTGTTAAACTTTTTCTCCAGAACTCAACCGGAACCAAGCCAGGAGCTATGGAGGAAACTGAACCTGAACCAAATTTGACAGCTTTTCGGTTCGACACCCTACTATTGGATAACTCTTCCAGTTGAATTTAAGGGCCTGACACTCGACATTGATTCTTTAGTAATGAGGAAAGTTAACCCTGGTATTCGGAAACCATCCTAGACTTGAAGCTCTTCCTCCGCTACACAGAGTTCAAGAGAGTGCATCCTTCGACTCAAGAAGACACTATGCTCCTGAAGGACTGACGCGGAGTCTCAAGGAAGCTCAGTGAGCGTCAGGTCGAGGTGCCGAGCTGCCGTCGACTTACATGAGTTGAGATGGAGTGTTGACTGGTGGAGGGACGCTCTTGGTTAAGGGCTTAACTTTACCTTCTCCATCTCACGACGGGCGTCGAAGCTCCTGAAGATTATCGTCTAATGGCGGAACAAAGTCTTGCTCATCAATGGCCCTTATGCAAATGGCAGGCCTCTTTGTGTCCTCAAAAGCTGGTAAGATATTGTGACATCATATCAGAAAGATGCAGCGCGCTGAAATTAACAGTCCATCAACTTTGACACTCGTCTTTTTCATCATTATATTCACCCCGAAAGAGCAAATTTAAACCCCTGACTGATTATTTGTCTTATCAGTAAACGAAGCATTCAATGTTTTCTGCAACATCGCAAAATGTCTTTATGGGCGGTCGAGACGTTGCTAATTGTTTTCAAGAATTTATCCATGCAAGAGCTACGACTGCTCAAGCAATACACGGTTTTTATTATGCCTGGTCCACCACTGTAAACAGAGTAGTCTAACAGAGGTAACAGAGTAGGCTACCGCTAAGTTTAAATGATTCTTGAGCAGCGTCTAAAAAAATTAGAAGCAAAATATTGACATATATAAATGGTGATTATTGCTATATCTACATTTACTATCGCACTGAAGAAGAACACGACATGGGCATAACATGTGTTTCGGACGCATAACTGTAGCAAACTTACATTAATTTAATTAGTGTAATGTTATGCTGAAAGGTAAAACTGGTCTAGAAGGAACATTAGAGTGAGAGCGCTCAGAAGGAATTAGCAAATTTCATGAATGACAACGCCTCACAACTTGCACTCTCGGAGAGTCTTTCTGCATCTTGTAGAATATTGCACAGAGTTTTTTATATATTTACTTTGAGATTTCCCACCGCAGTTTTCTAATATGTCTATGTGGCTGTAATATTAGTTCGCCAACTATCGTTCCATCACCGCAAGCGGTGCTTTCTCATAGATGTCGAGGATGATGTTTAGAGCACGACGAGTCACTCGAAATTGTAGACTCAGCGGTGTGGAATAAAGTCTGTTTTCCACTGGCGACATATAGCAGACGCTTACAGAAACTTCGGCCGAGGTATACACAACGCAAGTACATGTTGGGCTAGTCGGTTCATACTACTGATTAGATCATAAATAAGATCGCTTTTGCGCAAACAAGGAAAGACCGAAGGAAACAAAAGGCGCGCCAACATTCGGTTGCTTATTCTACTGAAAACAGTCGGAAGTTGGCGCTCATATTGTTCCCTTCCGTCATTCCTTGTTTGCGCCAATGCGATCATATGTATGGTCTACAAACCAATACAAAACATGTTGGCGCAGAGGGTGGCGTGCTTGTTTTTTCATTTTTTTTTGCGTTTGGTTTGCCACCCGGCTACCATTGATCCGGAGTGCATTAGCGGGTTTTGGTATAAGCCAAATGGTGCTTGCTCGCCCTCCTGGGAATTCTTCGGCCTGCACCCTTCGATGGCACTGATCGTTACCAGGAGTTCTATGTCCCCCATTGCCTTTTGTATCATTTATGCCTTTTTCTCTGTCTGCTATCCTTACGATTAGATTAGTTCGTAGCAAAGCAAAGGAAGCAACAGAGGTGTTCAATACCTAGAGTGGGAGCTCGTATCGGTGGAGCCAAAGGCTCATTCGTATCGACATCTGCATCTTTGAGATTATGTCTTTTTGGAAGTGGACGGTAAGCAGGTGTGCCCTTTTGTTGATTATTTTGGTATATTTAACACATATTAATGATCTCTATTTGAAATAGCAAAAAAGGCAGAGCGGTAATGACTACCTAGACGCACGGAGCTAAAAGAAAGAGAACGTGGCAACGAACACGGAACAATATATTATTGTTATAACTATTACACGCACACTGCAGCCGCACACACAGCGTCATTTCCCCTATGTATGTATGTGTGTATGTATGTATGGGGGGTTTATGTGCCAAAACCACTTTCTGATTATGAGGCATGCCGTAGTGGAAGACTCCGGAAATTTCGACCACCTGGGGTTCTTTAACGTGCACTTAAATCTAAGTACACGGGTGTTTTCGCATTTCGCCCCCATCGAAATGCGGCCGCCGTGGCCGGGATTCGATCCCGCGACCTCGTGCTCAGCAGCGGAAATTTCGACCACCTGGGGTTCTTTAACGTGCACCTAAATCTAAGTACACGGGTGTTTTCGCATTTCGCCCCCATCGAAATGCGGCCGCCGTGGCCGGGATTCGATCCCGCGACCTCGTGCTCAGCAGCGGAAATTTCTACCACCTGGGGTTCTTTAACGTGCACCTAAATCTAAGTAGACGGGTGTTTTCGCATTTCGCCCCCATCGAAATGCGGCCGCCGTGGCCGGGATTCGATCCCGCGACCTCGTGCTCAGCAGCCTAACACCATAGCCACTGAGCAACCGCGGCGGGTTGTATGTATGTATGTATGTATGTATGTATGTATGTATGTATGTATGTATGTATGTATGTATGTATGTATGTATGTATGTATGTATGTATGTATGTATGTATGTATGTATGTATGTATGTATGTATGTATGTATGTATGTATGTATGTATGTATGTATGTATGTATGTATGTACGTATGTATTGAGAAAAGGTTTATTGGCGGCTCCTAATGTAAAGGCACAGCAACCGGGAACGGCGAAGAAGCCCGAAGGAAGGAAGGAAATCAACTTTATTCAGGTCCTCCAGGCCACGAGAGCTTTGGGCTCTCATGGAGTGGGCGTCTCCCACGACGGAACCGGGAGGTTGAGTTTCCTGGCGGCGTCGTGGAGGAGGAGGAGGAGGAAAAACTTTAATCTGGTCCTGTACAAGGTGTTGCCACCTGCCTGGCTAGTTCCATGTTGGGACCGGGAGGTCAAGCCTCCTAGCCCTATCACGGGCGTACTGCTCAAATTAGGAATACACAACACGACCATGGAGATCGCGGAGGCTCAAGAAACATCACAAATAGCGAGACTATCTACAACCAGCACGGGAAGATCAATCCTGGACAAGATCATGATCAACCCCATTACGGATTCAGCACAGTACGTTAAAGTTAATCAAGAATTCGCAGACAACATAATTGTCGCACCTCTACCCAGGAATATGCACCCAAAACATAATATCAACAGGAGAGTCGCACGAGCCAGGGCGTTAATCGAGAAAATGGATAAAGGGGGCAGAGGAGCCTGCTTTGTCGATGCGGCTGCCTACAAAGATCTAAGTAGGTTCGCGGCGGTGGTAGTAGATCACCAGGGCAATTGCACAAACTGCGCCACGGTCTACACTAACAAACCTGAAGACGCTGAACAAGTTGCCATTGCATTGTCACTAACAGACGATAGATTCATCGAAATATATAGCGACTCGAAAACGGCTATTAGAGCTTTCAATAGGGGAAAGATTGCCCCGCAGGCTGCGAGAATAATTAACAAAAGGCAAACAAATGTTACACGTTACATTTATTGGTTCCCGGCGCACCTTGGTTCACTTGATGGCATTCCCGTCAATCCAAATGAATCGGCCAACAGCGTCGCCCGCGACCTTACAGACCGGGCCGCTTTTACATATGGTTTTGATTCTGCTGGATTGGAGAACTTACATAGAGATACGCTCATTACATACAATGAAATTACAAAACATTACTACATGGGAAGGAGGGAGTTTCCACCCCCTCACTATAGGCTAAACAGAGCACAAGCAGTTACACTTAGACAATTACAGACAGAGTCTTATTATTCACCTGCACAAATAAAGAAATGGTATAACATTGCAGACATGAATATTATATGCAAAGCATGCAAACAGGAGATATGCACGCTTGAACATCTGCTCTGGGAGTGTGGGTCGCTCGGCCCTGGCATTTCCCGGAATCGGTTTTTAGGAATGATCAGATCTCCTGATCATATCCCTCAAGTCCTGGCGTCGTGGACCTGCTGGACGGCCCAGAGTTGGAGAGCGAGTTCTTCACTCCGGATTGCCTCTTCAAACTTGCGCTTGTCCTGGTCGTAGTTTACGTGAGCTTGCGAGCACGGCCAGAGTAAATGATATATGTTAAGGGATGTATTGCAATTGGTGCAAGGAGACTTGTCGTAGAGCTCAGGCATGTAATGGTGTAATCTATTTTGAGTGGGGTATGTGTCTGTTTGTAGCATTCTGAGTGTAACCCCTTGAGCTCGAGTGAGCGTGCGGTGTGGCGTGCTATACTGTCTGCGTTGTAGGTAGTAGTGTTTAGTGATTTCATTGTATGTAGTGGGCGCGTCCTTATTCTCCGAGTGGTTGGGTGAAGCCGCGCGGTCTGTAAGCGCGCGCGCAGCCTCGTGTACCGCCTCGTTAAGGTTGGGGACGTCGCCGATCTTTGGTCCTAAGTGTGCCGGGAACCAGTATATGAAGTGATTCTTAATCTCTTTCTTTGAAACAATCTTGAGAGCCTGTGCGGAGACCGTGCCCTTTTGGAATGCTCTGATAGCGGCTATTGAGTCGCTGTAGATATGGGAAAGATTGTCGTCGGTGAGCGCAACAGCGATCGCAACCTGTTCGGCCTGTTCAGGCTTCCTTGCAATTACCGTGGCTGCACATCTTGTGGATCCACGGCCGTCCACAACCGCCAGTGCGAAAGCTTTGTATCCCGTGTATGCCGCCGCGTCCACAATAGCTGAGCGTTCACGGTTCGCCAAGGCTTGGTTAAGAAGGAATTGTCATCTCGCTTGTCGTCTGCCCCTGTTGTTTCCGGGGTGTACGTTTCTGGGTATAGGGCGGACCATGATCTTGGCGCGGACGTCCCGTGGGAGGTCCGCAAAGTCTTTTTCTATGTCTCCTTGTGCAAAGCCTCGCTTCTCTAGGACCGTGCGCCCCGGAGGCGTCGTCGAAAGCCTAGGAAGCTGGGCGCGCTGCTGGGCTTCGGCAATTTCTTCCAGGGTGTTGTGCATGCCCAGGTGCCCCAGCTTCTCGTTGCTGGTGCTGGTTGGAATGCCGAGGGCTTGCTTGGTGACCTTTCTGATTTGGGCATTCAGTCTGTCTCTTTCAGATCGTGTCCAATTGAGCATTGCCGCAACGTATGCGAAGTGACAGGTGACGAACGCGTGTATGAGTTTGATGACATTATGTTCCTTGAGGCCCCTGTGTCTATTGGCAATTCTGATGAGCCCAATAGCGTTGTTGGTTTTGGTGATGAGCTTCTGAACCGTAGAGGCATTGACGTCTTTAGTCTCTACGATCATACCCAGGACTCTGATTTTGTCGACGCACGGTATAGCGTGTCCCGAAGTGGTTCGTACGGTAATTTCTTGATTATAATCGAAGTCTGACGAGTATGGCCTGCGGCCCTTCTGCGTGGGTCTGCGTACGAGCAGCTCCGATTTGGTAGGCGCGCATCTGAGTCCTGTGGGAATTAGAAATTCTTCTATGGCGTTCACTGCTTCTTGCAAGATGTCCTGCACCATGCCCGGGGTTCCTTTGGACACCCACATGGTGATTTCATCTGCCTATATGGTATGCTAGAGCCCGTGGATCTGCCCTAGTTTCTCAGCAAGTCCCGCCATGGCAAGGTTGAAAAGCATAGGGGAGATGACCGAGCCTTGGGGAGTGCCCCTGCTCGAAGCACTGTCCAAACGGACGCCAGCAATCAACAGCGCGAGCCGAGACGAGCCGGGCGTTGGCGATGCGGCTGTGCCGCGAGGTGTGTCTTCTTCTTCACAATCTCCCCCCGGACAAAAAGAGCCATCCTGGCGCCTTAAGAATCGGGAGGCAGAGGGTCGTGGTAGGGCTTGAGACGCGAGACGTGGACAATGTGACGTCCACGCCCGTGCAAGTCTTCAGGTGGTGACAGGGGCTCAATGAGAAAATTCACCGGGGATGTTTGCTCCAAGGTTCGGTAAGGCCCTTCGAATTTTGGGACGATTTTCGAGGAAAGCCCCGGCGTTTGGAAAGGGACAGACAACCACACAAGAACGCCTGGAGTGTAGGTCGTGTTTGGATGCGTGTCGATGCGGTTTTCTTTCTGGTGTTGCTGTTGCTCTGCCGTAAAGGAGCGCACTAGCTGGCGGCATTCTTCGGCTTGTCGGGCGACGTCGGAAACAGGTAGACACTCGGAGGCGTCAGGACGGTATGGAAGGAGCGTGTCGATGGCATGCGTAGGCTCGCGGCCATACAGGAGGAAGAAAGGTGAAAATCCCGTAGTGGCCTGGATCGTGGTGTTGTACGCGAACGTGATGAATGGGAGGATGCGGTCCGAGTTACCATGATCAGATGCCACGTACATAGAGAGCATATCACCAAGTGTGCGGTTAAATCGCTCTGTGAGCCCGTTAGTCTGTGGATGGTATGCCGTGCTTGTCCGATGAATAATATGGAATTGCGAAAGCAAACTTTCGACGACTTCGGAGAGGAAGGCGCGTCCTCGATCGCTGAGCAGTTCCCGAGGTGCGCCGTGTCGAAGCACGAAGCGATGTAGGACGAAAGAGGCTACATCCCGCGCTGTAGCACTTGGTAAAGCAGCAGTTTCGGCGTAGCGTGTCAAATGATCAATAGCAACTACGATCCACCGATTGCCGTCTGGTGTCATAGGAAGCGGACCGTATAGGTCGATGCCGACGCGATCGAAGGGTGTGGCAGGGCACGGGAGCGGCTGCAAGGCACCAGATGGGCGTAAAGGCGGCAATTTGCGGCGTTGACAGTCAAGACAGCACCGAACAAACTTGTGTACAAAATTGTACATGCCGCGCCAGTAGTAGCGTTGGCGAATTCGTTCGTACGTCTTGAAGACTCCGGCATGGCCACACTGCGGATCGTTGTGGAAAGCGGCATATATTTGAGATCTTAAGCTGCGGGGAACCACCAGAAGCCACCGACGACCTTCAGGAGTGTAATTGCGTCGGTGCAGCAGCTGGTGACGAATGGCAAAATGAACTGCTTGGCGTCGGAGGGTTCGGGATACAGGGATGGTCGACGATCCAGAAAGATAGTTGAAAAGAGAAGCGATCCACGGGTCACGACGTTGTGTGGTTCCAAAGGAGTCCATGTCGAGAGATGACACGGAATGTGCGGAAGTTCTTGCGCAGGCCGAGTCTGGAGGTAAAGGTGAACGAGACGAGGCGTCTGCGTCGGAGTGTGTGCGTCCACTGCGGTATACGACGCGAATAGCGTACTCCTGGATGCGTAGTGCCCAACGGGCTAGGCGGCCAGTGGGATCTGTCAAGTTGGCGAGCCAACAAAGCGCATGGTGATCTGTGACCAAGTCGAATGGGCGCCCGTACAGATATGGTCGGAACTTGCCAAGTGCCCATACTAAAGCCAAGCACTCTTTTTCGGTCACGCTGTAATCGGCCTCAGGCTTCATCAGTGTGCGACTCGCATAGGCGACTACATATTCGGGGTAGCCCGGCTTTCGTTGGGCGAGCACGGCACCGAGACGGACCTCGCTGGCATCTGTATGTACTTAAGTTGCAGCTGACGGGTCGAAATGGCGAAGACTAAGCAGCGTAGCAAAGGCGGAGTCACATGCAGGGGACCAGCAGGAGTGGGCGGCGTCACCGCGAAGAAGCTGAGTCAATGGCGCCATGATCGATACGAAATTTCGAACAAAGCGCCGGAAATATGAGCATAGGCCCATGAAGCTTCGAAGTTCTTTGATGGTCTGAGGCTTCGGAAACTCAGTGATTGGATTGGAAAAACTTTAATAAAAGTCCTGCAGGACGCATGTCAGCGCGCAGTGGGCGTCTCCCACGCAGGGACCGACAGGGAATACCTGACGGCCGCTGCGCGAGCCTGCTGGACGGCCCATTGCTGGTCTTGTAGGAGCGGGCTTCTTAGGGTCGTCTCCCACTTGTCGGAGGTAGAGGCGGGCGGAGCGTTTCTGCACTCCCAGAGCACGTGTGCGAGTGTCACCGTGACCCCGCACGAGGGGCACGCATCGTCTGGGTAGATGTCCGGGTAGATTATGTGTAAGGTGGCCGGGTTTGGATAGGTATCCGTCTGTAATAAGCGTAGCGTTAGCGCCTGCGGCCTGTTTAGTTTGGGGTGCGGGGGCGGAAAGAGACGTCGTCCCAAGTAAAAAGTGTTTGGTTATTTCATTGTAGGTTATTGGGGCATCCCTGTTCGCCTCCAACTCATCGAGACGTAGTTGCCCGGGGTTGACGGCGTGGTCGGTAAGCGCGTGCGCAGCGTCGTGGGCTGTCTCGTTGAGGTTGGGCGGGGCGCCCGGAATCCGACCCAGGTGGGCGGGAAACCAGATGACGGTGTGGTGTTTGACGGTGCTTCGATCAGCGCCGCGGAGGATGCGTAACGCCTTGACGGAGACGACTCCTCTCTCGAACGCTTTGATGGCTGGACTCGAGTTGCTGAATATTGTCGTGCGCTTATCGTCGAGCATTGCCAGGGCTATGGCCACTTGCTCCGCCACCTCGGGATCACGTGTGCGTACCGTGGCGGTGTTTAAAGACTGTTGCGAGGACGAGACCACTACCGCGGCGAAGGCTCGGTTGCATCTGTAGGCGGCGGCGTCCACGAAAGCGACGTCGTCCGCTTTCTTGTTTACTCGTTTGAGGAACGCGGTCGCCCGGGCTTGGCGCCTGCCTCGATTGTGTTCCGGATGGACGATTCGCGGAATGGGTGCGATCGTGATCAGGTCGCGGAGCTCGCGGGGAACCGGCGTAAGCTCCGGTGGATCCTGGGTGTTCAGTGGGAAGTACCCGAGCTCGCGCAAGATGTGACGGCCGGTCTTCGTCATCGTCAGACGTATCATCTGCGCTCTCTCCTGAGCCTCAGCGATCTCTTCGAGGGTATTGTGCACCCCGAGCTCGAGGAGTCGATATGTCGACGTCGTGATCGGGAACCCAAGGGCCCGCTTCACTACCTTTCGGATTAGTGTATTGAGCTTGTCACGCTCCGATTGTTTCCACTTATGCATTGCTGCGACGTAGGTGAAGTGACATAGGACGAACGCGTGTACAAGACGCAGCAGATTGTCTTCTTTGAGGCCGTGGTGACGGTTGGCCACCCTGCGTACAAGTCGTATTGCGTTCTCCGTCTTTGTCGTCAGCTTGTGGACTGCTTGGATGTTGGATCCGCCTGCCTCGATAATCATTCCCAGTACTCGGATGGAGTCAACCCTGGGGCTTGGGCGACCGTCTCTGGTGCGGACAGTGATGTTGAGCTCGGTCGGTGGTTTCCATCCGTTAGGCCTTTTGCCTCGTCTTTTTGGGCTGTACAACAACAGCTCCGATTTGGCGGAGGAGCACTTGAGGCCCGTGTGGTCGAGGTAGGATTCGGCAGTTTCGACTGCCTCCTGCAGAGCTGATTCGATAAAGCCATCCGACCCCGCGGAGCACCAAATTGTGATGTCGTCTGCGTATACCGTATGGTTGAGGCCTTGTATCTTCAACAGGCGTTCGGAGAGCCAAATCATCAGCAGGTTGAACAGCGTCGGCGAGAGGACGGAGCCCTGGGGGGTGCCACGCTGTCCGAGCTCGTCTTCTTCTGACGTGAGGTCGCCGACACGGAGCATGGCCTTGCGACGGGTTAGGAAGGAGCGGACGAACTCGTAGAACCGGCGCCCGAGCCCTAAGGCCGTGATCGCCTTTAGTATTGCCGAGTGCTGGATGTTATCGAAAGCCTTCTCCAGGTCAAGGCCAAGTATGGCGCGGGTGCCCAAGTAGCCCCGGCGTCTATTATTTGGTGTTTCAGGAGAAGCATCGTATGCTGAGTCGAGAGCCCGGGTCGGAAGCCGATCATGTGGTGTGCGTAACAGTCCTGATCTTCGAGATACCGACCGACTCTGTTGAGTACGGCATGCTCGGCCACCTTACCCACGCACGACGTTAGCGAGATGGGGCGAAAGTTATCGACGCCAGGCGCCTTGCCCGGTTTCGGAATGAGGATCGTCTGGGCGAGTTTCCATGCATCAGGTAACTCGCCCCGCCCCCACACGTCATTGATGGCGTCCGTGAGGTACACGACCGAGGGGTCGTCTAAGTTCCGCAGGAGCTTGTTGGTTATGCCATCGGGGCCTGGGGCGGAACGGCCGTTTAGTTCGTGGAGAGCCCGTCGTATCTCTTCGACGGAAAAATCGGCGTCTAAGAGACTGTTGTCGATACCGGTGTAATCGGGATATAGGGTCGGCGGACCTTTGGGTATCGGCAGGTACTTATGTACAAGCGTCTTGACGATGTCATCCGGCGAAGCGGTGCCTTTGGCCTGGTGAAGGACTTTGGTGAGCGAGTGGCGCTGGTTTGTGCGGGTGTTGGTGTCGTCGAGCAGGTGTTTGAGGAGGGTCCACGTCATTCCGTTGCGGACCTGTCCGTCGACGGAGTTACACACCTCGTCCAATTGCTGTTTGGATAGGGTGCTGCAGTGTTCCATTATGGTCTGGTTCAGTTGTGCAATGCGTTTGCGGAGCCTGCGGTTGAGACGCTGGCTCTTCCATCGTGTCATTAGAGACTGTTTGGCTTCGAGCAAGTGGGCGAGGCGGCTGTCCATCTTCTCGGTTGGCATATCCGTGCTAAATGTTTTCGTGGCCTTAACGACGTCGGCCTTCAGCTGAGCCGTCCACGTCTCGAAGTTCGGGGCAGTGTCTGGAGGGAGTCGTGAGGCGCGAGTCTTGCGAAAGAACTCCCAGTCGACCCACGTGTACGACTTGGGCTTCCTGACGATGCTGGGTAAGTGCACGGACAGTATGAGATGGTAGCTGCCAAGATCCTCCGCAAGATTGGACCAGCGGGCATCGGCTGTATTCTTCACGAAGCAGAGATCTGGAGTGGTGTCTCTGTGCGTGGATGTGCCGATACGGGTAGGGAACGCCTTGTCTGTCACTAGGGTGAGATCGAGCTCGTTCGCATGCTGCCACAGCGCGGTGCCCTTGGGGGTGTCATATACGTAACCCCAGGTGCGATGCGCAGCGTTGAAGTCGCCAGCAATGACGAGCGGGTTTGAGCCAGCAAGACGTATGGCTCTCTGGAAGAGGCGTCGGAAACTGTGACTCGTTTGCCTGGGGCTGCTGTACACGTTGAGTATGTACACACTTTGTCGGGACGCATCGCTTGGGAGAATCTCCGTCATGACGTTGTCCACCTCGGACGTGCCGAGGTCATGCGCGAGGCAGGTGAGCTTTATAGAGACCAACGTGGCGGTACCACGTCCTCCCGCAAGGCCTGGTAACCTCTGGTAACCGGTAAACGTGGCGGTGTGTTAAAGTTTCTTGCAGAAGGATTACGTGGGGCTTGGAATCGTGGCTACGTAGGCATTGCTGCAGGGAGGCTTTCCGCGCAGAGAAACTCCTGCAGTTCCACTGCCAGATGCGGAACGCTTCATCTCGCCTGGCCATCTTGATGCTTGTGGGGGTCGGCCCGGGCGCTTGACGGTTGGAAGGGGGCCGCGTGTGTGGGTGGATTGAGCGTGGGGTGTTGTGTCGAGACCGGCTTAGCAGCGGCAATGGCGGGGGCTACGACGTTTTCGACATAATGTTCGACTGTCCCCAACCGATTACCGTGGGCCGCGAGGGTTGACTGTATGCGGGCCATATTCTCTCCGAGAAAGCGGAGGCTCTCTTTGATTGCCGACAGCATACTATTAATCTCTTCTAACTTCCACGCCATACCAGAACAAAAACTCAGTGACTGCTCGAAGTTTTGCAGGATCGGGTAGAACGCCGTGCTTGGACACAACGTGGCCTAAAATGGTGAGCTCTCGCACGGTGAAGCGGCACTTCTTGAGGTTGAGTTGAAGGCCAGCGTTCGTTAGACAGGTCAAAACTTGTCTGAGGCGGAGCAGGTGAGTAGGAAAATCAGGCGAGAAACCAGGACATCGTCGAGGTAACACAGACATATAGACCACTTGAGGCCACGCAGCGTGTTGTCCCTGAGTCGTTCAAAGGTGGCAGGGGCGTTACAAAGCCCGAAAGGCATCACCTTAAATTCATATAAGCCGTCAGGCGTAATGAATGCGGTTTTCTGGCGATCGGCTGCAGCCATCGGGACCTGCCAGTACCCTGAACGCAAGTCAAGGGACGAGAAAAATTCTGCGCCCTGAAGACTGTCGAGGGCGTCATCGATGCGCGGCAAAGGATAGACGTCTTTGCGCGTTACCTTATTTAACCGACGGTAGTCGACGCAAAAGCGAATAGACCCGTCTTTCTTGCGAACGAGAATGACAGGAGATGCCAAGGGACTGTGCGAAGGTTGAATAACATCACGGCGCAGCATATCTTCGCCTTGGTTGGTAATTACACGACGCTCTTCGGCAGAGACGCGATATGGTCGTTGACGTAACGGCTGATGTGAACCGGTGTCAATGTAGTGCTGCACTTCCGACGTGTGGCCCAGGTGAGGTTGGGAAACGTCGAATGAACGTCTAAATTTGTGCAGGAGTTCAAGAAGGTCGGTGCGTTCGGCAGGTGTGAGGGTATCGGCGATGGCATTCGAGAACGCATCCCTGGACGGTTCCTCAAGCGCGGACATCGAACATGGTTGGCCGGGGTCGACATCAAAAGTCTCCAGGGACGTCAACCGAAGATGAAGAGTCGAGGAGTTCCACGAAGCCAAGGCATTCACCAACGTGCAACGTAATCGGCGCAAAGAGGGGATTGTAAAAGTATATATTGCTGCAGCCGCCAGCCATGGCAAGCGTCGCGAAGGGTAGGGGGAGAGATTTACGGCTCATGAAGACGTCGGACGGTGTGAACAGGACCGTTGCATCAGCGATGGCATTGCAAGAGACGTGTACGAGGGCGAAGCCAGGTGGAATATCTGTGTCCTCGCGCACGGTAAGTTTAGAAGGGCGGTCGTAATCTTCGTCCAAGGGTGCGTCACAAGGGGAAAATTCAACTTCGGCGCGTGCGCAGTCAATCACGGCTTTATGACTGGATAAGAAATCCCATCCGAGGATGACGTCATGCGAGCAGGTGGGAAAAACGTTACACTCGACAATGTAAACAATGCCGTGAATAAGCACACGTACAGTACAGGCTGCGTGCGGAGTGACGAGCTGCGCGCTTGCCGTACGAAGCGACAGTCCAGAAAGCGGCGTGGTCTCCTTGCGCAGCGAACGGCACAGTTTGGCGGCTATCACAGAAACGGCTGCGCCGGTATCCACAAGAGCGAATGCAGAAACACCTTCTACACAAATTTCGACCACGTTAGCAGAAGTGGCGCGAGGACTTTGACAGTTAGAATGGGGCGCAGTTTTTGTCTCTTGAACTGCGACGTTCAGTTTTCCTGGTCAAGTGGTGCGGGTCACCGTCGCATTGGGGAGAGCGAGCGTCGGCGAGGGGGTGGCAAGCGACGCGAAGGAATTTCTGGGATATCAGCACGAGCGTACGGTTGGGGGGAAGGAGTGGTGTATTGGCGAAATGGCTGGCTGCCGTATTGGAAGGGCCGCGAGGCGTCACCGAACGCTTGAGGGCGACGGCGGCAATATCGGACGACGTGTCCGAGAGTGCAGCAAGAATAACAGATAGGTCGATTGTCAGGTGTCCTCCAAGGATTAGGTCGCGGTGCGGTCCAAGATGTAGCATGGGCTTCCGGTGACAGCGGTTGGGACTGAGTCGTGAAAGACGCCTGTGGATGCCTGCGTACTGCTTGCGTGTACGTAAGAGGCGCGGCCACCGGCAGGACTGGCTGCGCATAGGTGAGAGGCATGGCGACAGGCTGCACTGCCCGCGTAGAGTTGAGATTCGCGGCTGCAAGCGGCTGATGGTGTGCAGAAGGGACTACTTGTGCGACCTCTTCGGAAATGAGGGTGCGGAGCGTGTTTGGAAGAAGGGAGGTGGGCTCCTGAGTGAAGGGGACTAAAGAAAGTTGGCGGGCAACTTCCTCACGCACAAAGTCCTTGACGCGCTGAAAGAATGAGGATGGGTCGTACATGTTGGCAAGGCTCGCCAACAAGTCATCGCTTCCCAAAGGACGCCGAGTCGAAGCGCGTCGCTTCCTTAACTCATCGTAACTTTGGCATAGGCTGACAACTTCAGACACAGTGCGCGGATTCCTGGCTAGGAGCATCTGGAATGCGCCGTCATCGATGCCTTTCTGTATAGGGCGAATTCGCTCAGCTTCGGGCTTTGCGGCGTTGATTCGTTTACAAAGGTCCACGGCGTCTTCTATGTAGCTTGTGAACGTTTCTGCCGTCTGCTGTGCTCGGGCGCTCAAGCGCTGTTCGGCACGCAGCTTACGAACAGGGGGTCGGCCGAACACTTCCGTAAAGGTTGTCTTGAAGACTGACCATGTGGGCATGTCACTTTCGTGGTTGTGAAAGTACAGTTGGGCAACATCAGCCAGACAAAAGATGACGTGGGTTAACTTGGCTGGATCATCCCAATTGTGTGCGCTCACCCGTTCATAGGACGCAAACCAGTCTTCTACGGCTTCGTCGTCTGCACCGCTGAAGACCTTGGGGTCCCGTTGTCGTGGAACGCCGGTGCAGGTGACGGACTGTGGCATCGGTGCCGTTTGGGAGGAGCTGTCGGTCATGGTGGGTGGTACGTTCTTGATCTCAGATCCAGCGTTTCAAGCGACGGGGTTTGAGTCCCCGCACCTCCACCAATTGAGAAAAGGTTTATTGACGGCTCCTAATGTAAATGCGGGGTGCAGCGGTGGCGTAGAGGTAGAACACCCGCCTCGCGTGCAAGAGGTCCGTGGTTCGAATCCCGGTGCCGGCAATTTTCCACCGGATTAAAAAAATCCGCGTGTTGATAAAAATTGCACAAACAGGTCTGGAGTGTGGCCTGATCCCGGTGACCAGAACCGATAACGCACTCCCTCACCAGAGCAGGATTGGCCACCCTGGTGCAGTACTTGGCCACAACCTCCTATGAACACAACAATCAAACCCCGGCCCTCAGTCCCCAGCAGCTGCAAAGCAACTGACCACGGCGGTGGTCAGACCTGCGACGCAGCAGGGGGTGCTAAGAATCACTGGCTCCGGACAGGCCGCCATTGGAATATGAACCTGGCAACGTTTAACGCTAGAACGCTATCTAGTGAGGCGAGTCTAGCAGTGCTATTGGAGGAATTAGAGGGCAGTAAATGGGATATAATAGGGCTCAGTGAAGTTAGGAGGCCAAAAGAGGCATATACAGTGCTAAATAGCGGGCACGTCCTGTGCTACCGGGGTTTAGCGGAGAGAAGAGAACTGGGAGTCGGATTCCTGGTTAATAAGAATATAGCCGGTAACATACAGGAATTCTATAGCATTAACGAGAGGGTGGCAGGTCTTGTTGTGAAACTTAATAAGAGGTACAAAATGAAGATTGTACAGGTCTACGCCCCTACATCCAATCATGATGACCAGGAAGTCGAAAGCTTCTATGAAGACGTGGAATCGGCGATGGGTAGAGTGAAAACTAAATACACTATACTAATGGGCGACTTTAATGCCAAGGTAGGCAAGAAGCAAGCTGGAGACAAGGCCGTGGGGGAATATGGCATAGGCACTAGGAATAGCAGGAGAGAGTTATTAGTAGAGTTTGCGGAACAGAATAATATGAGGATAATGAACACCTTCTTCCGTAAGCGGGATAGCCGAAAGTGGACGTGGAGGAGCCCGAACGGCGAGGCTAGAAATGAAATAGACTTCATACTCTGCGCTAACCCTGGCATCATACAAGATGTGGACGTGCTCGGCAAGGTGCGCTGCAGTGACCACAGGATGGTAAGAACTCGAATTAGCCTAGACCTGAGGAAGGAACGGAAGAAACTGGTACATAAGAAGCCGAATAATGAGTTAGCGGTAAGAGGGAAAATAGAGGAATTCCAGATCAAGCTACAGAACAGGTATTCAGCTTTAACTCAGGAAGAGGACCTTAGCGTTGAAGCAATGAACAACAATCTTGTGGGCATCATTAAGGAGTGTGCAATGGAAGTCGGTGGTAACTCCGTTAGGCAGGATACCAGCAAACTATCGCAGGAGACGAAAGATCTGATCAACAAACGCCAATGTATGAAAGCATCTAACCCTACAGCTAGAATAGAACTTGCAGAACTTTCCAAGTTAATCAACAAGCGTAAGACAGCTGACATAAGGAAGTATAATATGGATAGAATTGAACATGCTCTGAGGAACGGAGGAAGCCTAAAAACAGTGAAGAAGAAACTAGGAATTGGTAAGAATCAGATGTATGCGTTAAGAGACAAAGCCGGCAATATCATTGCTAATATGGATGAGATAGTTCAAGTGGCTGAGGAGTTCTATAGAGATTTATACAGTACCAGTGGCACCCACGACGATAATGGAAGAGAAAATAGTCTAGAGGAATTCGAAATCCCGAAGGTAACGCCGGAAGAAGTAACAAAAGCCTTAGGAGATATGCAAAGGGGGAAGGCAGCTGGGGAGGATCAGGTAACAGCAGATTTGTTGAAGGATGGTGGACAGATTGTTCTAGAGAAACTGGCCACCCTGTATACGCAATGCCTCATGACCTCGAGCGTACCGGAATCATGGAAGAGCGCTAACATAATCCTAATCCATAAGAAAGGGGACGCCAAAGACTTGAAAAATTATAGACCGATCAGCTTACTGTCCGTTGCCTACAAAGTATTTACTAAGGTAATTGCAAATAGAATCAGGAACACCTTAGACTTCTGTCAACCAAAGGACCAGGCAGGATTCCGTAAAGGCTACTCAACAATAGACCATATTCACACTATCAATCAAGTGATAGAGAAATGTGCAGAATATAACCGTCCCTTATATATAGCTTTCATTGATTACGAGAAAGCGTTTGATTCAGTCGAAACCTCAGCAGTCATGGAGGCATTACGGAATCAGGGTGTAGATGAGCCATATGTAAAAATACTGGAAGATATCTATAGCGGCTCCACAGCCACCGTAGTCCTCCATAAAGCAAGCAACAAAATCCCAATCAAGAAAGGCGTCAGGCAGGGAGATACGATATCTCCAATGATATTCACAGCGTGTTTACAGGAGGTATTCATGGACCTGCATTGGGAAGAATTGGGGATAAAAGTTAATGGAGAATACCTTAGTAACTTGCGATTCGCTGATGATATTGCCTTGCTTAGTAACTCAGGGAACCAATTGCAATGCATGCTCACTGACCTGGAGAGGCAAAGCAGAAGAGTGGGTCTAAAAATTAATCTGCAGAAAACTAAAGTAATGCTTAACAGTCTCGGGAGAGAACAGCAATTTACAATAGGCAGCGAGGCACTGGAAGTCGTAAGGGAATACATCTACTTAGGGCAGGTAGTGACGGCGGATCCGGATCATGAGACGGAAATAATCAGAAGAATAAGAATGGGCTGGGGTGCGTTTGGCAGGCATTCCCAAATCATGAACAGCAGGTTGCCATTATCCCTCAAGAGAAAAGTATATAATAGCTGTGTCTTACCAGTACTCACCTACGGGGTAGAAACCTGGAGGCTTACGAAAAGGGTTCTGCTCAAATTGAGGACGACACAACGAGCTATGGAAAGAAGAATGATAGGTGTAACGTTAAGGGATAAGAAAAGAGCAGATTGGGTGAGGGAACAAACGCGAGTTAATGACATCTTAGTTGAAATCAAGAAAAAGAAATGGGCATGGGCAGGACATGTAATGAGGACGGAAGATAACCGATGGTCATTAAGGGTTACGGACTGGATCCCAAGGGAAGGGAAGCGTAGCAGGGGGCGGCAGAAAGTTAGGTGGGCGGATGAGATTAAGAAGTTTCCAGGCACGGCATGGCCACAATTAGTACATGACCGGGGTTGTTGGAGAAGCATGGGAGAGGCCTTTGCCCTGCAGTGGGCGCAACCAGGCTGATGATGATGACGATGATGATGAATGTAAATGCACAGCAACCGGTAACTGCGAAGCAGCCCGAAGCATTGTCCAATGTATGTATGTATGTACAGTGCTCACGGAATGAAATAGGACAAGGAGCATTTAGTAGAACCCTACATATGTGCAAAGTACGCGAGAGCACCATGTCATGTCGCTAGGAATTTGGTCACCAAACGTGCATACGCGCCAAAATTACGTCGATGTGACACGAACTGCAGCCGGTTGAAACGAAAGTATGCGCATCACTTAGCTCTAAATTGACGCGTTTCATTCCGTGAGCACTGTACGTACGTACGTACGTACGTATGTATGTATGTATGTATGTATGTATGTATGTATGTATGTATGTATGTGTGTATGTGTGTATGTATGTATGTATGTATGTATGTATGTATGTATGTATGTATGTATGTATGTATGTATGTATGTATGTATGTAACACTAGTGCAGTATCGTCCGCGTACATGACAGCTTTGGCAGATGTGAGAATTGAAGGAAAATCGTTGACATACAAGGAAAATAAAATTGGTCCTAGGACAGAACCCTGTGGCACACCAGTTTTAACAAAAGAACATGAAGACGTAAAATTAGTAATTTTAACAAACTGCTGTCGGTTGGTTAAGTAACTAGCAAATAAATTTAAAGTACTGGCACTGAAACCGTAGTATTCAAGTTTCTTTAGTAGTATGGAATGAATAACTGTATCGAAAGCTTTCTTGAGGTCTAGAAATATTACTAGGGCTAATTCATTATTATGGAGTGCTTCGTTTATATGCTGCGACAACTCTAGTACTGCTGAGGACGTAGAGCGACCGGTTCTGAAGCCATGCTGAGATTCATTTAAAATGTTGTTTGTGCTCAGGGACTCTTTCAATTGAATAGAAATAACCTTTTCAAACACGGTATTAATAACACTCAAAACCGAGATTGGTCGATAACGTCCAGGGTCATTATTATCACCACATTTATATATAGGAGATACATTAGCAATCTTTAGAGCTTCAGGGTATGTACCGCGTGCGATATTAAGATTGAATATGATTGTAAGAACAGGGCAGAGGAGGTCAACGTTATCTTTTAAAACTTTGACAGTAATGCCATCGTGACCAGCCGCCTTGTTAGCATTCATATCGGTTAATATATTTTGTACTAGAGTATCTTCTATTGGTTTAAGGCAAAATGTACAGCTCAATAACGGGTAAGTAACATCACATGTCTGATGAGTTATACTGTCAGCTAGAACTGGCCCAACATTGGTGAAGTATGTGTTAAACTCATCAACTTTTTCGGTGTCAATCCGGTCAGGAGCAATGTGCTTTTTCACAGGTGCACTAATTACGTTGTTAATAATGTCCCACATCTTTCTAGAATTACCCTGAGCCGTACGGATCAGTTGCGCGTTAAACTCTTTTTTCCTTATACGAATGATTGCAACGACAAAATTGCGGGATCTACGAAACTGCTGTAAATAGTACATATTATGTCTTTGCTGTTTCCACTTCTGATACCAAGTGTCTCTTTCCTTAATGGCAGTTAATATAGTCTTAGTCATCCATGGACACAACGGCTGCTCGTACCTGTGATGATTGGTAGTTGTGCATTCAGAGATGACACAGGAGAGGGTTTTCAGTAGCTTGTCACATTCGGTATTGTTGTCTGCAGTGAGTACATCAGAGAAATTTATCTTCTTAATTTTTTCACGAAGCAGCGAGTAATTTATTCGACCTGTGCGTGGATTTAGTTTATTCCTAGTAATGCTTCTATCACTAGGTATTAATGCAAAGACAGGAGAGTGATCTGTTATACTCGTATTGTATACACCTGCGAGAATATTATTGTGATTGCATAGAATATGGTCGATGATTGTGGCTGAGGTTGCTGTAATTCTTGTGGGTTGAGAGATTGTGTTCTTGTAATTGTATGATTGTAATAACAAAGAATAATCGGCATTTAGGTCTCCGTAAGTGTCTATGTTGAAGTCCCCGGTTACAACTACAGAGTTAAAGTTTCTATCGGTCAAACCGGAAAGAATGGTTTCCAGAACACTGTAAAACTGTTGTAAAATTGAACTGGGTGGTCGATAGACTACGCCTATGACCATGCCTGTAGGTATTGCGATAAAAAGTGATTCGATGTTATCATTACTTATAAGCAATTGAGGCATTTCGATGTGGGTTAGTTCTTGTCTAACATATAAGGCAACACCTCCGCCACGTGATGAAGTCTGTCTTGGGTTAGATAGAAAATGATAACCGGAAATCGGAATGTGTTCGCTGTTTCGTAGCCATGTTTCCGAGAGCGCAATGATGTCGTAGGAAAACTGATGCTGCGCTAAAAATGCGCACAATAAATCTTTGTTTCTATTCAGGCTTCTGATGTTGCAGTGAAGTATAGACATGCATGGTTTTGCATGAAATTCGGTGTTAACTTCAGTGATTGAATATGCCATAAGGACGAAAAGGAGTAGCTAGTTAGAGATATGAACACTAGATAACGTTGGCTAGGTCTTCTTCAGTTCTTATGTGCAGTACAGTGGAATTTTCAAGTTTCCTCATTAGGATCTTAGATTGTGACACCCAAGCGAACTTCCAGTTTTTATCCCGCTTCGTTTGTATGGCTTTGCCGAGTAAGATCTTGTACTCTGGACAAAGATGCTCATTGATGTACACAGGTTCGTTCTTTTCAAGACCAAGTGACGATGTCGTTAACCTGTTACGTTTAGCACTCTGCAGCAGACGGTCACGAACGTTCCTGGAAACAAACTTAACGACAATGTTTGGTCTTCCTTTGTCTTTTGACGGAACCCGATGAACCACATCAATGTCTTCCAGTCGAAGCTCCTCCTTCAGGCATGTGGCTATCTTCAGCATCATATCGGGTAAAGATTCTTCAGAAGATGCAGGGACGTTTTTGATTTCTAAGTTGTTCCGACGGCTATACTGTTTTAGCTCTATCATTTCCTTCCTCATGGTCTTTATTTGAGTGTTTAATTCCTTTATATCTCGACTGTGGTCGGACTGCTTCTCCTTTACCTCAGTGAGTTCGCTGCACACGCCTTTCACATGTGCTCTGAGTTGCTCAAATATGGAGTTCATGTGGGTCATAGAATCTTTGAGTCCTTCCATATCGGTAGATGATTTCTTGTTATCATCAGCTATACCTTTGATGTCTGCTCTGATTATTGTAGTGATCTGTTCAAGGCGCAAAGTAACATCAACTAGAGCCTTTGCCAGTTCTTTAACAGTCGACGGTGGTTTGTCAGCAAGTGTCTGTCCAAGGTTTTTTAAAGGATTATCACCCATATTTAACAATAAACAGTAGAAACAGAGCGATCCAGGAGCCTAAGAATAATATCAAGCAGAAAAAACAGCTGTAGAACGTACCTGCAGAAAGCAGCAGAAAAGGCTTAGTTTCGAGCTGTTGCTTGCAGCTGCCTGGATCGCTCTGAATTGTGGCCGATGAAGGTCGGGCACGTCTTTTTAAGCTGTAGTCAGTTGCGCAGGAAGGGCTGAACTCTTGATATGCGCATGAGATGCCACTGCCACACCAAGTCACTGGAGCTTCCGTATCAAGTTGTACACATGTGGCGAAGTGCGCAGGTTGTTGAAGGGACCAGTCGTCTGTGCGGCTATCGATGGCAAGCGCGGTGCTGTAGTCAGGTAGGGCGCCGGATCCTGCAGAAAGCAGCAGAAAAGGCTTAGTTTCGAGCTGTTGCTTGCAGCTGCCTGGATCGCTCTGAATTGTTTACAGGCAAAACACTTCACGAAGTCATACAGATTGCTAATAAAGAACTAATCTGTGTTTCATCGTGGTTTGGAGCAAACAAACTTACACTTAACAAAGCTAAAACTCACTACATGATTTTTCATTCTAGACACAGTCATGTTAACAGTGCACCCCTGCAAATATATCTTGATAATAGCATTCTGGAACAGGTGAACACAATTAGATATCTGGGCGTGACACTAGACAGCAGTTTAAACTGGAAACCACACATTGATAATGTATGTTCGAAGCTAGCGTCAGCGTGTTATGGGCTCTTAAAGGCGAGGGCATGCTTCGATATTTCGGTACTGAAAATAATCTACTTTTCTCTCTTTCATTGTCATATGACATACTGTTGCGAATCATGGTCGTCCACATTTAAAACATATTTGGATCCAATTTTGCGCTTACAAAAGAGAGCGGTGCGGATAATGACGTTTTCTTGTCCATTCGAATCCAGCAGTCATTTATTTTGCAGGTTGAAAATACTTCCCTTTACCCTATCCTCCGAAATGAAAGTTGCTATTTTAGTGAATAACATAATATGTCGCAATCACTCATTGTCGTTTAGTATATTTGCGATTCCTACACGAAATACTAGACACGCCACTAACATAAATTTCAATTTACCAATTACCCGAAACACATACGGTCAAAGACTAATTCAGTATCATGGTACAAAGATATGGAACGCCTTACCAATAGAAGTGAAGAGTGCCAGTAACTTTTTATTTTCCATAAAAAGATTATATTTCTCAAAAATTAGTTAGGAATGTTGCTTTGTGGTGATATTTTTTCTGTAACACTATTCTATTGTTGCACTGATGTATGTTTTCTTTTTTCCCTCTTGTTTCTCATCCTGTACAATTATGTATAATCAATATACATTTGTTCATCACTGTCCTGATCGCCGCAGCACAAACGCATGTATACCACATGGGCCCACACTAGCCTTGGCTATGGGCCCAACAGTTGTTTGCCTATGTTGATGTACAAATTCATGATGAATAAATAATGTCTAATGTCTAATGTCTAATGTATGTATGTATGTATGTATGAAGCGTTATGAAGCGTGTGTGTTTCTTTTCCCGTGCAGCTGAAACCCACTTCAGGGTGCGAAAGGAAAAGTTCTGTTAGAATGCATGTCCTCATGACTGTTGTCGCAAAGGAATCTAGCGATACACCGTATCTCCGAAGACAACTTTATTTACGATCTCCAGTGGTTATCCTGTGCTTTTGAATGCTTTGGGTTTGCTGCCAGTAACACGTATGGGCGGTTCGTTTCTCTATGTCAGCAGCTGGTAAACTGACATAGGTCGACTGGGGATAAGATCGCAGCTGGTATTTTAGTTTCGAAAAAAGTATTAAATCAACCGCCAACCTGAGACGCTGTACGGGCTCCTACTGTCGATTTTGATAGCCGCTTGTTCTTTGCGCGCAAGAAGATGCAACGTTCTCATGGTTCAACAGTGCGTGTCAATGGGCACGTCCGCATAGCCTGATATCGCGGACAGCGAAGCGTCGGTTGGTGCGACAGGCAGCCTTCGGCCACAGCGCATGCACGTCTGCTGATAACAGGTCACATTGGCGCTTATCGCCTCTTGCGCTGACACTGCACACAAGGAAAAAATAGTTTATTTAAAAACACGGATGCGAAAACAGAACTATGAAGCTATGTTCTCGCGTTAGACTTGTTTTTTTTTTGCGTAAATTTAGAAGGCCCGATTGCGTATAGACGGACTCAGTAGGTACACTAGGCCAAACCGTTGCTGGAAGGCTACAATCTCATTGTGAATACCTTGCGAATGCTCAAATATGTGTATTTGAGCATGAAAAACATTTTAATATTATTTTTAGTGCACTAGAGAAAGTTGAAGCTCCGGATTTGCCTCAGATTTGCAATCGGTGCGGCAACATCAATTAGCGGCATGCCTTCTGGAGTTATCGAAACCTGCCAAACGAATGTGCGGTTTGCTTACATCGTGTGGACTCCACAATATTGGTTTCCTCGTAGGACGAACTTACTAGGAAATTTTAGTTGGCTTGAAGGATCTATCGCCTCCCACAATGTAAACTCAATAGACTTCGGTAGTAAGTACTTAGGCTTCTACAGACGGAGGCATGCACAAACTCCCTACTTTTTCACAGGATATACCGCGAAATTCTGGCAACAAATGCATGCGCACTATGGAATGGCTTAGGGAACTTAGATCACGTGCTCTGGCGGTGCCCCGCCTTACTCGGCGATGAAGGCAACACTTCTCGCTGGGATGCAGTTCTACGCAGCCCCTACCTCGAAGAACAGCTATGGGCTGTCCAGTGGGCCCACGACGTGGCGGAGAGGTTCGGCCTTTCTGTCCCGACATGGGAGTGGGTCGCTGCGTGCTAACAAGCTCCCTAAAGGACCACAGTAATGTTCATCCATTCATACATCCACAATACTGCGGCAACTCGTAGTAATCGGTTGCGTCATCGCTTATAAACATATGTAAAGCCACTACAAAAACATGTGACGGACGCTAACACCAGAATTGTGGTGAACGTACAAGAAATGCAAACATGATCTGCTGTTGAGCAATGAGACCTCGTTGAAGGCAGAATAATAAGATGCAAAATATATTGTTACTCTATTTCTCCAAGACGAAAATGCCCAAAACAAAAAGCTGCCTTGTAGCAGCATGACAGTGTCCGGGGCCCATTACATATTGGCAGCAGAAAAGGAAAAAGACAACTTGTATGATTTAACCAGCATCCTAAATCAACGAGCCGTATACAATGCTGAGCTACAATTACACCAAATTTTAAGCATAAGTAAGATTAAGGTATACAAAATACTCAGAAGTAAAAAGAATGGTATAGCAGAAACACTTCGAACACTGCGAGATTGTAAATAAATTTCAAACAAAAATCAGAACATTTGTTTTTCCTTTATACAATGACAACATTTCAGTTTGACCACACCACATGCTAAAAAAAATTGCCTGGGAGTTCTTTTTCTTGCTTCGGCTCAGTTTCTGTGCACCATTCGTTAGTGTAGAGCGTGTTAGGAAACAAGAAATGAAATATTTGGGATCCACAGGTAGTGCAACTTTAAGGCAGTTGCCATTTCTCTTTACTTCTGATGCATGTATGAGTGTGCGTTTCTTTCGCCGATGATTCTTGGAATATGAACTTGACTTATTCATATCAAGAATTATGGTAAAAGTTAGTAGATGATGGATGGGAGATATTTTATCTTTAATAAATCTGGTATGAGCTAGGTAATCTGAGCCCGATACTTGGCGCATAACTTTTTTGGTAGAAGTAGCAATTGATTTAGATGCAAGAGAGCCGCACTTCCACACACAAGATCACAGTAGCTTACTTGACAAAGAAGTAATGAACGATGTATTATATTTTTTTACCTTTTACAGGAACCAAGACGTGACCTCGTGAAAGAACTCCTACAGATTTTGAAAAGTTTAGAGAAAGATAACGGAAGTGATGAACCCATTTAAAATGTTCGTGAAATCTTACGCGAAGAGATTTATTTTACTTAAGATTTCGATGGAACAATCTCGAATGAGTTGTGCCGATATCGTACCATTGCGATTGACTGAACGGGAAATAACTGCCTTTGTTCTGTGATAAGTGATCTTTAAGCTATTTACACCACAGCAGTTATGGAGGCTTCCTAAAAAGACGTTTGATTCAAGCTTGAGCTCATTGGATGAGTTGAGAGAATAAAATAAACTAGTGTCATCAGCATATATTACCAATTTAGCTTTCTTGAAGGTGTGCACAAAATCGTTGATATACAAGTTGAATAGAAAATATAAATATATGAATACAAACTACTAAAAAGCGTGGCGTAATAAGCATTTACGTACTTTCGTTCTAGAGCGCAGCTATCTGGACATTTAAAAGGGAAATGCGAAAATAACAGTGCTATTTGGGCAGTGTGACATATTCATGCATAAACGGAGCGCCTGATGCACCTTCATTTCAAGCTGCAACACAATACACTCATTAATGATTTTAAAATATAGCATCATTGATGAGAGGACACTAGTATCACCAGATCAAATTGTATCAAACATTTAATATTTAACAGCACCTATACTCTTTGCGTAGAGGAAACGGTGCGGTAAAAGCGAAACCAGCGCAATTTCCAGTACGAGCCTGCAAACTCCAGCAACAACCACATGTATAGCACACACCAGCACACCCATTGTCATAGCAGTGGAATCACCGTCTCGGCAAGTGTAAAGCAGCTCTTATCGCGCGTTCTCACCGGTGTCCGAGTTACTCCCAGTGTGCGCTAACGTTCCCACTGCGAGCCAGTGTCAAAACAGGAGCTGGTTTCACACTGGGAGGCACTGGAAGACGCTGGCTTTTGCGATATGGAAGTTCAGACGTATAGTACATTTCTGCTTTTCTAGGCCAGAAAGTGATACACATGCCTTACTCACAATTGTTGAGGATGTCCAAATATACACGCGTCATCTCCCAAACCTCAAACATATGTCAGTAAAAGTTTTGGCTCGGTATGTTACTGGGATAGCTTTCTCGTTTTTTTTAGCAGGGCTTGTCACTGTGACTGGTGTATAATACCTTTAAATTTCTGCGGGGTACGTATGGATTTGATTTTGTGCAGAAGGAGATGTTGCGAACAGATCTGGCAAATACAATAAAAATAGTCTCCATCCAGACTATGAACGTGTTAGGACAGCGAATCTGTAAACGACCACTAGAACCTGTACCCAGTGAGCCGTTGGTTAAAATTATTCACGTGGCGAGATTCATGTGTTATTTACCTAATTATTAAGCTAAGACATTTCGACGGCTTGCGGTTTGGCTTGCATCGCTAATCCGTGCACCTACAAAAATACATGACTCATCTTGTATGCACGCTGCTCTTCAGTATTCCACACTATACGTGGCCTTCCCATAGCAGAGCCACAACGTAAATAAGTTCCTAAGCGGGTTCTTCTACGTACGAAAGTGCAGTTAGGACACACCCTGCTTCCGTCGCAGTGACGCATTTCGGGCAATAATCTTTACCGGGAAAGCTATGCGTGGAGCTCTACTTGCTTCGCATTCATGTAGGCGTAGGAACGCCTTATCACCAATTATGTGGCTCGGATGCTTGCTTTCAAATTGTTTTTATTGAAGCGTGTGCTCTTCTGTATGTTTTTCGCGTGATTCCAAATGGTATATGCGCTATTTGCTTCCCTTTCCTAAGTGCTTGTAGTCTCCGCCTTAAGGAAGTATGAGCCATTGCAGTTGGAATGATGAGTCATAGATGACGACAGTTTTTTGTCTACGTTACACCAAAAAAAACACATCCCGAGATCCTAGCCGTACGCAGCTTCGCTGTAGAAAAGTTTACAGCCGAGCTACTACGCACAGATGTGCAGATATATGTGCCAACAAGATGCTCGAGCTTCATCTCAGCATACAGAAAGGAGAGGGGGAAATAAACATTTATTTGAGAAACAGTATACCGGGGCGAGCACTGTTCTACTCTAGGTGGGAGGTCTCCTCATTGCAGGAACGCTCTGGCGTTCGCTGCTTCTTTGGCCCTGGCGACCAGGCGTCGTTGTTGTTCCGGGACCTCGTAGACGAGCTTGGCCTGCCACGTTTCTATTGGGTTTTCGATTTCTAATGTGGCGTCACAGTCTTTCGATGAGGGTGGTGCGTCTGTGTCTAGATGTCTAGGCAATCGAGGACCAGGTGAGCCGAGGTGTGCAGCACGGGGCACATTGGGCAGAGGTATCCTTGTAGCGTTCGCTAAATTCTATGCATGAGTATGCCGGGAGTGTTAGGGTTACTCTTTAGTCTTCTGAGTGTGGTGGTTTCTTCGTTGTTGATCTTTGGGTGAGGGTGAAATGCAGGTGCACCCTGCATTTCAGCCTGTGAAGTTGAAAGATCTCTGAGTAGGTGATAGGCACAGTCTCTGCACCCGCTGACGCAGACAGGGCGTTTCGAGAGTAGGAAGAGCTGCCCGATAGGCGTGACCTCTGGCGTGCAGTGTGTGCCGCTTCATTCCCTTCTATTCATTCGTGCCCAGGAACCCAAGTCACCCATATGTAGTAGATCACAGTGCTTCGGTGGTTCAATACCTTTAGTGTTTGTTTGGACACGTGAACATTAGCGTAGTTTCTGATGGTTGCTTCAGAATCGGAAAAGACGATAGCTGCGTCCATTCATGCGGTAGTTGTTAGGGCGATCACCACCGCTTTAGCAGTCTCAGGGTTTCTTGCGTGGATTGTGTCAGAAGCTAGTCCTCTGCCCTAGGAATCTACAGCGCTCAGGACGTAAGCGTTCCATTTTTGGGTATATGGCTGTATCGGTGTATCTGACGTCCGGATCTTTCCTGTGTCTTTCCCGTAGGGCGTCCGCTCAGGCGTGCGTTCTTTCCTACCGTGGTGGCTAGAAAGGTTTCGACACAGCTTAGTCGTTGTAGCACTGTTCTTCTGGAGTGCGCGAGCTTCAGTCGTTCTAATTGACTGATTTCGTGAGCTTCAGGTTATTGTTACCGGGTGTTATGTACGGTCGTCTTGAGAAGTGTCGTAGTTGAAGCCTTGTATGCTAACCCTAGGACGATTTTGATGGCTTTGTGTATTTGAAATTTTTCTACCTCTGCATTCCTATGCGCGAGGTAGGGCCGCCTCTATGTTATTAGACTGGTAAGAAGTGCTTGTACCAAGCCTGACAAGTCTCCTTCTTTAAGTCCGCTTCTTTGGATTGCAAAACTCCTGACGAGATGCGTGAGCTGTGATAGCATTCGCTGTAGTCACGGGAACGTGGCCGCCCGGACCCGTCTTTCTTGATGTGTAGCCCAGGAACTTCTAGGATTTCCGCTTTTGGTATGGTTGTTCCGTTGAAGGTGACGATGGGATCGACTTCATCCTGGCCGGGTTGTTTGCCTCTCGCCCTTGGCTTGAGTTCAGGACGAAGTGTTCCGACTCTCGGGAGCACAGCCGAGTTCGTGTTTTTGCAAGTACATCGCGATGGTTTCTACTGCTTCCTGTAGGGTTTTTTTTTGCGTTCAATTGTTTGAGGCACTCATCCGTAACGTGATATCAAATGCATAAAAAGCCAATCGTAGGTCTGGTATGGCGCCGAGTAGGCTCCGTAGTTTGATCACGGCTACATTGAAGAGCAATGGTAGTATAACCCAACCCTGCGTTGCGCTTGCTCGGCAGTTGGAAGCTGTCGCTGCGGAGTTTGTATATTCTAACTGTGGCCATGCGGCCCGTGAAAAAATTCTTGAAATAGCCGTATGTACGACACCGGCAGCCCGCATCCTCGATGTTGGAGAGGATATCGTCGTGACTGACGTTGTCAAAAGCGTCCGTTACGTCGATGGCTAAGATCGATCATTTGCTTCTGGTTCCCAGGTGGTCCATGAGGTCCTCCTTCTGTAGACGGAATACATCCTTTGTGGACATGTTCGACGTGAGTGCGAACATAGTGCTCGAAAAATACATTGGCTTCCACGTATGAGGTTAGTCGGCAGTGTAAATATTCTCGAAAAGTTTCCCTGCGCATGAGGTGAGGAAAATTGGGCGCAAATTCTTTATGCAGAGGTGTTGGTTTGTTTTAGGGATGATGTTGATGTCCGAGTGCTTCCAGGCAGCCGCTAGCTTTCCTTTCTACCATCATGCACTGAAGTACTCGAGTGCGGCTGTGGCATCCTACTATGGACAGTTCTGGAGATGCTTGTTGATGTTACAATTTTCGCACGGGCTTGTATTTCTGGTTAGCGCCAATAGTACTGCAAAAGGTTTATCCTGAGTAAAGGGTTGGTCAAGTCCCGGGTTTGGTTTTCCCACTGAAGACTTTGTCCTGTGCCACCCTATTAACGGGTGGGCGGGTGCACAGCTATTAAATTTCTCGAAGAAAGTTCTATTCCGATCCGGCGTGATTGTGCACGAGCCTATAGATGTGCTCTCGCTGCTGCGTCTTTGCAGGAGCGTTGCCGAGAAGGGCGCTCAGGACGTTCCACGGCATCTTTCTGCTCAGGGTTTCGTGTAGTTTGTCGCAGAATGCGTGCGATTTCTGTCTTCCTAATCTCTCCGCCTAAGCCTGTGCTTGAGCAGTGAGGAGGCCGATTCACCTCTTAAATTCCTTGTTGAGCTTCTGTCTCTTCATTCTCTTTAGGAGAGCTCTTCTGGCTTCCCTGAGGTGGAGGATGTGCGTGTGAGCGGCTGGCACTACTTCTTCGGGCTGTATTTATTTGGTATGGTATCCCGCTATGTCGAGGACTCTCTTCAATCAGTTATCTACGTTCTAAATGGGCGCCTTAACATTTAGCTCGTTTCTGATTGACTTCCACTCTGTTACTTGAGCTGTTCCAGCCCTAGCGGGATTTCGAGTGTGAGCCACGTTGAGTCTGAGGATGGGGCGGTTGCCGCCCAGGATTTGCCCAGGATTCTGCCGAGGGCACGAATAACCTGAAGCGGAGATTCTGGTGTGTCTCTGGAGACTATATTGCCTATCCTCGTGCATTGTAGTAGGTCTTTCTACAAGGTTAGTCTGTGTTGTGCAGGGTCGTGTGCTCAGGCTCCTTTCTTCGTCGCGGTCCGGTATGCCCAGGCCGTGCGTGGGACGTTGCACTCCCCTACCATAACGATTTCGTGGATGAGCATCAGTGCTTTTGTTAATCTTGCTCAAACGGTGGCCTCTGGGAGGGATGTACACCCTCGCTAGGAAGAGGCTCCTGCGCGATTTCCTCTCCAGTATGATTTCTATTATGATGTATTTAATCGATGTGTTTTTCGTTTCCGATTCCTGTAGAGTGACATTCTCGGTGGGGATTGCCGGCGGTATTGTTTGTACGGTGTTGTTGTCCCTTCGTAGACATACGTCTTTTTTTTATTTGTTTCTTGAAGCGATATGAGGTCGGATGGGTCTTCTTTGAGAAATTCTGGTAATGTAGCATGTCATGGTCGGTAGGAAGAACAGCTCCAATGCCATTTGCGGATAGTCGAGAGCACATTTGTAGCCCTGTGATTACGGACCGCTTTCTTTAGTGTGTTCTGTTCCCTGCCGGTACTCGCGGGTACGTGAAACTGAACAAGAGGTACTTCGACCGTTTGCTCACGCCCCATTTTAGTCGTGCTGAATGGCAGATGGTGAGGTGTTTACGCGCTGTTTTGTTACGTAGGTCTTCTTTAGATCGCCTAAGAAATTGTTTTACTGCGCTGCAAGTCCACTGATCTTGATGTTTAGCGTGGAAATCTTATTGGCCATACTGGCAGTGAAATTTGCTATCGATACCGGGATCATTTTCTCAATTATGGCGTGGGTGTTTTCATGAAAGTTTCTTGGAGAATTTGGCATCTTGCGTCAACTACGGTTTCCACATGTGCGTTGGAAAGAGAGGATTATGGCTGTACACGGTTGTCTTTGGCTTTCGTACATCTATAATGCAGCTTTTCAATGAGAACCCGTTGCTTTTTGCATTTGTAGAAGACTGATTATGTTCTCTTGCTGTTTACATTTGCATTGGATCACCTTATCTATGACGACGCGTTGGCTTTGTAGTCGGCTGTTTTGATTATGGAACGTGATTTGTTTAATTTGCATCGTACTTGGAGAGGCTGGAGGGCCGCTGTCACCACCGACGATAATTTGGAGCTGCTCGTGCTTCGCGTTCCACTCGACACGCTTTCCACCTCCTAGTAGCTCATGCGCCTGGGCGAGTGCGAGAGTGCGCGTGATCGGGAAGGCGATTGGAGTATAGATCTAGATCTGCTTCGTTTGTGGCTGCTGCCAGCAACGCTGCTCAAGCTGGTGATTGAGCATAATAATTCTGACAATTTTTCGTCACCTGAGCTCTAGCAAATGTTTTTAGCATTGGGCCGGTTCATGGGTTGCTGTCGTATATTGAATGGCGGCGGGTTGGGTTTCATTCTTTTCATGGAATCTCTGCTTGCGATTTCGTGTCATTATCCGCATAATTTATAGGCGCGCTTACAATCATGGTCGGGTGGTTGATCCGTTTTGCCACATTTAGAGTAAAAGACTGGCAGTGGCCTCAAGCACACATCCCGGCGGTGTCCTGTGTTACCGCGTGTCCTGCAGTATTGCAACGACATACCGTAGGATCGGCCTCGCAAGTTGAGACCCTTGAAGTGGACCTAATAAGAAATGTGTGGTCCTTCGAAAAAGACCACGGCAGCGAACGACTGCCCGAGCATACGGGCTTGGAGGATAGTGTACCTTGCTCGTGCGCTATGACTTGCCTTGAGCTCTGCTTCACTCATGCCGGGCAAGAGTAGCGTATTACACCTCTGTATACATCGTCAGGGGTTCTCGTGTTGCCTTTTAGAATGAAGAAAGGGTGGCCAAGTCGTATTCTGCTGATACCTTCAAATTTCTCGGCGTCTTCCCAGTCGGCTGTGCTTGAGATAACCAGGTTCTCGATTCTTTGCACTTGAACACACAGTTTTCGATGACGTCTTGCTCCGACAAACCGCTGGCTCTTCCGCTGGCATGTATAAGGGTGGCATTGTTCCACTTTGCAAGCTATTGACTTCCTGGTAAGGTTTGCAACATCGCACCCAAGACAAGGACAACAGAAGGAATAAAATTACGACATGGCGCTGACTCTCAACTGATATTTTGTTGTATATATCTCAAACATATTGTTACGTCCAAGCGCGTCAAAGGGACGCGGGGATCAAGAAGAGGGAAGAAGAGAAGAACGAAGACTGTGCAGCGGCCATTCCTGTTGTTCGTAGCCTGCCGTTCCTGCTCTCGCACGCCTAAATAAACCCCTTTTCCCCGTGCTTGTAACAAATTGGTGGACGGTGCGGGGTACACCTCGTAACCACGGAGCCTACGCTCCTACAACTTCGCCGAAGCCGTCGACTTGCCGGACTTCCGCCACCCTCACCTGACATGCCTGAATACGCCTGCCAGACTCCCGAAGGATCTGACGCGGCCTCTAGGCCAGCACCTGGTGTTCCGTGGCAATACTACCGCGTGCCGCTCACTTTCGGAGGAAAAGCCGGAGAAGATGTCGACGAGTGGCTCACGAACTACCGAAGGGTGAGCCGGTCTAACGGTTGGAACTCGACCGCACAGTTGTCCAATGTTGTATTTTCCCTTACTGACACTGCGCTCGTCTGGTACGAGAATCACGAAGACACGCTCACTTCGTGGGAGCTTTTCGTCGAGGAGCTCAGAGCGTGTTTTGGAGATTCTAGCGCAAAAAAGAAACGCGCTGAACAAACGCTTTCGCAACGAGCCCAGATTCCCGGCGAGACCTGTACGACTTATATAGAAGAAGTGCTGAAACTGTGTAAAATAGTCAACTCTCAAATGTCTGAAGATGACAAAGTTGGACATTTGTTAAAAGGAATAGCCGAAGACGTCTACAATTTTTTGATCGGCAAGGATAGCTTGGATTCCGTGTCTGACGTCATTCGCCACTGCCGAACCTTTGAGACGCTGAAGATGCGACGGATAATACCGAAGTTTGGTCGCCTGGCTAATGTCACGACGGTGGCAAGTGTAGACCCAAGCTCGTGTGTTGACCTTCCATCCACTATACGGCAGATTGTTCGCGAAGAGTTGCTCCATCAGGAAGAGATGTACCGTTGCACACCCGGCATCACTGGCGCGTACTCACCACACGAGATGAGAAACACGGCCGTTTCGACATCATGGCAACCCACGGTGAACTCAGCGACCATCGAGTATAGGTCTACCCCACAAACGAGAGGGACCATGAGCTATCAAGGTCATGACTACGACCAACGCCCACGCCGCACGCACGCCTCCCAGCGGCCGATGCCTAGCCATGATGAATGTCACCCACCTACTGTCTATGCAGTCGACAGCAACATGCGCGACTACATGGAAGAACATCGCAATTTGAGGCATCTGCCGGTATGTTTCCAATGCGGTGTCGCGGGCCACATAGCGAGGTTTTGCAATCGTCGCCCAACAACGTGGAATGGTCGATTCGGCTCTTCAACAAGGCCCACACCTCCTACGAGGACAACTCAACAGCCGTACACCACCTCTTGGTCAGCTGGCGTCCCTTCTGGCACCGATTACTGGCAGAGAAGCTTCCGAAGCCGCTCGCCGGCATCTGACAGGAGTTTGACGCCACCGCCGACTTCTCGTGCACCGCGTTTACGTCAATCTCCATCGCCAGTGCGCCGCTCCGCCTCGCCTTCACAACCGGAAAACTAGCTAGCGCGGCCGATGGGGGTGAGGTCGCTCGACACGTGCTATCGACAGAAATGCCCCCTGCAGTTGCTATGATTAAGAACAAAGTACATGTAATTGTTGATGGTGTTGCTACAATGGCTTTAGTGGATACCGGAGCAACTGTATCCGTAATGAGTCTCGGTTTTAAAGGTCGGTTGGGGCGTAAAGTTGTATTTCGGTGGGACCAGGCTGCAACGTTTTGTGGAGTGAGCGGCGAGTCGTTGCGCCCTGTTTGTGTGTGCACTGCTGACGTATCCTTGGCTGGTGGAGTTTTCGCGACGGAGTTTGTAGTTATTCCCCGATCAACGCACGAAGTTATTTTGGGCATCGACTTTTTGCGACAGTGTGGCGCGACCGTCGATTGTCGCACGGGGGAAGTTTGCGTCGATGGCCATGTCTCGTCCGGGCTCTTAGAGGAGACTTGCAGTCAAGGTGAACTTTGTGTATCTTCAGATACTGTTGTGCCTGCGTCCACCTCTGTGTGCGTGCCGGTTGTGTGTCGCGGTGAAGTTCCAGACAGTTTCGATGCCTCCGTAGAGCCAATGCATCTAAATTGTATGAAGAAGAACATTTTTGTCCCTCATTGTGTGGTATCCATCGGCAAGGGGCGTGCTGGCTTGTGGACGGCCAACTGCTCGGCAGAACCCGTCCTGCTTCCAGATGGCTTGAAACTCGCCTACTTTACAGAATACTCGTCCTCGTCCGTAGCCGTACTAACAGATCCGCCATGTGAACCTGCTGACCTTCGCCAAGTCTCAGACAAAAAGCTTCTGTCTATGATCAACAAGTCACTCAGCACAAGGGAGCGCCATACCTTGGTGGATACGCTTTCTAAGCATCTGTCAGTGTTTGACTTTGCGCAGCCGGACAAAGCGTTCTCGTTTCCCGAGTCACGAACACGCCACACTATAGATACGGGATCTGCGCGCCCGATCAAGCAAAAGCCTTATCGCGTGTCGCCTAACGAGCGGAAGATAATCGGGGAACAAGTGAGTGACATGATGAAAAATGGAATAATACAAGAGTCCTCGAGTCCTTGGGCAGCTCCGATCATACTTGTCAGAAAGAAAGACGGTAACTGGAGATTTTGCGTAGATTATCGAAGATTAAACGCCGTGACTAAGAAAGATGTCTACCCCCTGCCCCGGATTGATGATGCAATTGATTGCCTGCATTCGGCCTCTTATTTTTCTTCAGTGGACCTGCGCTCAGGATATTGGCAAATCCCTATACACCCGGCAGACAAGGAGAAAACAGCCTTCATAACCACGGATGGATTATTCGAATTCAATGTGATGCCATTTGGGTTGTGCAACGCTCCAGCAACCTTTGAAAGGTTCATGGACACCATTCTGCGTGGGTTAAAGTGGAACATCTGTATGTGCTATCTTGACGACGTTGTTATATTCGGGCGCACATTCAATGAGCACAATACGCGCCTGGATATTGTCCTCGACTGCATCAAGAACGCTGGCCTGGTTCTGAACTCCAAGAAATGTAACTTTGGTGACCGTCAAACCCTTGTGCTGGGTCACCTAGTTGACAAAGACGGTATCCGGCCTGATCCCGTCAAGACGGCAGCTGTCGAGGCATTCAGTGCACCGCAGTCAGTGAAGCAACTCCGTAGTTTTCTGGGTCTTTGCTCTTACTTTCGCCGATTTATTCCTGGTTTTGCTGACGTCGCTTATCCTCTGACAAATCTGCTACATAAAGACGCCCGGTTTGAGTGGACACCCGAGTGCGATTCTGCATTTCGTCAGCTGAAGTTCCTGTTAACCTCCCGACCTATCCTTCGCCACTTCAATCCTACTGCGCCGACAGAAATCCACACAGATGCTAGTGGCGTTGGTCTGGGTGCCGTATTGGTCCAACGCTATGACGACCGTCAGCACGTGATTGCTTATGCAAGCCGCTCATTAAGCAAACCTGAACGGAATTACACGGTGACAGAGCAAGAATGCCTCGCTGTAATTTTTGCGGTTCAGCGATTTCGCTCGTACTTGTACGGACGCCCATTCCAAGTCGTCACAGACCACCATTCCCTGTGCTGGCTCGTGAACCTTCGCGACCCTTGTGGTCGCCTTGCACGCTGGGCTTTGAGGTTGCAGGAATATAACTTCACTGTTTCCTACAAGAGTGGCCGAAAACACGCTGACGCAGACTGCCTTTCCCGTATGCCGCTTGCCACGACGGACTGCGACGCAGACGATTTTGATCATCTCGTCGCTTCTGTGACGCCCGCTTTTCCGGATATGGATGCGTTCAAAGCAGAACAACGGACAGACACTAAATTGGAGCCACTCTTTACTTCTGCCCATTCAAGTGCAACCAGCAGCTACTGTGTACGAGACGGGCTCCTGTACAAAAGGAACTACTCAAGCATGGGTGCACGCTTCCTTCTAGTGGTGCCGGAGCGTCTGCGGCCAGCAATCCTTCAGGCTATGCACGATGACCCTACCTGCGGTCACTTAGGCACTGTGCGCACACTTTATCGCATTCAAGAACGCTTTTACTGGCCCCGGATGCGACATTCGGTTGAGTTTTATGTCGCCAGCTGCATACAGTGCCAACGTCGGAAACGCCCAACCACTGCCCCATCTGGTCTCCTTCAACCTGTTCCGCCTTCCAGTTCACCCTTTCGGCAAGTTGGAATTGATCTGTTAGGCCCTTTTCCAAAGTCATCTAAGGGGAACCGCTGGATAATTGTCTGCGCCGACTATTTCACACGCTATTGCGAGACGGCGGCTATACCATCAGCAACTGCCACCGAAGTGTCCCTTTTCTTACTTTACGCTATTGTTCTACGACATGGACCGCCTGGTGTTATCATAAGTGACCGGGGACGTCAATTCACGGCGGATATCGTGGAAGAACTTGTGCGTTTATGTAACTCGCACCTCCGGCACTCGACGCCGTATCATCCGCAAACGAACGGCCTCACTGAGCGCACTAATCGAACAATCACCAATATGCTTTCCATGTATGTTGCGTCCAATCACAAGAATTGGGATGAAGTTCTACCATTTATTACTTACGCCTACAACACCGCCAAGCACGAGACAACCGGCTACAGCCCCTTCTTCCTTCTATATGCTCGGTCGCCCCGGTATACGCTCGACACTGTCCTCCCTTTTTACCACCATGACAATCCTACGGTCGCCGATACGCTGTGCCTCGCTGAAGAGGCTCGGCGACTTGCGCGTCTTCGGACTTTGGCATCACAAGAAAACTCCAAAGCCCGCTACGACGCACGACATCGGCCTGTTACATATCACCCTGGTGATCTCGTTTGGCTTTGGACTCCCACAAGGAAGCGCGGTTTGTGTCAAAAGCTGCTGGCAAACTACGATGGACCGTATGTTGTCATCGACAAAGTCAGCGACGTGAACTATACTCTCGCGCGCCTCACGAACACTGGTAGACGTTCTGCTAGGACACAAGTCGCACATGTCGCACGGTTAAAATCATACACGCCACGACAAGCTAGTTGACTCGCCCAGGGGGCTTTGTCTGCGAGGGGAGGTATGTTACGTCCAAGCGCGTCAAAGGGACGCGGGGATCAAGAAGAGGGAAGAAGAGAAGAACGAAGACTGTGCAGCGGCCATTCCTGTTGTTCGTAGCCTGCCGTTCCTGCTCTCGCACGCCTAAATAAACCCCTTTTCCCCGTGCTTGTAACAATATATATAGTGCAGTTTGATAACCATGACATGCACAAGAAACAGAGATGCGTCGAGGCAACTGTGACAAACTGACGCATAATAAAAAATTGACATAGGTAACACAGATCCCTATCATGAAGAGGGATAGACGGTTCATTGATACACGCTTTGTCCCTAATGTTTATATTGTGAGCTTCGGAGATTTCCCCTTGTCCTTTGGCTTACGTGTTTAAAGATGACACATTTTTTTTTTCAATTCAGGACGACAACCGCGCGCATTGCAAAGCTCTGGGAGATGAAGGGGCGCAGCTCCTTGAAGAGATAGCTCATGCTCTCGAAGTCGAACATTCACACATCGCTTGTTCGTCCCACGTACTATTGATCACAAGATAATGGAATGGCATACACAACCTGCTTAGCACAAGTGATGTAACTTTTCACACGTTTGACAGTGCATTTTCCCTTCACTTGCTTTTCCTTCAGCAAATTATCAAGTAACGGGCATATGCGACCTATCTTATGTTTTGCAGAAAAACGAACACCAATATTGTACCTTGAACCAAAGTTCTTAAGCCCATGCGCTAGCTTGTGTAGATACGGTTCAACTGCGTTTTTTTTCCTTTTTCTTCGAATTCAGTTTTAATACCTTGGTCAATATTGCTCTTGATGCCACGAACCATACTTTCACTCACAGATGAAATGATCGCTTCGTGGTAACCAGCGTCCAGTAAACAATTTACCTGATCAGAAAAAGCAGCCTTCGTCAAATGAAAACACAACTCTTTAATGCAGCATTTACGATAGTCTTCACTATAGCCAGCATCACTACTTTAGAATGACCGGATGTATCATTCAAAATGGGTTAACCTATCTGGGACCGTATTTCCACCATACATGATTTTTACCGAAAAATATTCTCAGGTGAAGAAACTGCAGTTGATGGTCCTTAGGGACTTCGAAAGTAAAATCAAGGCCCATGATGCTGCCTGAATAACGTTAAAATTTCACAAACACCTTCGGCGTGAATGGCACTGGTAAAAACACAACGAAATCACCCACATAGTGAGAAACCCTTTTGGAAAATTTAGCAAGGTGGCCCTCTAATGGCCTATCAATATAACCTAGAAAAATGTCACTAATGATAGGAGCTACGCACGAGCCAATGCATACTCCCGATTTTTGTATATACAGACCCCCTTTCCATGAAACAAAGGTAGTTCTCAAGTAAAAGGAAAGAAGTTCAAGAAAGGCTTCTACTGAGATACCGCAACCACTGATGAAGGATGCCCTGAATTAAAAAAAAAATAGTGTCATTTTTAAACACATAAGCCAAATGACAAGGGAAATCGCCGAAGCTCACAATATAAAGATTAAGTACAAAACGTGTATCAGTGAACTGTCTATCACTCTTCATGGCAAGAAACTGCGTTACCTATGTCAACTTTGATTATGCGTCAGTTTGTCTCAGTTGCCTCGACGCATCTCTGTATCTTGTGCATGTAATGGTTATCAAATGGCACCTATATATACGTTTGACATATCTTCAATAATACATCAGTTAAGAGTCAGCGCCGTGTCGTCGTTCTATTCCTTCTGTTGTCCATGTCTTGGGTGCGCTGTTACAAACCTTACCATGAATCCCAACTAACTGGCCCAACTTGCCGTTCTGATGCAGCATATTCCTAGAGACTTCCATTTGGGTGGTATCTTCCTTTGTGTTGATTGACTGGTGGAGGCGACATCTTCAGCTTTCGATGTGGCGGCAGTTCGTGGTGGCTTTCTGGTCATTTTCCTTCGTTGGGTTGCTTTCTTGTGTCGTTTTATTTTCTGCGTCCTTGCATTTTTCGCCCCTCGTGATTCAGATGCTCTTACGTTCATTTGTTCTTCCACCGCTTGCGTCATAATTCCAGGTAGTTTCTTCTTTGTTTACTTCAGTCGGCCCCATCTGCATTGTGTTTGTTTCTTCCAGCTGTTCCCTTGGTGTTTCGATTGCTTCTGCTACTGCTCGGCTCATCTGGAGAGCTCTTAGTCAGCGCGGGCGCCTGCCCAAGCGACATGCAAATAGATACCCTCGAGCTGGGCGACAGTGTTGCGGCAGCTCGTTTGGCGTTGGGCTTAGCCAGGCGGGTGTGCGTTCACTCCAGAAATCAGTAAATGTAGCACTCACTTGTTGGTAGTTAGTGTCCGCCGATTGCTCTCGTATTGTCGATTATGCAGTCGGCAAAATTACGTTGGTCGTTGGCCATGATCCTAGTTCAGATGCACGAAAAGCAGAAGCCCATGTAAAACACACCTGGTCTTCAGGGCCTCCCAGCGGGTTGTTCCTATAAAAAGTAAGTTAGAAGAAATTGAGTCACCACCATGCCCTGCAATAATGGATGTTCAACAAAGCTGTTGAAAGCCACTCCTGGAACTATTGAAGCGTTTATGCAATGATTTGTTGGTTTTCAATAATGGTAGTAATAGAAATTTAGAGTAATGGGAGGAATCGTTATCTTGGCAGCCCGACGCCACCCATAGCAGTGCTACAACAACATCGATTTCAATTGATAGGGTGGTCTTTTTACATACAAAAGGATAGGGACGTCACTCTCTCCTGCCTCTTCTTGCGCAACACTATTCTTTACCGGCAAACCTAGACGCAGAGTGCTACATTGCTTCGCATTGCTATCAGGAACACCTTATTATCAATTGTATTGCCCGGATGCTTGTTTCTGCAAGTCCTTTATTGAAACGCGTGGAGATCTGTACTTTGTACGGGCGACTCCAAAGAATGCATGCATTTTTCGCTTCACTTTGCTAAGTACTTGAAGCCTCTGCCGTAGGGGGTATGATGCACTGCTCCTGGCCTGCACTGCTACTGGGATCAGCCCACATTTTCTCTAACAGTCGCCGACACGAACAATGCCGACCGTCGATAGGCTAACAGCTTCGCTATGAAAAAAGCATGTGTATGTGCACCTACACTGCTGCTAATGTTCACGTACCAAATGTCCTTTTCTGTGGTGCTGCTTACGATATGAAAGTGCTTGCTATGATGCCGTTGTAGTTTAACTTAGTGGCAGCACAAATTGTGCTCATTAGGAGCAAGATGTATCGTCCTATACTAGAGTGGAGAATGGATCTTTCCACAGTTGTGCAGCTGAACCACAATCCATTCATCTAGCAAAGTAGTCGGTAAAGACTGCGAAGCGAGTCTAGAAAGTAGAACGGAGCAATAAACTTCCTGTATATTTCTAGACTTTTCAATTTACTTTATATTTCCCTGCAGAAACGGAACAACTTCCTGTTTTCTATTAGCAGCGCAAGCTAACTGAGTGTACAGAGGCTAAGTCCATTAGAAAAAGCCGGTGTCAGAGCTTGTTTAAACAAAAGAGGTGTTGTACCAGAAAACTAAGCAGCGAAACATTATTTAACAAATTTTAGCAGTAGCGAACAGCATCACCATTTCTGTCCAATAAATGGATTGTCTGGACAATTCCCCAGCATATCTTCCTCAACACGTGTATTTCAAAAAAATGCAGCCATCATTGTTCTAATTTGACTTTTCATTTTTTTGCAGAATCGGCAAGGATAGTCAAGACTCAAGTTTGTGCCGAACCCAAGCCGGTCGCAGTCGTATCAGCACCAAATGTAAGGCGCTAATGTCATTTTCTTTTTGTGAGACAAAGTGACGTGACGAGAATACAATGTAGTAGAAGTTAAAAGAAAATAATAATTTTTTTTAGTCACGCACAACATACATGGAACAGCCTGCTGTCTTCTATCGCCTTGCCTTATCATATTTTTTATATAAGTGATCAAAACCTTATTTTCAATTTACAAAAAGGAGCATTCTGCATGAAACAGCAGATGAATTGTTTTTATTTTGCATTTTTGCGAAAGCTTTCAGTGTTGTAAGTTGGTGACTTCATGCATCTTTTGGCGACAAGAAGTACGAATATACAGACCTATTTTACTGCTTCAAGAAGAATAAAATTGTGTGCTGCACTTGCCGAGAACGCGGCTGTAGTGACTACTTTAGGACAGAGCCAGAATGCCGAAAATTTTGCGTAAGTACATCCTAGTGTGCCTTAAAGAATGCCAAGTGGTCAAAATTAACCAGGAGCCCTCACACACGGCATAATCCATAGCAGCTTTCGGATGCTTCATACCATTATTTTACACGGGAGTTGAGTCTCTTAAGGGTACATCGGCTTTCAGTTGTCATTTCTTTGAAGGAGTGACCTTTGCACCTCCCTTTTTGTATAGTTAAAGCTAGCTGACCAAACAAACGGGTAAGGCGAAGGTTCTGGCATAGTTCCCCACCTGCGCCAAGTCGTTTTTTCATCCACTTTCATTTCCATTAGTTTATCGTTTCTTTGTTTCGTTTATCAAGTACAAGTAATATCCGCTGTGTTGTCCTTGGTGTCAGTGTTTTTTTTTGGCTTCTCATGATGTTAGCTAAGTTTGGATGGATGCCTCGTTTTCCTTTTGTTAATTCTCTCTACCTTGCGGGTTTCCGCAGTACAAATATGTCAAGCTCCTGCATTCGCTTCGAGTTGTTTATGAATAAGACCTCGTCCTGCGATCTGCTGAAGCTCAGATGATAGAGCCGCTTCCCCGAAAGGCGTTGGTATTGTGTTCGAGTCCTGGACCATGACAAATGTTTCTTCAATTGCGCGCCTTTTCCGGAAAGGGCAGTAATTTCTTTCAGTTTTTTATCCTTTAGGCTGACAGCAGGGCAGGTTAATTTGTCCAGAGGTGAGATCAAGAACACATTACCCTCCTTGCTTCCTTTTGACCTCTGAGGATAAAAATGAAAAGATTTGAAAATAAATGTCACTGTTCGAAATCATCGATATGTTTTGCTGACGGATACCGTCATCTATATCCTAATAGTGTTGAAGGTTACGTCAAAAAGCAGGAGAATATTTCGAAACGTGGTCCAGAAATTGAGTAATTCTGACTAGGTTATTTCTTAAACTTCAAAAGTTGCAACAGTGTTTGTATCGTGAGCATGGAAACGTTTGTAAAAGCTTTTCTAGGATGTTTCTAGGTCAACGAAGAAAGAGTTGGTAGAATGCTACAATAAGGTTACTAAAAATTAATCAGATGGTTCTTAAATCTTGCCTTTATTGTTCAAGTCACGTACATTCGTGGTGTAGAGAATGTTTGTAAAGGTGTTTTAAAATAAATATTGGCGACCAATAGACGACAGGATATTGGTATCAATTGCTTATGAAGTTTAAAAAGGTATTACTACATGTACTGAACCGTCAGTAGGTTTTAGTAACATTTGTCTAAGCAAATTTTATTCGATGTTACTAGACATTTTTGAGCATTATACCAAACGTATGAATCAACCTAACGCGATGGAATCAGCTTTTTTGTACGTGCTATGAATTGTTTGTAAGTATGCTAGAGCTTTAGTGACCTCAAGTTGCCATGTGCCAACTTATTTACAAAGGCATTGGGCAATCGAAACGTGTGTATAAGTAATGACTGTACTTTCACTCAAGTGTTCAACGGCAGTTGTTTTTCTGAATATAAACCCTTGGTAGGTCGCAGTCATGGTCGTGTATTTTAAAATGACTTACTCCACCGAGATTGCTTAGCGGCTTTGGCATTGCGCCTCTAAGCACAAGGTCGCGGGATGAAGTCCTGGCAGTGGTGGCCGCATTTGCATGGGTGCAAAGTGCAAAACGCGTTTGTATCATGCGTTGGGTGAATGATAAGGAATCCCAGGTGCTCAGAATCAGTCTTATGTCTCCCACTACGCCGTCCCTCAATCTGATGGTCGTTTTGGCGCGTAAAACAACAGAATCTAATGTAAAATTATCGGCTTCTGCTTTCGGTAAATTGTTTTGAAACAGTGCTTAGCTGCAGAGTATTATATCAGTTGTTTCTCGAGTCTTCCCTATGTACTCTTTTTGTGGGGTGTACACCCAGCAATAAACTATCTGGGTACCTTAGGTGCAGGCCATTACTCTAACTTTGCATTAAATTTGAAGTGACAATCTGCACCTTCTATTAGTGCTTTCGTGCCACACGCATGGCAATGTATTAACCATAAAAGTGCATCGGTGTAGCATGACTTACTTTCTGTTGCTATGCATCCCATATGACTACTTCAATATTTAGCGATTTCTTTGGGTTTTTCCATAAATTATTGCCAGTGATAGCAATTTAGCTTCGTGTTTCTCAAGTAGTACATAGTGAAGCGAAGCATGCGACCCTTTTATATTGGTTTTATTAGTTTTTCTCTAGTTAAAGCTAACCGAACCAGTAATTAAGTGTCAATTTCCCCCCTTGTTCCATAGAAGACAGTATCTAGGCCAACCCTTCCGCCTAAGAACGCGAGGTGTACCTATCTACATTGCTGTAGATATGGCGGCCCAAACATTGAAAACAACTTCAGAATAAGGGATGGGCAACCATTAATCCCCATGCTCAGCAGCGTGTGTAACAGAATTGGAGGCAGTCGTTTTTTTACGTATTGTGTGTCGCTTTGTGAAAACCTTTAAACAACTTTACCCAAAAAAAAGACAAAATATGAATTGTGCAGGACGAGCACTAGAAATTAATGTGCTATTCTGAAAAAAAGAACCAACTAACAAACGCATCAATTGAAACGCACTTATACCGATGATTAAAGAACACCAACCTCTTCATCACCCGTCACAAATGCGTTGCAAACGAGTTTCTTTTTCAGAGAACGCAGTATAAAGGCTGTGGACGTGGTTGTCACATCTTTGCTGGGATAGCTCTTCAACACGATGTTGCACATCACCAATTATGAAATGTCCCTTTTTTAGTGAGCACGACGTGACACTTTTCATTTTCCTTGGGGCGAAAGCACACATGTCTCTGGGGAGTTACAGGCCCGTAAAGAGCTTCAATGTGCGATATACCTACACAACATATACAATTTTGCAGTATCTGCGGCATCCATGGCGGTTTCAAAATACGGAGTGCGCTAGGAGCGCAAACGTTTACGTCCGTTTAGGTAAGTTCATGTGTGCCGGACACAAACAGAAATTTTGTCTGTTACCAACACGACATGAATTGAAAGAGCACGCTCTCAAGTTTAGATTAGAGTTCGCGCATTTATATTGGAGTGGATTCCGAAGTAAGTCATTCCTTCTATTCATTAATCTTGTGCACGGGTTCGAATCTTCATGTAACCCTGACAATGTCTACTACGAAGTCAAGAGGTTAAGGTCCCTTCTACCCTGCCATCCGCCGAATTTGAAATAAATGAAAGAAAAAGTTGATAGGATTTTCGCCAACTCAGCAGAGCATTTTCAAAAGCTCCTTTCTTTATAGTGAGATCTCGGAGAAAAGTGGCCGAGCATATTTGCATATTTGAGCGATTTACGTACGCAAATAGACTGATGAGTAATTGTCAAGGCAAACGACTTATACACATCGAATATTCATCCCTTTCCTTGAGCCTCTTACTAGAACAAGATTTCATTTGCGGTACTGATCATTACTGTAAGAAGACGCGATGGTGACCGACGGTCCGTGTAGTCATCCCTGCATTTATTAGAGAAGGCGAAGTGGCGAATGGAAATGCGGCTGCTGCGTCCAGCCTCGCCGTGGGAGTCATTTTAATGTTAGCGCATTCCAGGGCTACTCCTTTCGAAATTTGTCCTACCGTCTGTTACGCATATCACGCGTTACAGGTGCACGGACAGGTTGCCATACGTATACATAGGATCCCATGGGGGTACATAAGACAATGCCTTATGACTATGTATGACTACAGAGATTTGAGATTACCATAGAACACCTACAGTTACAATCGGCAAAGAAAGAAAGTAGGCCTTTTGAGTCAGCGTAAGAGATAACGCTACCATGTTTCCGCAATAAACCAAAGCCTATGTAAGATCAGCTGCCTAAAGTCTTTCATTTGGCTTTGTTAGGAAAGCACATAGAACACTTATAGTTGCCACAACAGTGAACGAAGAAAGAAATCATACAGCGCAGCTGCCACAGGTTAATACATCATAAAGGTAGTGTAGAATAAAAGCACGAAACTACAGTTGTCGCAACAACTGCACCATAAAGTCTCCCATACCATACCGTCGGTGAAGGAATAAAGCAGGCCACTACCGTTGCCACAATCAGTAATTCATTATGCGTAATCAGGAAGCAGTGTATTAGCTCTACTCAGAAACACTTAAATGCACTGAATAATGGTTAAACCAAATTAGGATTGATTAGGATTAGAACAAAGAAGAGTAATCATGATTATTTAGGTTAACTTGGAACAGTCCCAGAACTTTTAGGAGCTGGGTTCGGATAATTAGTCTAATTAGGTGTAATCAGATTGATTTACTAATAATTACGAGTGCTTAGGATACCTAGCGTTAATTATTCCTTATCGGAATTCAAAGTAATTAATACATCCCATTTTCAATTGAGAAAAGTTATTCTTAGGAATGAAGGTGAACAGTGAATATCGGAGCTACCACCGGTTTGCAGAGGACATTGTCCTGTTAAGGAACACTGGGGCTAATTACAGCTAATGATTGCGGACCTCATCCGAGAAAGTATAAAAATGGGGATGAAGAATATTATGCAGAAAGAAATGATAATATACAATAACCTGGCAAGGAAACCGGAATTCAGGATGGCCCGTTAACTCTGGAGTATATTCAAGGGTACGTTTAACTTGATGAATTGGTCTCAGCAAACCTTGATCATAAGAATGATATGTACAAAGCAATAAAATGTGTTGGAGTGGATACAACAGACCTGACGAAATCCTGGCGGGGAGCTTACCACTGTCGTTGAAAAGAAAAGTGCGCAATCGTTGTATTCTTGAGGTTATCACATATAGAGCAAAACTTGGAGGTTCACAAAGACTCTCGAGAACAAGTTCAGGACTGCGCAAAGAGCCATGTAATAAACAGTGTTAAGCACAGCGTTAATAGACGTGAAGAGAATGGTTTGGATCTGGTTTGATCTATTTGATATTTAGAGAAACAAATGTAGTTGGGCAGACCACGGAGTACGTAGGGCTGATAACCGGGGGACCAATAGAGTTACAGATTGAGTGTCAAAGGAAGGGAAGCGCAGCCGAGGATGGCAGAAGATGATGTGGGGTGATCAAATTAGGAAATTTGCAGGCGCAAGTTGGTATCAAAGAGCGCAAAACAGGGGTAATTGGAGATCGCCAGTGAAGGACTTCGGCCTGCACCGGACATAGACTTCGGCTGATGATAATCAATATTTATAGAGTATTTAAAATTCACTGATTACTTAGGAATAATTACAAAAAAGAGGAAACCAACTGGACGTCGTCAGCATGCTACGACGTTTGTGCTCAAAATGAACGAAGGGAAACGGCACCTTACGCCCTGTCACGTAAGTCCCATTGGGTAGTTTCGAAGTAATTTTTGTTGTATTTTTGTCCTCTTCACCATCCTGCAGAATCACTGTAGTTACAGGTTTGGCCTCTAGAGTTATCATTAGCATAAACGCAAGCTTCATCCGTGTCGTAGCCTGAAGCTCACTCGCAGATTTCGCCAACGAGCACTGTCCTGCCTTAGCAATACTCGTGATGCATTCCAAATTTTATCTTTCCATCTAATTCTTTACCTCACCTGATTAGGTTTAGATTCCTTTGGCAGACATTAAATGATAAATGAAAAGAGCTATTTATTATTACCTTTTATTTGCCGTACCTCTCAGGTTACAAGAAGGCCGCTAACAGATTGCTGGTTGTCCTAAAGACTCCATAGGTGTTAAAGAGCAGGACGAAAAGGCATGAAAAAAATATGAAAACACGAAAGACGGTACTGAATGAGCGCATTGGTCCTCAATGCGGTCGTACGTTTTGCGCATTTGTTATCGTTCCGCATCCTATATATAATTTCCATCGATAGCAACAAGAAGCTAGAAATAGACAATGTTTCTATTAAACTTCGTAGCTTAGTGGTGTAGTCAAATATTCAGTGAAGAATTTGCCAAAGTGCATCAGGGGATATTTGAGAGGATTACAGGCTGTAGCACCCTAAATACTCATTGTTGCGAAGTAAAAATATCCACGGCTCGAATTAGCGCAGTGAAAAGCATCGCTTCGTTACGAACCGAAAGAAAAGAATTTGGACAAGGCACTTTACTATGACATCTTTAAATTTTTATTTAATTTTAAGGGAAGCTTGCCAGGAACAATTCTTTACGAGCAGTTTGTTCACTTACAAAGGAAGGTAAGATTTCTGGATTTTGGATAATTCCATGGTGCTGTGGATGACCGATGTTTTATACGAAGGCAAGGCATTCATCAGCCACAGATCATGCAGTGTGTGGGTATGGGCTGGTTGGCATTCCATCGCACACATCACTTACACGCATACGTAGAAAATTATAAATATTATAAATGTTATTCGTTCCTCTGTCTACGCAAGCGACGTAAGTGATGTTTGCAGGCAGGAAACTTTCCCGCATTTGCTCCCCTGCTATGGAGCCTTGCGTTCGGAAGCGTCCAAAAATAAAATTTAAAAAAATAAGCGAGACGAATGTGCAAACGCCGAAATGTTTCGTACTGAAAAGCAATAAAAGAGCACCTATCGCATTGCAGCCCACCTTGTGCCGAAAACCCGCACAACAGCGAGGCCATAAAATGGTTACTTTTGTTTATACACATTTTTTTTACACAGGTCGTGCAAAGACGCGCAGCAGTCATAACACACATCGATCATTCCATTTAGGCAACGCCTTTTTGTTCCCTTACAATAAACAGTATTATGACGCTTATATATAGACAGAGGCATCTAGCTGCTGGTATTTTCAGTGAAATCTCAGCGCTCTCAGCGCTCTCGTAAACTTCGATCACTTACTCTTTGTTTGTTGTAGTGATAATTGCTCGTTGTAGTACCAGTTCTTCTCGCTTCGATTAGGTACCAGCGAAGACTAAAACAAAACAAACCATCATTTCGCGCTGAATGTGTAAAGTAGGTGAACAGTTGCTTGATGATCTGTGTTGTCAAACGTGGCAAACATATTTACGGCATCAACAGACCTCGTGTTATTCTGAATCCATGCCAGAAGAAAATTTACTCGCCGCACAATTATATATGCACTCAGCACACCACAATAGGGAAGTTAATGCAGGATGTGTATTCTTCTGCCACTTCGTAGATGAATGTCAATTTAATTTGGAGGCTTGCTGGAATATCTCACATCAGTAGTTGGGCCTTACGAAAGACCTAAACATGAATGAAAGGTAGATGTACTCTTGCATTCTCCAGAACCCAAATGCACAATCACTAATGATGTACCAAATATAATAAATGGATAATAATTGGTAGAGTCGGGATTCATCCCGTATGTCCGTTGCAGCAATTTGGACGTGACTTGCCATAAATTCAAACACACAAAGCAATGGGCGCTCATACATATAGAATTTCATCGATATGGTTACGTTTGTTCAACATCATAAAGGTCTGAAACGACTCACTGCGTAATTGTCCCTTGACATAGAAGGCGCCTACGACCGCGTAGCATAATATTCAAATATAGAAGTTCTCACTGAAGCCGGCATCGGTCGCCGCATTTTTCAGTGCCTATGAAGTTATTTGACCGAGAGAAGTTTCTTCGTGATAACCGAGGAAGTCACCACGACTCTCCAGCAGATGTTCATTGGAGTACCACGTTATTCAATTTAGTCTTTGTTGGCTTTCTCCGTTGCTTGATCAGCACAGTTTAAGTATCAATCTATGCTGATTACATCTGCGTCTGGACGTCTGCCGTGGCCCGACGGCAGATACGACCAAGACTGGGAAGGGAGCTGCGTTAACACCTTTTTACTTAAAAGCAGAACAGAATATCGAGCGGACTTCAGAGATAGGCTGCCTCGTTGCTTTCATTCACAAGGAAATGAGGCCTTACGCTCTAAGTTCCAGTGGGCAAGAAACTGCAAACACACGGAATTATCGGGTTAATTATCGGGAATTCGGGTTAATTATCGTCGCCCATGAAATATCATGAAGCCAGCACATTTAATGTGTAAATTAGAAGTTAACTACAAAAACACACATCCTCAAATTTCTTGGCGGAAGGACGTGAGGCATATCGGCGCTATCAATGCCGCAACTTTTAAGGCCTTGGTTATCGCTTCCGCTAAAAACAGCTTCCCTGTGCTAGGCAGCAGATGCAACACAAACCTACGTGCACTCTAGGGACAGCAAAATCAAGGCCTAAGGACGGGTCTATAATTGCCGATGTGTGCGTCTACAGCAGGAACCATTGTCTAACGCGAATAACTCAATATCAACGTACATAAGCTTCGACGCTCAGGCGCATATTCAGGTAGCTGCCCGAGTACCATCTTACCATCCGGCTTTACCTGAAGAAAGCTAACAGAGAAGTTTCCGTCATACAACTGCGCCCAATCGTACCTCGTTGCCATCAAACTAAGATCATTCGCGCCTTTACGGTGCCTGCACAAACCTTAAGTATGCCTTACTATCCCTAGAAAACCAAAAATTATGCACTCTTTCGTGCTACAAACAAGATTTGATTACGAGGCACGCCGTATTTCTGGGTTCCGGAATAGTTTGGGCCACCTGTGGTTTTTCAGTGCGCATGCAAATCTAAGTAAACGTGTGTTTTCGCATTTTGCAACCATAGAAATGCGGCCGCCGTTACCGGGATTCGATTCCGCGACCTCGTGTTTACTATCCCTGGATTTACGAAGAATTTAATACTTCGTAATTAAATTATGAAGGGTGTTACATGAGGCACACAGTGGCCGCGCACAAGTTTGAACCAATGGCTCAGTCACGCCTTCTTGATCAGCTGCTGTGGTGGTGATCACATCAAGAGCCGTCAAAATACAGCTAAAAACATCGTATGCACACTAAATCGCAGCTTCCAGGCTGGTAGCCATCCGTGCGGCTCTTTATTTCATCAACAAAGAACTACCCCACCTATGCTGGATCTTCTGTGATTCCAAAGCAGCGCTCTAGAGATTACTGTCCGCGCAACACTCTGGATTGCATGAGCAGTTTACCGCGAACCTCAGAGAAGTCAACCAGTAAGTACTTGACGAAGGATACGATATAATATTTAAAGGAAGCCTCGTTACTATGGCATACATGGACGCGATCAAGCGGACTCAGCTTCCCGATCTGGCTATGACTGTATCAGCTCCGTTGCCCTTCCTCTTTTGAGAGGCGGCACAGCAAGAAATATTTCCACACTGGCGCGTTACCTCAAATTACATCAATGGAATTTAGTAAAGCAATGAAGGGGGTAGTTGGTGAACATTCATGATTATATTGTGCTTAGTGTCACACTGACGATTTTCGTCAGTGTAACACTACGTGCCATGTAATCATGAACATCAATGGAAGTCATCCGACTTCAGAACTTCACTCCTCCATACCTTGAACCCTAATTTTGCAGCTGCGTAATTCATCTGACGATGCAACACGTGACTAGGCCATTCTAGTCCGTCTATGACTTGAAGTGGAATTCTTTCTCATCGCACGTTTTTCTCATAGGAGTGCCCATTATTCCACTGTGACTACTGCGGGTGCAGCGAAAGCATCGCGCATTTTTTTTTTCGAGTGCCCTCGTTTCAATCCACAAAAAAGCAGCTGTCTGAGTCACGCTGGATCAAATGAACAAGCGCCCACTCACGGAAATAACATTAGAAACTGGCCGACACAGCCATTAGCGTAAGCCGCTATGGATCCGCTGTTATGCTCTTTGAAAGACACCGACTGTGGTACATACTGTGACTCTGCACTGTGTAACGTCGAATGCATTAGTGGGTCGTTGACATTGGGTAACGTCATGTAATGACTTCGCAGACTGTGTGCCAGTGCCCACATAAACAGTTCTGTATTCTGTGTGTGTGTTCTTCTTTTCTTTTATCTCACAGGTTCCATTATTTCCCTCTTTCCCGGTACAGAATTCGCAAGTGGAGATATAATCTGGTTAAAATTCGTGTCATTCATTTGCCTTTCTCTCTCTTCCTGTCGCTTTAGCTTACTGTTAAGCTTTATAGGTGAAGCTCCTCAATCAAATGTTGCAATGTGCAGCCAGCAATCCTGAAGATGACAAAGTTATCGGAAACCTGAAGCTTGTTGAGAGGTTCGCTACAGAGGTGACCTCGCGATTATGAGTTGATAATGCAGACCATATGCGCCCCGATTCGTTTTCATTATGCTCTAAATCTCCTTCTCATGGTCAGGGTTCCCGTGAAGAACTGACATAGATAAGCAAACTCTTGCGAAAATTCTAGAGGCTGACAGCCAATCGTGAATTCTTGTTATGTTGACAGGCTACACAACATTACATTTGTGTTCTGCTGAATAATTCTCAACCTACGCTTTTGCTTTCGCGGTAGAAATCCTCAATAAAGCGTTGCAATGTTAACACGGTATTTTCGAACAAGACAATGTCAGCGGCGTGCTGAAAACTGTTGATGTATTCCCAATTGATCGCTGCTCCTAATCCTTCGAGGTCTAGCAGCTTGCTTCACTCTTCTAAAGAGGCACTGAATATAAATGTATAAAAAACACACGGCGCTAAGCAGACGAGGGCGACATGCACGGACATCAAACCTGTGGTGGTTTGCCTCGACCAGCTCTCAGACTTTCTCGATTTGTTCCGGCAGTCGATCATTGTGGACCTCAGGCATGCTGCGGATGACAAAGAGGGTGGCTTTGCCTGTCTATTCGATCATTGCGAACATGTTCCTCTTCCTTTGCGCCCAGTAGCATCTTAGTAATGCACCATCTCCGAACTGCTCAAGCGAACTAGTGAAGTTTCCGTGCATGTCGTATGTGTCTCGCTTTGGCCTCACCAGCTTAGCGCCGTACCTTTTGTACCTAACTCATAAAACAACTGACTAAGCAACATGTCAAATCATTCTTTGAATTGTGCTTCGTTGCGTGACCCATTTCTTGATAAATATCTTTGCACTCCCCTTGTGGATAGTTAAAGTATGTGAAGCCGTATTCATCACTAAGACAGAGCCGAAGCGAGTTTTTGGAGTTGCGAATATGTGCGCTAAAGCTGAACGTGAATATGACATTGCCACATAAACGAAATTATTCTTGTGTTGTCAATTGAATTCTGCAAGCACCACGGCGTTGATGTGAGGCTTGTTCATTCCTTGAATACAATTCATACGATCGGCACTTAAACCTCTAAATAAACAAAAATATCGCAGCTTTGTCGAAACGCATTGACTGCAGCGGTTTCACTACGCTTCGCCGGGAGGTCACGAAAAACAGCCTAATTTGAGCGACACAAATGCTGATCTTGCTGATACTAAGAATTTGATCGCCATAATCAATCTCTACACATCATTCCTTACCCAACATTCAACCGTAATGAAGATGCCTCAATGAATGTGGAATATGCCACCACTGTCATGCAATCGTCGTCGTTGCAGCACCGCCAGACAGACGCTATCATGCATCCGTTGTCATAGCGTGGTCGTCAAGCAACAGCAGTCGGGTGATCGTCATATGGCATCGTCGTAATGCAATCTTCGCCATACAGGCGTCGTCATCCGGTTGTGTTCGTGACGTTGTCATGCTGTCGCCATTAGGCCATCGTCATAGTTTACATATAAAAATCTTATTGACGTCATACCATCGTCGTTATATAGCTTTCGCCGTTCCTTCGCCATGATTCCTTTTTCACCAGTACACCACCGCTGCATTGGCGTCATACACTGTCATGCTGTCATGGTCATGGGCGACCTTGAAAAGCGAGTGCCACAACAAAGTGGGACGACAACATAGGATGTTGGATATAGCTGAAATGCAATTCGCAGGTGTTGAAAATGAGCATGTTGATATTGTTGATATTGATATTGTTGGTCAGCCCCACGGTGACTGACGTACGATAGCAGAAAAGGGTCAATAAAAAGAAAGAAAGCTGGGAAGGGAAAAAAGGCGATCTCTCCTATACGTTTTTCTTAATCACTACGTAGGTTGTCGCGTGGCTAACCACAGATATTGCTGCAGAAGCTCAAGTCTCAGAATTTCCACTACATGTAATAAATAAACGTAACCTAATGAATATGCTCCGTCGCTTCATTGCTGGAATTCTATTCGCAGTACCACAGTACTTTTTCTTTACAGTATTGTCCTACTCCAACAAGCATCGCAGAATTACGACAATCTCGTGCCAAGGAAAAGCGTTCTTGTGATTTGTACGAATGCCTTCAGACCGCAGATGGATTGGTCACGATCGAATAAATTAACTAGCTAGCTTGTGCATGCTGTTCTGTTCTCTTTCTGCTTTGGGTAGTTTCGTTGTTGTTTACTGTATCCGTCGATATACGCAATTGAATATGTGCAAGAATATTGATATTATGACAAACTTGTGCCAGCCTCTTTCACTGTTCCCTATCTTACCAACAGCCCTGTATTTACCTCAACACAAGGTCAATAACTCATCGCTGTTATTATTGTTACCAGAATTCGTAAAACTAATTACGATAACATCAGTTGCCGTTTAATGTGCTCTACATTATTTATCCCTTCGCAACATAAACTAGTCGATAGGTTGCCGGGGTTATGTTCGCAAGAGATACACTCCTCAACTTGATAGCTTTCTTAGTACAGTGCACCTTTTCACGTGGCCTTTTTACGCAGTCCCAGTTGCAAACAACGCAATGCGTGCAAGCTTGTAGTTCCTTTTGTTGTTGAGTGTCTTTTGTTGTGTTGCTGTAAACAAACGAACAAGAAAACTGTAATAGAAGTAAAACATTGCGGCATGCGTGGAACGCGAATGTGGTGGCGGAAATATACTGACATTATTACAGAGGTACGAGGAAAGTGTTTCATACGGCAAGTCCCTACCATATCATGCTTAGTCTATTGGATTGGTTATGAATGGTCGTCACTGCGATGAAGTTCAGAGTTTTGAAGAAGTAAAGTATTTATGTGGACCACGTAAAGAAATTCTGCAGAGTAATGGGTGAGGTAGGGAGTACCACAGGGCAGTGTCCTTGCCAATTTCTCCTTAACTGCATGATGGTGGATTTACCTCTGTCATTTCCGTGCACATTACACTGTTCCTATACCTGATATGGAAGAAGAAGACGAAGGTCGCAAGGGCTAGGGTTCCATCTCGGCTCCTGCTCTCTTGAATGACTTTGGCAAGATTTTCGCCTCTAATCTCCATCATGTTGTGACCAACGCACGTCTAAGGGGAAGAGGGTCACATCGATATCGGAGTTTCTCCGGTGGGTGGCCTCTTCCATTTTATGAACGTTTTTGTGCTCGGACTACGTCGCCGCCTTTCTGGCCCTAACGACAAGCCTAGCCCGGTGTAGCGCCTATTGGCGTCGCCAAGTGTAGCTGGAGCAAGAATTCTGAGATCTCAGTAACTATGCAGATGACGGTTGAAGGGCAGGATCTTCCTCCTGAAGAATTTTCAGCAGAATTTGGATGGCAGTCGCCAGTTTCGAAGCGTATGCCCGCCAAGGCGGACTCAGCCAACCGGCCTAGCGGCGGCATATGGGGGAATAGGCGTAACGCCGGCGCCTCATTCAGAACTCAGGAAAATGGAGATAAGCTCAAGAGCAAAATCATCAGGGCGTCACGGATGCCTCCCATGCCCAAGGAACATGCCAAAATTATCATACGGCCCCGCGGAGGGCTGAATATTGCCAAGACAGGACCGACCGTGATCGGCAAGGCGATCGTGGAAGCGGCGGGTCTTACCCCTACGCAGATAAGCTCGGACATCATTTGTCCTAACATACTACAAAACATTCTGGTGGTCAGCACGCCCAACCGAGACAACGCTTCAAAATACACAAGAATCAGGGCAGTTCATGTGGCTGGAAGAATGTTTGAAGTCAGTGCATACGAGGCCGCCCCCCACACCACGTGTAAAGGGGTAATCAGACACATCGACCTCAACGACAGTCCATCGGACCTGGAACGTAACATCATCAACGAGAGAAACCCGCTGGCCTTGACGGTCAAGAGAATTAAGAACACAGGCACAATCATCATTGCTTTCGACGGACTCAAGGTTCCGAACTTCGTACGCTATGGCCCAGTCCTTGTGAAATGCTTTCTTTATCGCAAACAAGTTGATATTTGCTACGCGTGCGGCAAACTCGGCCATCGTGCCGACGTTTGCCCGACTCCCGAAGAGTCCACCTGCAGAGGATGTGGGGCAGTCAATCCGGGCGATCAACACCAGTGCACGCCAAAGTGTGGGTTGTGCGGAGGCCCACACCCTACGGCGGACAAAACGTGCAAGGAGAGATTCCAGATCCCATACATCGTCAGAAGGAGGCGATGGGAGAGTGCGACGGTGGAAGCTTGAACAAGTGGGGCTTCGTCAACACCACATAGCAGCGACATCAAGAATCACTTCGAGCAACTTCCAACGCAAGAGCCTAGGGGGCGCTCCCGATCCAGGGGACGCTCTGGCTCCAGAGGGAGCCCACGGAGTCGCTCTCGATCCAGAGGGCGCTCTTGTTCTAGAATCAGGACCAGATCACGCTCCAGGGGTCGCTCCGGATCCTGGCGCCGAGGCAGTCAAGTCCGGTTCAGGTCCTGCTCGAGGTCCTGCTCCACGGATCGCCGACCCGAGTGCTACCCAACCTGGGCCGACCGAGTTCGAGGAACACCGGAAAAGGTAACGCGGGGCTCACCGCCAGAGCATGATAGAGGTAACAACAGACTAGCACAACTTGAGCGCGAAAACGAGATGCTGAAGAACACCATAGCTCGATTGATGACAGAAATTGCCGAAATTAAGAAGGGCAGTCAACCCTTCATGGCTGACAAGCAGCCAGCCACTCCCCAGCGAATGGAAGTCCCCATGGTTGAGAAGAGCGATTCGGATAAGCAACCGGCAGCTCCTCAGCCAATGGAAGTCCTCATGGTTGAGATGATTGATACAGAGAGGCCCGCTAAGAAGAGGGCAATTGCCAACGAGCAAGAAAGAGCACCAGGCAGGGCCAAATCGGCGATTTGCGAGTTGCTCTCCGCTCTAAGTGACAGCATAAAGCAGATAAATGAAAAGTTCTCGCTCTTCCACAGCAACATGGCGTCCATGGAGGAGCGCACTAATCAGCGGATCAGCAAAATTGAATCCTTCTTAGAAAACGTTGTAACACCTGTGCTGGTACCTAAGGCTCCTACACTCCCAGCAACAGCATCGACTAGTAACAGCTCGGGGACAATCGGCCCTCCAAAGGTTTGCACAGCACCTCAAGAGCAATACGATGGCCACTCAAACTAGCTCATTCAGAATGTGGCAATGGAATTGCAGGGGTTTCCTTCCCAAGAGGGCTCCCCTCCAACAATATATTCGCTCACACGCAGAGAAGCCAAATGTTATCGTTTTACAAGAAACATTAACATCTAACGTCACGCTGTCTGGCTACAAGCCCGTAGCAAAACACGAAGAAGGACGGGGGATCGCCGTACTGATTAGCAACAAGCTGACCCACATTACTCACGGCCTTAACATGACCGCAAGTACAGTCGAATACATGATGATAGAGATAATTCCTAGCCCAACTAACCGCGAAAGTATATTCATCCTGAATGTCTACAGTAGTCCCAAAGCTCCAAGACAACGCTTCAAAGCCCTAATCACCAAGGCCACGCAACTAGCACGCGACTCCCCTTTGATCATAGCTGGTGATTTCAACGCGCCGTACCACGCCTGGGGTTACCCATATAACACTAACAAGGGGGAGGAACTCTGGCGTGAGGCTATAAACCTAAACGTGATGCTAGTCACGGACCCAGCGTTCCCCACCAGATGTGGAACATCGTCGAGCCGTGACACGACACCAGATCTCACCTTTGTCAGGAGCAATGCTGCCGTCAGGTGGACGAACCTCGGGGTAGACTTTGGTAGCGACCATTATATCTTCGCCACGCACCTCCAAGTCGAGCAGAAGAGACAGCGTATGTTCCAGTACACAGACTGGGACGCATTTCGCAAAATTAGGGAAGAGCGAACGGAGTGTGTGGAGAAGCCTAGCCTCGAACAATGGGTTGTACAGGTTAGCCAAGACACCAAAGCTACTACCAAAGAGGTTTGTACCGATCTTCCAGTGGAAAAGATGGACAGCCGTCTGGCTCACCTGTTGGAGGCGAATCAGTCGCTCCTCGCCAGGTGGATAGGACAACGGCTCAACCGTAGGCTAAGAAAAAAGATATCGGAAATCAACAGAACTATAGAGGAACACTGCAGAGCCCTTTCTAAACAACAATGGGATGACGTGTGTAACTCGATCGACGGGCAGCTGCGCAACGGTGGCACCTGGAACCTCCTAAAGCATCTCCTCGACGAGACAAACACTGAAACCAACCAACGCAACACACTGGCGCGCACCCTACACACAGCAAAGCGAGAATATTCGAGCAATGAAATTTTATTCAAACTAGTGAAGTACCTGCCAGTCGCATCAGGCCCTACACCACCTTGCCCTGACTACGAAGGCTCCGACAACCCTGAGCTCGACGCAGAATTCGGGATTGAGGAGATCATGCAGGCGCTCCATGCCCTCAACGGCAGATCGGCTCCGGGTCCGGACAAGATCACAAACAAAGCTCTACGGAACTTGGACGAAAAGTCCATCCAATACCTAACGGACATCATTAACCAAACATGGAGCAGCGATAAAGTCCCGGAAATGTGGAAATCGGCCAACACCATTCTCATCCCCAAGCCAGGCAAGCCGCCCAGCCTCGATAACCTCCGCCCAATTTCGCTCACATCATGCGTGGGGAAGGTTGCTGAGCACGCAATCCTAAACAGGCTTTCACGCTACCTGGAGGACCACGACATTTACCCGCACAACATGATCGGCTTCAGGGTCGGACTGTCGACGCAGGACGCGATGAAGCTCATCAAGCATCGCATTATTGACTGTAATACGCGGGACACGAGAGCCATACTAGGTCTAGATCTGGAAAAGGCCTTCGATAACGTTCATCACTCGTTCGTTTTGAACACAATCTCGAGTCTTAACCTGGGGAAGCACTTTCATTCCTACACGAGATCTTTCCTGTCAAACAGAGAAGCCACCCTTAAGATCGGGGACCTGACTTCAGACATGATCAAGCTGGGGTCTAAGGGGACGCCACAAGGGGCAGTCATATCCCCAATCCTCTTTGACCTCTTCATGATTGGACTATCCAGGACACTCTCTGCTATCGACGGTATCAGTCATACCATATACGCAGACGACGTTACCATCTGGTGTACGGGAGGTAGTGACGGACAGGTAGAGATGGCCCTGCAAGAGGCGATTGATGCTACCGAGAGATACCTTGAGTCCACGGGCCTTCGGTGCTCACCGCACAAGTCGGAACTGCTACTTTATCGACACAAGCGAAGAGGCCCGAAACCAAAGGGGTGGAAACCACTCGCCGATTGCGACATAAAACTGCGCACGAACGACGGAGGATATATTCCGAGGGTGGATGCTATCCGGATTCTCGGCATGATGGTAGAGTCGAATGGTTCAAATAACCAGACAGTGCTGCGACTCACTAAGAAGACGGACAATGCCATCAGACTAATCAGAAGAGTGGCCAACCGGCACCAAGGCCTCGGAGAAGATAACCTCGTGAGATTGGTACATGCGTTCGTAATGTGTCATTTCACTTACGTCGCGGCTATGCACAACTGGCAAAGATCGGAGCGGGATAAGCTCAACGCATTAATCAGGAAAGCAATCAAGAGAGCTCTCGGCCTCCCCGTATACACTCACACTTACTTACTTCAACGCTTACTTCAACTTGGCATGCATAACACGCTAGAGGAAATAGTGGAACCACAGGAGAGGGCCCAGTTCGTCAGGCTATCTACCACACAAGCTGGAAGACACATCTTACAGGAGCTGGGCGTTCCCCCCACAGTAATCAAAACAAAATTCTGTAGCATCCCTCGAGAGCAGCGGGACCGCATCATTGTCGCCCCGATTCCACGAAACGTCCATCCAGAGCACAACGTGGGAAGACGTCGGGCGCGCGCGAAGGCTCTCCTGGAAAAGGCTCGTGAACGGGCTTCGGAGAACAGTTTCGTAGACGCAGCGCGCTACGCCGGCGGACAGGCCTTCGCTGTAGTTAGCGTAGATCATGAAAGACAAATAACAAACGCAATCTCGATTCGGACGACGACCTCTGAGATCGCAGAGCAGGCTGCAATAGCGATGGCCTTATTGGACGACAAGAGGACATCAATCTACAGTGACTCCATATCAGCTGTTAGGGCATTTGCCAAAGGGACCATATCCGAGCTGGCCCTGAGGATACTAGGAAGCAAGGAGATCAAGCCACACACATTGATCTGGTTTCCAGCCCACATGGGACAGATCGAGGGTGCCCCGCCTAACCTCAACGAGTCGGCACACGGAGCTGCGCGAGGGATCATCAACCGCGTAGCTACCAGGCAGCGTGACGCTGGGGCTACTGACAATCGGGACTCTCCTTCCTCCTACACCGAAATTACTAAGCTCTTTTATTTGGCTCGGACGATCTACCCCCTGCTACATTGCAAACTCAATAGACCTCAAGCTTTGACACTAAGGCTTCTACAGACGTGGGCTTACCCAAACCCCCTACTTCTTCACAAGGTGTACCCCGAAATTCAGACAACAAATGCATGTGCACTATGTAATTATTTAGCGAATTTACCTCACATGCTCTGGCGATGTCCCGCGTTACACAGCGATAAAAAAAACACTTCTTCACGTTGGGATGCGGTCCTACACTGCCCGAACCTCGAAGAACAGTTATGGGCTGTCCAACGGGCCCGCGACGCGGCGGAGAGACTCTGCCTCTCTGTCCCGACGTGGGAGCGGACCGCTGCGCGCTAGTGCGCGCCCTAAAGGACCCTAATAAAGTTTTTCATCCATCCATCTATACCTGATATCATGTGCACTTCGACTTCCGGCTCAAATGTAAGTTAAAAAGAAGAAAAGCATCCACCTAAAATGTGTTTTGCACCCCTTAATCTTCGGGTGCAAGGAAAATGTTGGTGCGCCTGCCAAAGCGCCTGCCAAAGCGCCTGCAAAAGCGCCTGTCAAAGCACCGGAACGCATGCAAGCACTGCTACGTCTCGCACAATCTCGCCACTGAGCAAAGAGCCGGTCGGGCTTCGAAACGTTGGGTTTCTAATTTTCGGTTGAGTTTTTCTGCTCTTTATTTCGCTTGTCCCCAGCCTGGCTGATGTCTGCCGAATGTTTGTACCTCTGCTCAAATGTAACTTGCCTGCAAAAGATTTTGCAAGAATTTTATTTAATGTTAACTTATTGTTGGAAACACGGTTGTCTCTGTCCCTTACAAAAACTGCTGCTTTGCCTTTCAAGCGCTAAATGTTATACAGCTAGCTTTCACCTTTTCTTTAAAGATGAGCACTTAAACACTGTAAGGTGACCCCAGTTTTTTGGCGCCACATTAGACCAACACTTACTATAGGCCCCCATTAAAACTACTTCAAGATCAAGTAGACACTACAACTGCAGATTATTAGACACAGAATTTCACGGAAACGTAGGCCAGGTAATTATGTCATTAGGTAGTGTCATGCAATGATTGTCAAGTTCACCTACTTAAGAGTTAAACAGCATTATTGTAGAGAACGGCAAGCTAACGGGCATATTGCGGTGGTAGGTGAGGACTTCTGCAAGGAAACACGCAATGCTCGAGAAAAGCATCGTCAGTTGAAAAAGTCGAGTGGCGAGCATTATACTTTGCGTTACAATAGTCATTTCAATAATAACCAATGCTTTATGTAATGCACACCAACGAATATCGTTTGCGAAATAAATCAGGGAACTGAGCCAGTGGCTATAAACGCAAACGCGTCAAACTAGCGAGCCAATGGCACGTAGCCATCATAGCTACCCGAAGTAACTAGGCAGTCTTCCTAGGCAAGCCAGGTTTCATTGGTTTTACTAATATCAGAAGTGCTTTAAACAGATGAGATGACTTGTCCTAACTGGTACATAACTGCTGAGTGAAGCGTTTATTATTCTCTGCAACAATTTTGACTTGTCTTAGATTACCCATATGCCTGAACCAACTACTGCTACTTGATTTAGTATCTCAAATTTCGTTGGCACTACTAGTACTGACTTAGTGTCCTATACTATTTGGATGGAATAAAGAAGCACTGTGTTTTACACTTTATTTGTGCCCTTCAGTCTAAGCGACTCAGACCTTCTACTAATATAATTAGAGGTTACGCCAACGAAGATTACGGTGCCATTATGACTGAGCTTTGAAAGTTTCACTCAAAACTATATATCAGTATTGTTACCTAGGGATGGGGACAGGAACTGGAGAATTTGCAAAAAATAAGATATTTTCCCTTATTGATAAATATGTGCCAACTCGTTCTATACATGCTGCCTTTCACTCTCCTTGGTTGACTGCATCACTCCTTCATTTACTAAACAAAAAAGCGCTTGCACCCTAAGACATCATCATGTGATATTCATGAAAGGTGGGAAGCACATTGCTGTGCATCTGTTCCGTACAAAAAGAAGAGTGCTACAGCAAAACATTTTTTTCAGCAAAACCCACCCCTGTCTTTTGCACAGTAACTATCGCAAATTCGGCATATTATCAACTGTCCCAAAAATAGGAGATTGTGTTTTGTGACGACAAGGGAGAGACTATTCGAAGGAACGGATGCTGTCAGATGTTCCAAAATATATTCAAATAAGGACTTTCTAGCGATATTAGCATTGTGTTCCCTAAGTTTGATTGTGCAGTTTAGCTCTTATGAATCCTTTTAAATTTTTAAACTAATACAAAACCTGACGGATTGTGCACCTGGTGTTGACAGAAAGAACTCCATTACTTTAACAATCTTTGGAATGTGATTTCCAACCCAGCGACTGGAAGGCTGTGAGAATGACACGTATGCCCAAATAAGGTTACACAGCTAGCCCCTTTAACTGCAGGCCCTTATTGCTAACCAGTCTCCCATGTAAACTCTTTGAGCATGTAGTATATCAGAAACTAGTTTACTTTCCAGAGTCAAGTAATTTCTTCAGCAGCATCCAGCATGGCATCAAAAAATATTTATGATGCGTAACTCAAGTTTTCCTTTTTACCAATGACCTGTTTTATTCAGTTGAGATTTGTTCCTTCATAGACTGCATATTTCTCGACTTCCAGAAAACTTTTGATACGGTTTCCTATCGTCTTCTTTTCAAGCTAAGTGGACTCTGCATTGGCCCTCATCAGCTGAAATGGATCGAGTGCTTCTTAGGGAAAAGAACATAATACGTAAGTGCCAGTAGTAATCAGTCTGTTCCAGGACTACAATTATTTCGCATTTATATAACTAACTTACCTGCATGCGTTCCATCAACTATTGGATTGTTTCCTGATGATTGTGTAGTTTACCATGTAAGGACTAATCTACATGATTGTGTAACTCTTCAGTCAGTTGTAGACACAATTTCTTCATGGTGTAGAGACCGCTCGATGAATCGAAATAAAAATAAATGCAACCTAATGATGATTTCATGCCGCAATGTTTCTAAATGTTACCTCTCGTGTTCTCCTAATAAGTTGAAGTTATTTTACGTGCACTCCTATAAATATCTTGGTGTGCACATTTCTAATTACTTACCATGGCATGAGCATATTAGCAATGTAATTACCAGTGAAAAGCTGCACACTTGTTGAGCGCCAGTCTCACTAAAACTAACGGTCTACAAAACATTCGTTTGGTCCAAATTAGAACACGCATAATGAAGTTGGTACACCTCGTCATCAGTGCTTATTTCGTCTCTTGGGGCCATCCATAAGCGCTCAGCTCGCTCAATTTTATCCAAGTATTCGCAAATTCTCAGCGTGTGTGCAATGAAACATCCACTTAGTCTTCCTAATCTGTCTAGCAGAAGAGCAGTTGCCCGTCTCTGTCTTTTACAGCGAAGCTGTTATATTGTTACCCTCCAACTGTAGTACCTATTCCTACCCTCCGTCTGTCTACTTCTCGCGTCGACGCGAAAAAAATTTCGTCTCCAGTTTCACACAAATGCTCTGTAGCTCTCAACCTAATTAGCTGTATTGCGAAACATTATACTGAAATTGGCCGTTAAGATGACTGTATGATTAGGCTGAGTATCATTTACTCGTCATAATTAATTCACAGTGAAGTTTCAGGGGTTATAGGATTCCTGGCTGCTATCAATACATGGCTGACTACGGTGGGCGTATGGTTACAATAACGGTTGTTACCCTTGTTTCATGAAAACTACCGAGTAACAAATTATATGATAACTAGCTGGTAAGACATTACTCCGAGTTGGATCTAAATTTCGCAAATAAGCAGTTCATAGTGATGCATATACTATGGAATCCCTGCCAGACTTGAAGTGTAACTTGCATAGGCCACTTCATACAACACAACAACCACAATAATAATAATAATAATAATAATAATAATAATAATAATAATAATAATAATAATAATAATAATAATATAATAATAATAACTATATAGGCATAGATGCGTAGACAGAGTTAAAACACACCACAGCTTTGCTGCTCGTCCTTCATAGTGAAAGGGCAGATGAATTTTTTGATAAAATATTTTTCACTCACCATGATGTCAATGACGGCCTCTTTACTGCGCCACCCTACATCTCATCACGTGGTAATCATCGTTTCAACGTTGAAGTACCGAGCTGCCCCCCCCCCCCTTATTCTGGACTTTTAATCATCCGTGGTAAATACGTCATGGGAACGAAATTACCCCTCACCTACACCGCCAATGTCCCACATAAATTGTGCATTCAAGACATCTGCCACAATGCACCACAAATGTACTCCTCTGTAACGCCACATAATCAACGGGAATAAATTAATAAATACATAAAGAAATAATCACTTTAATACCAAGACATACAGGTGCAATATGGAGTTGGTCAGTGTCATCAACGCTCAAGTTCACAGAGCTTTTGTGTTACGAAATATGTCGTTTTCTGGCTCAATTTATACGATCTTTCCTCTACATCAGTCGAACGAGTCCATAAATTGCTACCATCGAGTGTTAGAGTATGTTTGCGCATCCTTCATACAAGTCCCATCGCTCTTGTTTTTGGAATGACACGGTAATCACCCTTTCCCGTGTTACGGATCACAGAATTGAACAGGCGGGCGTTCCAACTAATTACTTCACTCAACAAATATCCCTTAGCGTAAGAATTAATAAATAGAGAGAAATGCAGCATATACAGTGTCGGGTCCTTGGCCCTCTCTGCAGCGCGCACGGGGGAAGCCTTTGAATCGCGCGCCACAACGGCCAATTTGAACACCAAAGATGCACCACCGGTATTTTAATGCACCTACGTTCGGGTAAAGTCAAGAAGAGCGCGGTTGAAAATCATCCTCGCAAACCCATTACTACAATGCCTGATAAGAAGGACCAGGGTGCGCCCGCACAACATATGTGCAACATTATTGCCCAGCTGACCGCGCTGCTCGAGCATCAGGCAAACGTAACTCCAGCAGCCGGTTTCCATTTGCAGCTCGCTGTGCCTACATATGAAGGGCACACAGATACGAAATCGGTGGCGGACTTCCTTCAGGAAATGGAAGATTACCGCAATGCGCAAGCCATTATGGATGACGTTCTTCTCCAGCGCGTTTTGCCCGTCGCCCTGACTGGGTCCGCCGCCCGCTGGCGTCGTCGCCAGTCATTCCAAAGTTGGGCGCACTTTGAGCAGCTACTGCGAGCAGAATTCCTCCCCCCCGACTACGTTATCCGCATGAAAGACGAGCTTCGCGCCCGTAGTCAGGCGGAGGAGGAAAGCCTCCTAGAATACATACGGTCCTTTCAGGAGCTTTACGAGCGCGCAGATCCTTCAGCACCCGAAACGGAAAGAGTCACCCGGGCAATCCGGCAAGCTCACCCACGCTTCCAGGTTTATCTAAGGGGCCGCACCTTCTCTTCGCTTGACGATCTCGCTAAAGCGGCGTCCGATATTCAGGCGGCGATGTTGGCAGAGCTAACTTACCAGCCTCCACCCCCGCCTCAAGCCTCCCTCGAGCCGTCTTGTGCGTGGCACGGTTCTCAGATTGCAAGCCTGGGGAATATGGTACCGCCTCCAAGGGCGCTGGACCCATTCACTCACCGCACCTTTGCCACCCAGGTACCTTTCCGGCCTCCGGTCCCGGCACCTGCCACAACGTTGCGAGGCACTCGGGGCCGCGGCAGGCCTGTAGTGGCTGCCGCCCAATCAGGCGCAGCAGATACACGCAGGAGCATTCCAGTCTGCTTCCAGTGTGGAGGACGAGGCCACTACAAGAGCCAGTGCCCGAGCCCCCCTGGCTCTCGCCAGCAGGGAAACGACGAGGGCCGGCGGTGGTGAGCAGCTCCCAGTCGCCGGCCAACGACCTACCGCGCCCCGACGTCCCCTCGGCGCATGCAGACTACGCGGCCGTCAAGCACCAAGCGGGGGCAGGCGTTTCCAAGACTACGAAAAGCCGGGTGTTTTGGTCGTCTCACCATCCTGCTGCCACGGCGTTGAGCCGCGGACAACCTCGGCAGCGGGGAGGGGGAAAGAAACGGCTCCTCACACTCGAATCACCACCGGCATCAACGGTAGTAGGTGTACCGGAAAGGTGTCGCCCCCCCCCAGATCGAAGGCCCAGGATCTTGGACAAATGGTGAGGGCTTTGCCGTCCACGTTCAGTCTTCTTGACGCCCAGATTGAGAAAACACCATTGGTGGTGGTCAGAATGGCCGGAATAGAAGTACCCGCTATTTTAGACACCGGCTCTGCTGTTTCCGTTTTCGGCGATCGTGTCAAAAGCGCCTGCGAGACGAAACGTCTACAGTTACGAAGTGTACACACGACCCTTCGCATGGCATCCGCTCACGTTGTGTCCGCTACGTCAGCAGCCCGGTTAACGGTTACCATGAATGATAAAAAATTCCGGCAACGCTTCCTACACCTTCCAGGACTTTCTTGTCCGGTGATTTTGGGCCGTAACTTCATAGCCAAAGCAGGAATCGTTCTCGATCTCTCTAAAGGCACCTACCAGTACGGCATGCGTGCACATCCACTCGAGTTCATGACTAAGCCAAGAGACCCACAGTCAAATCAGTTTACCGCCAATATCTCTGCGGTCTCCGAGACTGGTAGCGGTATCCTCACTGTTCTGATGTCTTTCACAGGATCTCCGGCGGAGAAGCCCAAAATCGAGACAGCACTTAAACCATTTGCCGAAATGTTCACGGAAGCTCCTGGCAGCGTTAAAGTGCTGACTCATAGGATAGACACCGGATGCGCCCGCCCAATTCGTTTCAACCCGCGGCCCCTGAGCATCCACAAGCGAGCACTTCTTGATAGTGCGCTAGACGAAATGATCGCTACCGGTGCAGTAAGACCGTCTAAGAGCCCTTGGGCGTTCCCGGTTGTACTAGCACCTAAGAAAGATGGCACGGCGCGGTTGTGTGTCGACTACCGTCGGTTGAACGCTGTCACAGTTCGAGACTCGTACCCCTTCCCATCAATCGATTCAGTGATGTATTCACTTGGGTCCGCTAAGTTCTTTACTACTTTAGACTGCAGCAGGGGCTTCCTGCAAATTCCGATCGCCCCCTGTGATATTGCAAAGACTGCATTCACTTGCCATCGGGGACTGTTCGAATTCGTCCGATTGCCTTTTGGTTTGTGCAATTCACCGGCAACCTTTCAGCGTGTAATAGATATTGTGCTTCAAGACGCCAAATTCAATTATGCGATGGCTTACATGGATGACGTGGTAGTGTTCTCGAATACCCTGGAGGAGCATCTCCTGCACCTAACCACCGTTTTACAACGAATGCAGGCCGCAGGCATCACCATTAACCCCCGGAAGGTTCAACTGGTTTCGACCAGAATAAACCTCCTAGGTTTCATTGTCGATCAAGGCACATTCCGGCCTGACGAGGAGAAACTCCGGGCCATACTGCAGCTTCCACCACCAACAGACGTCAAGAGCCTGCAGCGGTATTTGGGCATGGTGGGCTTCTACCGCCACTTTATCCCCAACTGCGCTGACCTGGCAAGACCTCTCCACCAGCTCCTACGGAAAGGTGCCAGTTGGCAGTGGACTGACGTGGAGCAGGGATCATTTCGGGCTCTGTCGTCGGCTATCGCCGATACCGCACGTCTGCTGCTTCCCGACCTCAACCTGCCATTCACCGTGCAGACCGATGCAAGTGAGTATGGCATCGGCGCAGTCTTGCTTCAGAAGCACAAAGGAAAGCTTCACCCTCTGGCTTTTGCAAGTCGCACTCTCACAGGAGCAGAGCGGAACTATACCGTAACAGAGAAAGAGTGCCTAGCAATTGTATTTGCACTCAAGAAATTTGACATGTATCTGGATGGGGCTGACTTCACTATTCAGACTGACCACCAGGCCCTGACGTGGCTGTCAAAGCTACAAAACCCAGCCGGCCGTTTAGCCCGTTGGGCCCTCTGTCTTCAGAAGTATAATTACAGAGTAGAATACAGGAAAGGCACCTTCAACAAGGTAGCTGACGCCCTGTCCCGAGCACCACTCTCCGGGGATGGCGAGCCGGCACCCGAAGTCCTGGCTGTGGCAGTGCCTGTGGACACCTGGGGGACACTGATCTCCAGCCAGCAGCTACTCGACGCCCAGCTAAGCGACCACCAGTGCAACTTGATACGCAAGGCACTGGACGGCGCCAACCCTGCTGGTAGCGGCAACTACGACTGCTACATGCAAGCAGACGATGGCCTGCTCTTGCGGTATATACCTGCTGCCGATACGGATTGCGGTGAGTCCCCATTCCGCGTCGTTGTGCCTAGGAAGCTGCGCAAGCCTTTTCTAGAGTACTTTCATGACACCCGGCTCGCCGGTCATAGCGACGGCAAGAAAACATTCGAAAAGTTGTGTCGCGTCGCGACATGGCCGCACATGAGAAAGGATGTCTTCAGATACGTTCGCACATGTCCTACCTGCCAGACCGTGAAACCGAGGGGAGGGAAGCCACCGGGCTTCATGCAACCAGTTGAGAGTCGATACCCATGGGAAATTGTGGCATGTGATGTTATGGGCCCATACCCCAGGTCAGCTAAAGGGAATCGATACTTGTTAGTGGTTACAGACCATTTCTCCAAATGGGTAGAGCTGTACCCGCTACGCAAGCTGGATTCTAAGATAATCTGGGATAGGTTGTTGGAAGCATTCACCCGTTTCGGTTTCCCAGCGCAGCTTATCACGGACAATTCCACGTATTTCACAGGCAGGATATTCGTCGACACTTGCAAAGCTCTTGGCGTGCAGCACAAAAGGACGACACCATACCACCCTCAAGCCAACATCACGGAGCGTGTCAACAGAAACCTTAAGACAATGCGGGTGGCTTTCACCGAGCGGCACAAGGACTGGGACGTTCGTATCCAGGAGATGGCTTTTGCCACAAGGACCACAGTAAACCGGTCGACAGGGTTTACGCCAGCGGCTATTCTTCTCGGTCGCGAGCTCCGTTTTCCTATTGAGCATGCATTCACCAACGGCTCTGAATTGCCAACTTGCAATTACCCCACGTTCACACAAAATCTTTCCAGCCGCCTGGCCCACACTCTGAAGGAGGCCAGGGAAAACTTGGACCTTGCCCGCCTGGAACATGGCAACCAATACAACAAAGGCAGGCGGCCCCTGGAGTTCGCGGTCGGCGACGAAGTGCTCCGCCGAACGCACCCACTCAGCGATGCTGCAAAAGGGTTTGCTGCTTCCCTCGCGCCTAGATGGGATGGCCCTTACGTGATCACGAAACGTATTTCTAGCTTGGTGTACCTACTGCGGGAAAAACATGGCAGCAGAGTAGTAGGGCCCGTCAGCTTGCACTACCTCAAAGCGTACTACGAGCGCCCATCAGACAGCTAACCGTGCTTCCGTCATTATACGAGTCCAGCAGTTAACGCGGCTGTGTCCTACATCCGGTATCTGTTAATCGCGACGTTTTTACATATGCTGTCCTTGTAGATATCCTCGCCTTGCGCAGAATGCCACGCTACCACTCCAACGGGTGTCACCAGCCTGGCTGCCACGGCGGCCCATCGCAACATCACCTACGTCGTCGGTCTCTCACCCAGGCGACCGATGTGCGCTAGCGTCGGTTGGGCGAAAAGTGCATTGTCTCTGAAAGAGCGCACGCCTTGAGCGCATGCCGATTGGAGCCGTCACGTGCAGCGCCGAACGACGCCAGACAGCATTTCAGCCCATCGCGTGCCAACTGCCCCGAACATTTTGCTTCGCAACAGCTGTGATATGCTCGACTAGGACGATGCATGGTGCGTTGGACATAGCGTTGGACATAGCGTTGGACATAGCGTTGGACATAGCGTTAGACATAGCGTTGTTGCAAAGTGTTGTTGCAAAGTGTTGTTGCAAAGTGTTGTTGCAAAGTGTTGTTGCAAAGTGTAGTTGCATAGTGTAGTTGCATAGTGTAGTTGCATAGTGTAGTTGCATAGTGTAGTTGCATAGTGTAGTTGTTTAGTGCTGTTGGACACCCAGGTGGGTGTCCGGTCTTGTACGGGGGGGAGTGTCGGGCCCTTGGCCCTCTCTGCAGCGCGCACGGGGGAAGCCTTTGAATCGCGCGCCACAACGGCACTCGTCGCATGGAGCATGCGCGTCGATCGCGGTAGCGTAAGAACTCGCGCGGGGACTGCCGGGAAGGCGGCTGCCCGATAAGAAGGCAGCGGAGACGGCACTCGGGGCTTTTTGCGGGGCGCGGGCTTGGGGAGGCGTTGGTGGGGCGTGGCCCGTCTAGGTTTCTTTTACCGAGCGTGCTACAGAGCAGGGGGAAAAGCGTCTTTGCATTGTGTCTGCATGAAAGAGTGTTGTTGTTCTTGTTGTTCGCTTTTGGGACTGTCTGCGCGCCTGGTTCGGTGCTTGCTTGCTTTCTGCGCTTTATGCATTCGGTTATCGCCCGAAAGATTGTGTTGGTTGATGGTTGGTAGCGGCCGTTCTTTCGTCGCTCCCTTTCGCTTGTATATTTTGTTGCCTCGCTGTTTTGCTGCTTGCCTCTTTGCTTTTGCTGCTTTGCTTCTTTGCTGCCTGCTTCCTTGCCTTGTTGTTTTCTGCTATTGGCCGCGAGGCTGCGGTAATTTTGAGTGTTACATTCTATCGTAAATTAAAGCGGTTTTTGTTCCTTGCGCCTTTGGTCCTTTGTCGTGCTGGTCGCGGCTCGCGGACCCCCTGAGCGAAGGCTGAGGGGCCTTCAACAGTAATGCACAAGACAATGATATTATACTGCTGACTCCTGATTATTGAAAGATGGATGCCACGTATTCACCATGGGTACTTACAGTTACAAATATCGAATTACTTGTCGAAGGAAATTGAATAAAATGATATGACAAACATTAGATGCGAAAGTTTGAATGATAATATTACAGTGACCATCATGACATCACTATCATGAGCAGATAGATAAGTTGACCGGTACAACAAGTACACCACGTAAATTGGCTACTACGTAGCACCTGATTTATGTGGTATGTTTGCAATGATAATGTACAGCGTGGTCTCTTTGTAATGATAACGTACATGCAGGAGACTTTTAAGCCGTCGTCCTGTGCTAAAGCATTTGCGATATACTAAACCGGCGCTATTGAACGCCAGAGGTGTCCAATGCGTAGTGTTGAAGCAGCGATATAATATTTGTAAAACACTTCACTGCACCAAATTTCTGCCAGAGTCCTAATACTCAAATGTCTTTCTAGGGTCTCAATGTTTTCATTACATGGTCAAAGACTTTTCCGCTAATCATGTCACGTACAGCACAAGCAAAACGGTCAATTCTTGGTTCTCTTATATTACTAATATTTCTATGCTTTTTGCCAGGGAACTGCATGTATGGATTGCTTATTTGGGCGCTATTGAAGAGAGTCAACTGGAAACAAACGTCACCAACGTCGTCCTAAGTAGTGTACGTTTATAATGTGAAAGTTGCCCTTAATAATCTATCAGGTTAGACGACCAGTATAGATATGAGGTGAAGAACAAGGCTAGAAGACAGTGTTGGCTGACCAACGACACTAACGACACTACGTATGATAGCTTGGTCAGGATATTAGGCGAAATAAAGAAAGTGTGCAAAAAAACTTTGGTTGTGAAGAAACGTAAAATTGACTGCCAGTGGCTGACTGCGGAAATCCTGGCTGCTATCAAAGAAAAGGACACTTTCTGGTCTCGATGCCGCAGGGCGCCAAAAAATGGCAAACTTCGAGCAGAATATCGTTGCATCAGAAATAAGGTAACTCCGCTTATCCGCTTGTCAAAGAGGAAGTTCTTTTCACAGCAGTTTCACAACACTCGTCGCGACGTAAGGAACACCTGGTCTCTGATAAA